>NW_011494906.1:649033-674335 GCF_000754665.1 Bison bison bison
ATCTCAGTGTATAAAAACAGACTCTGGAAAATAAAGAATTGGGATCAGTTCCTCGAAATACTGGTCTCCCCATGTCGCTCTCTCTCTCACTCTGGTTGAGTCTCCATCTGGAGCGCGGAACCCACCATGCTTACTAATTATGCCTGGGCTTCTAAGATCCGACCGGGGAGGCCTCAGTGTCTCCTCTCCTTCGGGAGAACGGAAGGACGCCTGCGGCCTACGTAAGTGGTGCAAACTTCTTGTCTTGAAGTTTTATTGGTCTCCCGCGTAAACCAAGCTACTCAGCCTCTTTTCTCCACTGAATTTTCCTACTGAGCTATCCTCATCCTATTACTCTTTATATCTTTAATTAATATCTAATTGAAGCTATTGTATCCTGATCCTCGCCTACGCCGTCTCTCCTTCGAATACCCTGGATCAGCCGGGGCTGGTCCCCGGCACCCAGTTTTCTTTTATTGTAATGTTTTTGTCCCGTTTCAGCATCAGAAGAAAAAAGAAGAAAAGGTCCATATAGTCAAAGCTATGGTTTTCCCAGTAGTCATGTATGGATGTGAGAGTTGGATCATCAAGAAGGCTGAGCATCAAAGAATTGAAGCTTTTGAACTGTGGTGTTGGAGAAGACTCTTGAAAGTTCAAGGAGATCGAACCAGTCAATCCTAAAGGAAATCAACCCTGAAGATTCATTGGAAGGACTGATGCTGAAGCTGAAGCTCCAATACTTAGGCTACCTGATGTGAAGAGGCGACTCATTGGATAAGACCTTGATCCCAGGAAAGACTGAAGGCAGGAGGAGAAGGAGACAACAGAGGATGAGATGGTTCCGTAGCATCATCGACTCAATGAACATAAGTTTGAGCAAACTCCAGGAGATGGTGAAGGACAGGGAAGGCTCGCATGCTGCAGTTCATGGGGTCACAAAGAGTCAAATACAACTGAGCGACTGAAAAACAACAACATGACTGTGTAAGTTTGTTAAAACTTGTCAAAATGAGGTTCCCAAGTTGATGCATTTTATTGTATATACTCAGTCTCAATGAAGCTTTTTTGCCCCTGGCTTGAGGATGGTTAAACAGATAATGGGATAGACTGTGGTGGACATTTCCTTGGTTTTAGCTGTTACAATTGAGGGAAGAAGAAAAACTGGGAGTGGATTGTATTACGATGAGAAAAGAAGCACCGTTGACATTACCTCTGATGAGGGTTCCCTCTTTTTTTTTTTTTTTTTTTTGGCCATGTGGCCAATTTAACTTTAGCTGCCCTTAAGGTCCCCTGGAACAAATCATTGACCCGACGAGTCTTAATAATTCATCGCCTTACTTTCAAGTCACAGTTTAACTTGGTACCTCTAAAAAAGTTATAAACACTAGTTTTTAGTTCGGGTGACTTAAGGCCACAGCAGAACCAGGAACTGATGAATTGAGAAGACAAAGAACAGCCTGTCTCCTCCCCCCTGCACCAAAAACCTGGAAACAGTTTGTGGGAGCAACAGGCCTCCACTCCCAGGCCCCTGAGAGGTCCTACCCCATGGCCTTCAATGACATCCTGCTGCAGTTGGGGGGAGTCGGCCGCTTCCAGAAGATCCAGGTGATTCTGTTGACTCTGCCCCTGCTCCTGACGTTTTTGCACAACACCCTGCAGAACTTCACCGCCGCCATCCCCACCCACCACTGCCGCCCACCTGCCGACACCAACCTCAGCGAGGACGGGGACCTGGAGGCCTGGCTGCCCCGGGATGGGCAGGGGCGGCCCGAGTCCTGCCTCCTCTTCACCTCTCCCCAGCGGGGACCGCCCTTTCCCAATGGCACAGAGACCAACGGCACAGGGGCCACAGAGCCCTGCCCCCACGGCTGGATCTACGACAACAGCACCTTCCCTTCCACCATCGTCACTGAGGTGAGGAGCCCTGGGCCCCCAGCTTCTTCTCCCAACCCCTGTGTCCCCATCTTACCATCCCCACACATACCCACACACACACACAGACTGTGCAAACCTGACCTGAATTTGTCCAAAGACCCTGGAGCTATGAAGCGTTCTGCCCAAAATGCAGGACAGAAAACAGGGGTTGGAATTGAGGTCTTCCTGGTAGAGAAGGTTATGGAACGCCTTGCAGAAAGCTGTTCCCTGCCCCTCCAACCTCCCCCAGAGAGAGAGAGATACTGCTGCTGGAGTTCAATAGTCTACTTTGGTTTCCCTGAGAGTAGGAAGGTGTGGGAGTGGTACAGAGAGGTGGAGAAAGGAGGCAAGCAGAGAGTGGAGGGCAAAGAGAATATTCCTGAGCAGGGGATTCTGGGCTCAGAGTCCTAGAGACAAAAACAATTTCCTGACTTCGTCTAGAAATAGCTCTCAGCAGCTGGGGCCAGGAGATGGAGAGCAGCCAAGGAACTAAGATGGGAAAGAGAACAGGGTTATGGGGAGGGGGAGGGTCCTTTCATCTCTAGTGATTTAACACCCCTCCCCCGAAACACACACACAGTCGATTGTAGAGTCTCCCTGGCCTGCTAAATGGTTCATCCGGCTGAATTCTGCACTCTGTAGCTGTCGCATGGATCGTGCTCTTAACATCTGTTCTAGTCAATGGTCTTTTGGTTGCAAGAAAGAGAAGCTGTCTCCAGTCAGCTCATGAGGAAAGGGATTTCAGGAAATCCAAGGGCAGGAAACAAAGCGTGTCCAGGCTTCATGGCAACTGGAACCAGGGATTGGAGCTCCAGAGGCATCACTATACACTCACTCTATGACTCTCCTCTCGACCCATTTCGTCTATGTGCTCATCTCGCAAGACGACTGCTGATCCCAGCTCTGCCCCATTACCTCTCAGATTTAGGGCCCACCACCAACCGAAGGGGCTTCCCAGGTAACACTAGTGGTAAAGAATCTGCTGCCAATGCAGGAGACATAAGAGGCGCAGGTTCGATCCCTGGATTGGGAAGATCCCCTGGAGAAGGGCATGGCAACCCACTCCAGTATTCTTGCCTGGAGAATGCCCATGGACAAAGGAGCCTGGGGGCCTAGAGTCCATGGGGTCGCAAAGAATCACATGAACTCACCAGCCAGAACATTTCCGTAAATCTTAATTCAAAGTCTTAGAAAAGGCTCTGATTGGCTCAACCCAACACATTGATGAGTAGCCCCCGTCACAATCCTGCAATTGGCTCAGGTGTCCACATTTAATCTAATCATCACACCAAGGGACAAAATAGTGGGATTATGTGGCCCCTTGCCTGGTAATCAGGGCTGTGCAGAAGGGGCTGTGGGTGAGCACAGTCTCCAGACCTGCCTGATGCAGCATCAGTCTGAAAGCGGTAGGAGTTAAGCCATACTTCCCACTAGCCAGACCCAACACACAGAACTACAAGGTAAGTAAGGATGGCTAGTCCTCCTCCCTCTGAGCGTCATAAGCCATCCCCTCCTGGCATGGCTGAGGGGGAATGCCTTCCTTATTCTCCAGCCTCCACCCAAATTCTGAGACATCCTCTTCCGCCCACCTTAACTTGTATGCTATCAATCCCTCCAATTCTGCTTTCCCGTTTCCCTTCTTAAAACTCTGCACCCTGCTTTCCAAGTTCGACAATACTCCAGGAACTATTAATATCAACCTTGCTGTTGTTCTTCTGTTCAAAACAGCAGGCAGTGTGATCAGAAGCTCAAATTTATTTGGATTCCTTGCCATCTGAAGCAAAGAATCTGGGTGAGTGAGCACCTTAGCTTTCCTTCTAAATGGAGAGTTAGTAGTCATCTTCTCATCAGTTTCGGTGACTGACAAAGCCAGGTGCCTACAATTTTCCTGAGTTGTGGGGATAGGCCAAGAATAATCCAGTCCTCTTCCAACAGGTACTGTGTGTGGGACCAATGTCCACAATATTTTAATGAACACAGCCAGGATAACTCTTCCTTGGGCCAATAATGCCAAAGGCTGCACCAGAAAACACTTCATTAGGATAATAGGCAGCTTACATGTATAGCCCAGTGTGAAGCTGGACCTTTTGAGTTGTGAAGCAAATGCAATAGCCCACAAGTTATCAAGGGTTGCTTAAGCACGAAGATTAGTCTCAATGAAGATGCTCCACCCAGGCCACATGGCTATATCTAGTAGGCACAGCAGCACAGGTCTCCTGAGGAAGACAGGTCCCAGCTTGCCCCTTGGAAAGAACTCCTAAAGGGCCCTGTATCCCAAAGGGATACTTCATCCCTCTGAATGAAAAGCAAAAAAAAATTAGTATAATAAGAAATAAGATGCTAGCTTTGGGTTATAATAATTAAAAAAAAAAAAAACCTACCTGAGCTCTTCTCCTTATTTTCTTTTTTAGTATTTATTTATTTAGCCAAGTCAGGTCTTAGTTGTATCACGCGAGATCTTTCTTTGCAGCACACGCACGGACTTTCTAGTTGCAGCAAGCAGGCTTCAATATTTATGGCACACTGGCTGATTTGCTCCAAGGCAAGTGGGATCTTAGCTTCCCGACCAGGGATCAAATGTGCATCTCCTGCATTGCAAGGTGAATTCTTAATCACTGGACCACCAGGGAAGTCCCCTCCTATTTCCTTCTGAATTAAAATATCCTGAGTATGCTCCTTGGAAGAAAAGTTATGACCAATCTAGACAGCATATTAAAAAGCAGAGACATTACTTTCCAAACAAAGGACCCTCTCGTCAAAGCTATGGTTTTTCCAGTAATCATGTATGGATGTGAGAGTTGGAGTATAAAGAAAGCTGAGTGCTGAAGAATTGATGCTTTTGAACTACGGTGTTGGAGAAGACTCTTGAGAGTCCCTTGGACTGCAAGGAGATCCAACCAGTCCATCCTAAAGGAGATCAGTCCTGGCTGTTCATTGGAAGGTCTGATGCTGAAGCTGAAACTCCAATACTTTGGCTACCTGATATGAAGAACTGACTCATTTGAAAAGTCCCTGATGCTGGGAAAGATTGAAGGCGGGAGGAGGAGGGGACAACAGAGGATGAGATGGTTGGATGGCATCACCGACTCAATGGACATGAGTTTGAGTAAACTCTGGGACTTGGTGATGGACGGGGAGGCCTGGCGTGCTGCAGTCCATGGGGTCGCAAAGAGTCGGACACTGAGTGACTGAACTGAACTAAATAATTGGCAGCTTCTATCTGAACTGTATGAGTCAGGACTCCTGTTTGCTAGTGGCTGCAATTCAACTCAAACTAATCTGAGCATGAAAAGAGGGTATAAAGGTTCCCATAACCCAACCACAAGACAAACAAAGGCAGAGCTGGCTCTAGAGCCCATGGGAACCAGGGCCATGTGTGCAAGACCTTTGTTGGCGTTCATCTGTTCTCTGCATGATGGGCATGTAACTATGACACAGATGCTTCGTTTAACATTGCCACTGCCCATTCTGGGCTCACTTCTAATAACTGTCTCTCTGCTTCACCTTTTTAAAAATTGTTTGAATAATTTTATTTATTTACCTTTGACTGTGTTGGGTCTTCATTGCTGTGCGGACGTTTCTCTAGCTGCAGCAAGCAGGGGATCCTCTCTAGCTGTGGCACAAAAGCTTCTCGCTGCAGTGGCTTCTCTTGTTGCTGAGCCCAGGTTCTATGGGGCCAGGGCTTCAGTAGTTGCGGCTCCCAGGCTCTACACCAGAGGCTCAATAGTAGTGGTGCACAGGCTTAGTTGTTCCAAAGCACGTGGGATCTTCCAGGACCAGGGATCAAAGTCATGTCTCCTGCATTGGCGGGCAGATTCTTTATCACTCACTGAACCAGCAGGGAAGGCCTCTCTGCTTCAACTTTGAAAAATTCTGGGAAAGACATTTTCTGACCTGGGTCGGGTGCCCACTCCAGATCCAATGACTACAGCGCAGGGAGGGCCTGAGTTACTATGAACGGCCGGCCTGAGTCCGCCTTTCACTTCTGTTCTGCAGTTGAACAGCAGTTACCATTTCGTGGCTCTACTTCCTGGCCCCGCTGCCATTCGTTTTCTCTTTTTCTTTCCCCTGAGGCCAGTCTCACAGCATCTTTCATTTATCACAGGCTTTATCAAGTTAGCAGTGCAGAGCTGTCCTAGACAGCAATTCTGAGTCTCCCTCAAATCCACGACTACCCATTCCTATGCTTTGGTTCCTTAGGGACGAATAAACAACAGGTCCTGTTGTATAGCACAGGGAACTATATTCAATATACTGTGATAAACCATAATAGAAAAGAATATGAAAGAGAAATACATGTGTGTGTAACTGGATCACTTTGCTATACAGCAGAAATGAACATAAGCATACTGTGAGGTACAATGTAAATAAGCTTTGGCATATATATATAAAGCACTGTATCAGTTCAGTTCAGTCACTCAGTCGTGTCCGACTCTTTGCGACCCCATGAATCGCAGCATGCCAGGCCTCCCTGTCCAGCACCAGCTCCCGGAGTTTACTCAATTGTGTGTGTGTGTGTGTGTGTGTGTGTATACATATATATATGAGGCCCAGGAGCACACAGAGGTATATGACCCTCAAGAGCCTCAGGTGCACATGAAGAGAACATATATAGTAAAAGTCTGTGCTCACCCTAAGGTGATATAACCCCTTGAACTGTTGCTTTCACAGACGACAAGTACCTTAGGGCAAAGCAGAGGCAGATAAATTCTTTCTGACTACATATTCCATATTCATTTATCAGTTTCTATTCTGAACTACACCCAGATTTCATCACTAGGCTGCATACAAATTGTGTTCTCTTCTCACTCCTCTGACTTCTTTTGTTATTTGACAAATCCTTATTTTTCCATTTTCTCTAAAATTGATAAATCTATTTTTTAAATTGTATTGAAGTACAGTTGATTTCCCTGGAGAAGGAGATGGCAACACACTCCAGTATTCTTGCCTGGAGGGTTCCATGGACAGAGGAGTCTGGCCGGGTACAGTCCATGGGATCACCAAGAGTCGGGCACAACTGAGCAACTATCACTCACAGTTGATTTACAATGTACTTCATAGTGTACTTGTGTTCATTTCTGCTGTATAACAAAGTGATCCAGTTACACACACACACACCCACACACACACATATATATATCTTCTTTTTCATATTCTTTTCTATTACAGTTTATAACAGGATATTGAATAGAGTTCCTCATGCTATCCAGCAGGACCTTGTTGTTTATCCATCCTGTACACAATAGTCTGCGTCTTCTAATCCCGCACTCCTAATCCTCCCCTCCTCCAGCACTTCTCTGACTTCTCTCCTCTTTCCTACACTCTCTTGCTTCTCATCCTTCCATTCCTCAGTTCCAGTCTATCTTATTCCTAACTCCTCCCTACAATGCGTCTCCATCTCCACTGTCGTATTCTATTCACCAGTTTCCAATAAGGACTATTAAAATGAAGTCCCAGTTTGACAAAACCCTAAAATCTTTTTTAAATAAAAGTTATATCAGATAACACATAGAATTACAGAAAATTAGTTATTTGAATAAAACAGCAATAAAGTCCATTGCTTTTTTTCACTTTTCATTTTATATTCCAGTTCAGTCGCTCAGTCATGTCCGACTCTTTGCGACCCAATGAATCGCAGCACGCCAGGCCTCCCTGTCCATCACCAACTCCTGGAGTTCACCCAAACCCATGTCCATTAAGTCAGTGATGCCATCCAATCATATTATCCTCTGTCGCCCCCTTCTCCTCCTGCCCTCAATCTTTCCCAGCATCACGGTCTTTTCAAATGAGTCAGCTCTTCGCATCAAGTGGCCAAAGTATTGGAGTTTCGGCTTCAACATCAGTCTTTCCAATGAACACCCAGGACTGATCTCCTTTAGGATGGACTGGTTGGATCTTCTTGCAGTCCAAGGGACTCTCAAGAGTCTTCTCCAACACCACAGTTCAAAAGCATCAATTCTTCGGCACTCAGCTTTCTTCACAGTCCAACTCTCACATCCATACATGACTACTGGAAAAACCATAGCCTTGACTAGACGGACCTTTGTTGGCAAAGTAATGTCTCTGCTTTTGAATATGCTGTCCAGGTTGGTCATAACTTTCCTTCCAAGGAGTAAGCGTTTTTTAATTTCATGGCTGCAGTCACCATCTGCAGTGATTTGGGAGCCCAAAAAAATAAAGTCAGCCACTGTTTCCCCATCTATTTCTCAAGAAGTGATGGGACCGGATGCCATGATCTTAGTTTTCTGAATGTTGAGCTTTAAGCCAACTTTTTCACTCTCCTCTTTCACTTTCATCAAGAGTCTCTTTAGTTCTTCACTCTCTGCCATAAGGGTGATGTCATCTACATATCTGAGGTTATTAATATTTCTCCTGGCAATCTTGATACCAGCTTGTGCTTCCTCCAGCCCAGCATTTCTCATGATGTACCCTGCATATAAGTTAAGTAAACAGGGTGACAATATACAGCCTTGACGAACTCCTTTTCCTATTTGGAACCAGTCTCTTGTTCCATGTCCAGTTCTAACATGTTGCTTCCTGACCTGCATACAGGTTTCTCAAGAGGCAGGTCAGGTGGTCTGGTATTCCCATCTCTTTCAGAATTTTCCACAGTTTGTTTAGGGCTTCTCAGATGGCTCAGTGGGTAAAGAATCCTCCTGCAATGCAGGAGATGCAGGTTTGTTCCCTGGGTCAGGGAAGTCCCCTGGAGGAGGACATGGTAACCCATTCCGGTTTTCTTGCCTGGGGAATCCCATGGACAGAGGAGGCTGGCGGTCTACAGTCCACAGGGCCTCAAAGAGTCAGACATTACTGAAGTGACTGAGCGTGCACACATGGCTATTTAACAATGTTGTGTTAGTCTCAGTTGTACAGCAAATTTATTCCATTATACATATACCTGTATCTATTCTTTAAATTCTTTCCCCCTTTAGGTTGTTGCATAATACTGAGCAGAGTTCCTGTGCTATACAGTAGGTCCTTGTTGATTACCCATTTTAAATATAGCAGTGTGTACATGCCCATCCCAAACTTCCTAATTATCCCTGCCCTCCCCCTCTTTCCCCCGGTAACCATAATCTCCTTCTCTCAGTCTGTAAGTCTCTTTCTGTTTTGTAAAGAAGTTAATTTGTATCATTTTTTTTGTTCATTTGGTTAAATGTATTTGTTCTTTTTTTTTTTTTTTAGATTCTGCATTAAGTGACAGAGAGTGATATTTCTCTTACTCTGTCTGAAAGTCCATTGCTCTTCTGAGAAAGTGTTCAAATGCCAGCTTCCCAAATTGTATATCATGTGGTGTGTGCACAGGGTATTAATAGTCCCACAGTAATAATTAAATTCACAAATAAGGACTTCTTTCCAATCAAATCAAGATTATCAAGCAATTATACCTGAAGGATGAATTCATTTGGATATATTAATACACCCTAGGGAGCATTCCCTAAACATCCTGGTCATCCCAGTCCCTTTTCCTTTTTCTTTTTTCTGTTAGCGAAAGAAATGAGTTTTAAAATTCACTCAAAAGTATACAAAAATTAGCTCTTACTTGTAAATGAAATGCCACACTCATTTGTCATCTTTACTTAATTTTAGAGGCGTCTGTGAGCAGTATGATTTTTCTCCAGGTTCTAGAGATGTTTTACTCCACCTCGAAATGAAGTACTTTTAAAATGGGAATCTTTTTTCTAATATTCATTAAAAAGAGCAACAAAAGTTAAACTATTAGTTAAGGTATTCAAGTGCTGCTTACACAAGATTGCAAATAACTACACCCTCTCAGATTTGCTTATGGAAAGTTAAGGGAAGGATGCAAGGGTATTTCACAGAACCCTAGGTCAAGAACTTGAGCCCAGTCTTATGAGAGACCACAATCAGGAGGTTGAGGAGAACCAGCACATCTGGACTCTCCATCCCTACCTCTCTGGCACTGTGCTGTCACCCTGATCTCTCTGACCAGGTTCCTCATCCTTCTTCCCCTCCACGCCCTCCTCCTCTCCCCCCTCCTCCCTCCCCCTCCTCCCTCCCCCTCCTCCCCCTGCCTCTCTTCCCCTCTTTTTTTTCCTCCTCTCCCACTCTCTCTCTGTCGCATGATTTCTCAACTCCACTTCCACGTTGTTCCACATTTGGCCCTCTCATCCCAGCTTTAAGTGTCCTTACAAACCTTGCTTCTCTGAGTCCCTTTTCCAAATCTGTAAGAAAAAGAACCAGATTTTTAATTCTGTCAGTGTTCTTCAGCTGCACCCAAGGAGGGACAGGTTAAAGAGCCCTGAAAGAGGGTTAGCGATTAGTGCTTTGAAAAAGGGGAGCAGGCTACTCAGTCATTCCCAAAAATATCTCTTACGTGTTTTGAAATCACTTGAATCATTATCACCAGGAGAAGATGGCAAGAAAGATTGTGTGACTCAGGGAGGCAGGCTCTCCTTATGTGCCGGTCCCAATCCAACATAGCCCACCAGGAAGGATGGAGTGGACTGTGGTGGGGCCAGCCTGGCTCTCCTTGACTCTAGTTCTTCCTTCCTTACAGTGGGACCTTGTGTGTACACGCAAGACTTTGCTGCAGTTGAGTCAGTCCATCTTCATGGCAGGAATACTGGTCGGAAGCTTGATGTCTGGGATCATGGCAGACAGGTCAGTGATGAACAAGCCTGAATCAAGGAGCAACAGCATAGCCCCTCTAGGCTGGACACAGAGGGGAGACTGGCAGCCCTGTGAATCCAGAGAGGGACACAGAACTGATCCACCCAAGCCTGACCATGTCTGGAAGGTCTGTAGGAATCACACAACTGTCTATCAGCACTTTTCAGGTTCACCTCCTTTCAGTTCCTCCTCACAATACCCTTGTGAAGCCAGCATGAATGTTACCATTAACTGCATTTTACTAATGAGGACACTGAGATTCAGGGATGCAGATAATTTGCCCAAGATGCTTAGAAGGAACCCAGAAAATTATGTTGTTAGTTTTGAGGAGTGGGATTGGAAAGAAGAGAACTTTTCACTCTTTGTTATTATACTGTTTGAACTTTAATGGTAATTCATTACTTTTGTGATTGTGTACTTTTTTTTTTCCCATCTGCTCTGGGTCTTTGTTGCTGCTCGAGGGCTTTTCTCTAGCTGCAGAGAGCAGGGACTACTCTGTGCTGTGAAGCACAGGCACTAGGCACTCGGGTTTCAGTCACTGCAGCACACAGCCTCAGTAGTTGGGGCGCATGGGTTTAGCTGGTCTGCGGCATGTGGCATCTTCTCGTACCAGAGATTGAATCCAAGTCCCTGCGGACTTAACAGGCGGATTCCCATCCACTGTGCCAGCAGGGAAGTCCTAAAGTAAATATTTAATGTTTACTTTTTTAAAAAAAGTACAGTCACACAGCTAACAAGTGGAAAAAGCAGGACAAGAATCCAGATTTTCTGACACCCAGAAGAAATTGCTTCCCACCACTTCTGCCTTGTGTGTGACATGTGAGTGTCACAGAAACACAAACCTGGCAATCAATAGCAGTGAGGGACCAGCCTCAGGTCTGCCACAACTGTGCACCACAAGAAGGTTATGCCACCTCTCTCAGACATGGCTTTTCCACCTATAAAATGGAGGCTGTGATAAGGGTTAAATTAGTACCTGCAACTCAGTGTTCGTTACCCTAACCTTGACTGTCTTCCAGGCCAGAGACCATAAAAATAACCATGGGATGAATATTAAGAGGCAGTTTTCTAAAGAATAAAATTTGAGGGTGTACCCATGGCTGATTCTTATTGATGTATGACAGAAACCCACAAAATTCTATAAAGCAATTATCCTTCAATTAAAAAATAAATAAATTTTTAAATATTTTAATGAAATTTGAAAATACTATGTCACAGCAGATCAAAGACACAAAATGAGCTTTATTATTCATAAAATATAAGCCACAGTCAAATCCATTTTGAAAAAGTATAAACCTTGCATAGGTTTCCCAAAAATAAAAATCCCATAAACCAAGCTCATGGATACAGAGAAGAGACTGGTAGTTGCTAGAGACAGGGAGGAGAGGATGGCCAAAATGAGTGAAGAAGGTCAAAAGTTACCACGTTTAAGCTACAAAATAAGTAAGTCAAGGGAATGTAATGTACAGCATGATGACTGTGCTTAATAATCCTGTATTGCATTTGAAAGTCACAAAGTGAGATCTTAAGTGTTCTCATCACACACAAAAAAAATCATGGTAACTATATATGGTGATAGACTTTAAGTAGATTTATTGTAGTGCTCATTTCACAATGTATACAAATATAGAATCATTATATTATACACCTGAAACTATTTCACTGCTGTATGTCAATAATACCTCAATTTAAAAATACATCACAAAAGGCTGTCTCCTAACAGGAATGTTGGTTGTTTCTATCAACCAACAGTCAAAGACTCAACCACGCCCCAAAGCAGTAGTTCCCAAACCTTGGAAGCGTGTTAAAAATCAGGTTTCTAGCATACCTTCCAGATATGCGATAGGCCATAAGTGGGGCTCTGGTATCTGGATTGCTTTCAACACACCCCTGTGATTCTGATGAAGGCGTGTGACTCCCTCCACAGAGGTTTGCTGAGATGCATCAGGACCCTGGACAGCAGCAATCCAAGGATCCTCCCAACAACAGGTCCCCTAGATGCCAACCTTCACCCAATTATTCTCCGCCTCCCATCTCAGCATCTACCCCATGGTCACATGCAGGCAGCCTCACAAGCACCTGTTAGATTGCCCAGGGCATCAGGATGAGACAGCCAGGGACACGGGACAGGGGAGCAAGCATTGTGCTTTCCAGGTTTCCCCTCCTTTCACAGGCTGGGCCGCCTGAAGGTGCTGACCTGGAGCTACCTGCTGTTAGTGGTCTCAGGGACCTGCACTGCCTTCGCCCTCAACTTCTCAGCCTACTGCATTTGCCGATTCCTCTCAGGCATGGCTGTGTCGGGTGCCAGCAGCTCGTCTATGATTCTGAGTGAGCGGGAACCCAGGAGGGTCAGCTCATGGGGACTCCTCAATCACAAGGGTGCAGTGACCCAGGGAACCTGATAGATGCAAACCTCAACTCCTTCCCTGAGTACCTGTCCCAGCCCATTCTGATCTATCTGGGTCTTTCCTGGAGTAGGTAGTGCTCCAAGAAAAAAAAAAATTAAGATCATGGCCTCTTTGGTGGCTCTGATCATTTGGGGCTGGAATTTATAGGTATTTAGGGATCATTGTAAGGATGAACTAAGTAAAGACTCAGAGACTGGAGTGGGGTTGCTTAGAGAAGCCAGGGAATCTTTTATTCAACACTTGTTTATTAAATACAATTTCAAAAGGCATTTAATTGTGTCACATCCAGCACTGTGGATAAACAAGTGAACAAAAAGACACTACCCATGACCTTAAAGAGTTAATAGTAGACTGGGTGAGCTGCCAAGCAGTTACAAATTGGTTTACTAAAGGCGAGGATGGGGGCTATCCTGGATGATGTGGGAGTTCAGAAGTGGGGTGCTCAATCAGGACTTGGGGAGCCAGGAAATCACCCCAGAAGTGGTAACATCTAAGCTCAGAACTGCACAAAATGTGAGGCAGAAAGAGAGGAAGTAAAGTTCTTGGGCAGAGTTCTAGACAAAAAGAAAAGAATATACAAGTCCCTGAGGCCAGAGTATGACCCCTAGGAGGAAATGAAAGTGCTGCAGAATGGCCTGAGCATAAGGCTCATTCATCTCTATTTCCCAGGTCAAGCAAAGGCCATGGCACAGGATCTTCAACTCTAAATGCTTGTTGAATTAAAACGAGTTGAAGGAAGTGCAGAGGGAGCAGCTGTAGGCAGGTCAAAAGAGGTTTGGGAGAAGCAAGGAAATATGAATGTTGAGGTTGGTGACACTGATTAGGAGCATTCATAGGAATTCAGAACCTTCTAGACCATCCCTACACACACACACACACACACACACACACACACACTGAACCTAACCAAATATCATACCATCCTTACCTTATCCAATGAGGGGCCTAGGGGTGCAGAGCAGGACTGAGCTCACGAGATGAGCCCTTCCACTCCAGTGTGAGGCTCCTCCTCCACCCCCCAAATATACACATACTCACACAACCGACTTCAACCGAAGCTCTGCTCTTCTCCCCAGGTCTGGAGTGGTTGCCCATCCATGCCCGTCCAAGTCTGGGCCTCCTATTAGGATTTGTTCCCAGCCTAGGCCAACTCTTCCTGGCTGGCATGGCTTACACTCTGCCCCACTGGCGCCACCTGCAGCTGTTGGTGTCTCTGCCCCTCTTCATTACCTTCGTCTACTCCAGGTGAGTGGGACCTCAGTGTAAGGTAGAGTGCTCAAAATAAGTCACAGATGGATATAGCATCTCCTAGAACACCCCTTCCCTTCCTCCTTAAGTATCAAAGCAGAGCAAAGCAAAAAGAATCAATGTCCACACTGATAGGTGAGGAAGACCATGGCCAGAAAGGACTAAGACTTGTCCCAGGTCTCCCAAGTAGACAGGGATAATCCTTGAAGTAGAACCCAGAGCTCCTAACCTCAGCCCAGGATTCTTTTCACCCCTCCCAGCTGTCTTCCCACTCTGGTCTGTGCCTTTCTCAGAAACCCACAACTCTGTCAATTGAGGCTAAATTCATGCCACCCCCAAACCCCACCCACAGGTTCTTCGTAGAGTCTGCCCTCTGGCACTCCTCCTTGGGGAACCTGGACCTCACCCTGAAGGCCCTGCAGAGAGTGGCCCAGATCAATGGGAAGCAAAAAGAGGGCGCCAAGCTGAGTGTGGAGGTGAGACCCCCTCCCAAGACCCTCTGTGATACCCCACCAGGGCTCCTCCACCTGCCCCCCCATTCTAGAATCCAGGTCATCTGGGGCTTCCCAGGAAGAGGGTGGAGGGAGGGGTCCCCAGGGGAAGCTAAGTGCTGAGCCCCATCTATCCAAACAGCTGCTCCAGATGAGTCTGCAGAAGGGCCAAGCCCAGCCATCGATGCTGCAGATGCTGCGCTCCCCTGCTCTCCGTCAGCTCTTCTTCTGTATCGTCCCACTGTGGTAGGTCCATCCCCACTCATGTAAGAGAAAGACAAACTGATGGGCAGATAAGCAGACTGAGGAAAACAGGACAGCCTGGGTAGGTGGGAGGCTGAGGGAAGCCCCGCCTCCCGTGGGAAAGGACATGGGTATTCTGGAGACTCAGAGGGCTCCCCACCTGCTGAGGGAGAGAGAGAAAGCCCAGCTCTACCTCCTCTCCTGAGCTTGCATCTCAGCCAAGCGGCACCACTGACCTTGAGAAGAAAAAAAAAAAGCAGCCACCCCAAGAAGCCCTGAGCTTCTGGACCTAAGAGTTCTGTATCACAGGCTCTCACGTTCTCCTGAAGAAGTCTGCATTCTTCTAATTGCCATGTAACAAATTACATACTTAACAGCTTGAAATAGCACACACTTATTAGCTCACCATTTCCATGGGTCAGGAATCCAGGCAGAGCTTAGCTGAGTTCTCAGCTTAGGACTTCACATTCTCATCTGGATACTCAACTCGAGAAGACTCCACTTCTAAGCTCACCCAGGTTGTTCAGTAGCCCAGTCATGTCCAACTCTTTGCGACTCCATGGACCACAGCACACCAGCCTTCCCTGTCTTTCACTATCTCCTGGAATTTGCTCAAGTTCATGTCCATTGAGTCAAAGATGCCATCCAACCATCTCATCCTCTGTCGCCCCCTTCTCCTGCCCTCAATCTTTCCCAGCATCAGGGTCTTTTCCAATCAGTCAGCTGTTTGCATCAGGTGGCCAGAGTATCGGAGTTTCAGCTTCAGCATCAGTCCTTCCAATGAATATTCAGAGTTGATCTCTTAAGGATTGACTGGTTTGATCTCCTTGCTGTCCAAAAGACTCTCAAGAGTCCACAATTTGAAAGCATCGATTTTTCAGCTGTTACCTGAACTTATTTCCTTGCAGTTGAAGGGCTGAGGCTTCTTGCTGGCTATCAGCTGGGAGTTAACCTCAGCTTCTAGAGATTGCTCTCAGTTTTTCACAAGGACTTTCCCACCATGGCTGCTCACTTCATCACACCAGCAAGGAGCATCTCTAGAGTGGGTCTGCTAGCAGGGGCCCATCCTGGAGGCTGTCTGCCACTATGTCTTCCTAAATACTATGCAATGTGTCCCTGGCAAGGGGGTCGTTTGCAGTTGACAAGAGTATAACCATGATCTCACTTGATTTGCATACTTCCATAACTGTTCTGAAGGAAAACTTAGAGGGCGGCAGAGGATGAGATGGTTAGATAGCATCACTGATTCAACAGACATGAATTTGAACCAACTCTGGGAGACAGTGAAGGTACAGGGGAGCCTGGTGTGCTGCAGTCCATGGGGGTCACAAAGAGTTGGATGTGTGAGGACACACACACGTGAGTGCACACACACACACACACAGAGCAGGGAAATGGAAGGAGGGGAAGAGGACCTGTTGTGAGGTAAAAACATTATTTTCTCCTAGGTAATTTTTAAACATATGATAGATAACATTCTTTTTTTCTTTAGAATTAAAGGAAGACTTTCTTATCTGCATTCAAAATATAAAAAACCCACTGAAAGATTAATATAAGGCCTAAAGGAAAGAACAGATAGTGAGAGCAGTTTGCCAACTGTAATTACCATGTAGACGTGGTATGCCTACTACTCAAAGCATATCCCCTCTGTTCCTGCCCCAGGTCCATACTCCTTTTCAGCCTTTATGGCATGGTCATGAGTCTGCAGAGTTTCGAGATCAACATCTACCTGGCCCAGGTGTTCTTCATGATTGTGGACCCACCATTTTATTTCCTGGGCTTTTTGGCCACCAAATCACTTGGCCGCAAACGTACCCAAACAGCCTCCTTGCTGTTGTCTGGGGTCTTCATTGTGACCTGTGCAATGATACCCCTGGGTGAGTACCGCCCCATTCCAGCTCCCGTCCTGGTCCTTCCCCCAGCCTGGCTCTCAATCTGGCCCAAGTCAGCTACCCAGAGGGTGTGAAAAACTCAAGGCTCCTCCAAGTCTTTCTCAGCACGTTATCACCACCTCTTTTCCTTCCAGATCACATATTCCTCCGCATCACGATGGCCGTGATAGGAAAAGGCTGTTTGATTGGCTCCATAAACTGCCTCTTTATGTATGTGGGGGAGCTGTACCCCACAGTAATGCGGTGAGTGGGGGTGTTGGGGAGGAGTCCTGGGATGGAACAATCAGGCCCTAGGGCCAGATGGTTTCCAGTCGGAAAGAGCACAAAGGTCAAGCAATTATTTTTTAAGGCAAGAAAGAAAAAAACACACAGAAACTAGAACAAATTAAAGACAAAAAGGAAGATGGTACTAGTAACTCAAAATACATCAGTCGATACAATAAATGTAAACAGATTAAACCTACCAGTTAAGAGAGAGATTTTTTTTTACCTAGGTTTTTTTTTATCTAGTTCATGATTTTATCTAGTTCAAGTGTAAACTACATGAACTAGATAAAATCAACGTGGATTATCTGGTAGGTTTAATCTGTTTACATTTATTGTATTGACTGATATGTTTTGGGTTACTAGTACCATTCTCCTTTTTGTCTTTAATTTGCTCTCATTTCTGAGTAGTTTTAAAGAGATTAAACCTACCAGTTAAAAAACAGATAATCCGAGTGGATTTTATCTAATTCATGTAGTTTACCAGAGACCCATCTAAAACGTGAGACCATGAAAATCTTAAATGTGGAGAAATAGAAAAGGATATACTAGGCAAGTATTAACCAGAAGACAGGTAGTTAGAGAGGTCAAAATAGACTTTAAGAGCAAAAAAGTACAATAGCTAAGAATATGGCCCAGAATTCCCTAATGGTCCAGTGGTTAGGACTCAACACTTTCACTGCCAGGGCCCCAGGTTCAATCCCTGGTTGGGGAATTAAGATCCTGCAGGTCACATGGTGCAGCCAAAAAACAAAAAGAATATGGCTCTGGTATAAAAGGTAACTAGTCTAAATGTTCAGTCATCTTAACTATAAAACACAAATAATAATAGTACCAGAAATAGATTAAATAGAAAATAAATATATGAAAGAAAGTCAAAACAAAAAGTCAATCTTTGAAAATACCAATGAAATGGGCAAATGCCTGGTAATAATAATAAATTTTTAAAAAGACTAGACATGAATAAATATTGGGAATAAAAAACTGAACAATAGATCTAGAGTAGTTAAGATGCAAAAATTTAATTATGTAAGTAAAGATGCAAAAAATCTACAAACAAGTCTATACTGATAAATTCTAAATTTGGATTAAATTGACAAATTCTTTGTAAAAATAATATAGGAAAACTAATTCTAGAATAAATTAAAAATTTGAATAATAAACTTTAAAATCTCATCTCAAAAGAACACCCTGCCCAGATATTAATACAAGTGAGTTCCACCACATTTTCAAGGAACAAACCTTCCAGTGTTATATAAATGATTCCCCAAAACAGAGAAAAAGGAAAACTATGTCAACTACATTCTGTGAAGCAAGGTGATACTGAAACCAAAGGAGATTAGTTATGAAATGAAGATAACAGGCCAATGTTACTCATAAACAGATACAAAAATCCTAAACAAAATATTAGAAAAATGAATTCAGTGATGTATAAAAAAAGATTATACATGATCAAGGAGAGTTGATCTCAAGAAAGCAAGGATAGTTTTACATTAGAAAATACATTAAGGACTTCCCTGGCAGTCCAGTGGCTAAGACTTGGAGCTTCCACTGCAGGGGGCACAGGTTCAATCCCCTGTCAGGAACTATGATCCCACATGTCATGGAGCATGGAAAAATATATATAGATATAGATATAACCACATTAACAGATTATCATCCCAATAAAATTTAAAAAAACAAACCTTGAATAAAAATTAACATCCAGGGACTTCCTTGGTGGTGCAGTGCTTAAGACTTCACCTTTCAATGCAGGGCATATGGGTTCCATCCCTGGTCAGGGAACTAAGAGCCCACATGCCTCACAGTCAAAACATCAAAATATAAAACAGAAGCAAAATCCAATAAAGACTTTTAAAATGGTTCACATCAAAAAAAAATTTTAATTAACATCCATTAAAAACAGTCTTAGTAAAACAACAATAGAAAAAAAATTAACTTGATAGAAACAGCTACCAAAAATCCACAACAAATACTATTATTAATGGTGAAACTTCAGAAGCATTCTCTGTACATTTGGGAATAAGACCAATGTGCCTGCTATCTCCCTTTCTATTCAACATCATCCTAGAGAGTGTGATCAGTGCCTGGGATAAGAATAATAAAAGAAACAGGACTGGAAAGGAAAAATCAAAGCTATCACTACTTAAGGAGGATGTAGCTGTCTGTATACAAAATAGATAACTAATAAGAACCTACTGTTCAACAGAGGGAACTCTACTCAATACTCTGTAATGACCTATATGAGAACAGAATCTAAAACAGAGTGGATATATGTATATGTATAACTTCATTGATTCTCTTTGCATATAGCAGAAACATAATATCGGAAGTCAACTATACTCCAGTGAAAATTAATTTTAAAATATACATATAAAAATCTAAAGTTTATACCTGATACGTGTATACCTGAAATTTAAAAAAAAAAAAATTAAAAAATTAAAAAAGAAAAAATAAGAAAAAAAAAATCTAAAATTATTAGACATAGTAAAGTTTGGCAAGGTGACTGGATACAAGGTCGATAAATGAAAGATCAAAGGACTTCCCCGATGGTCCAGTGGCTAAGACTCCACCCTCTCAATGCAGGGTGCCCAGGTTCAACCCTGGGTCAGGGGACCGGATCCCACAAGCCTCAGCTAAGAGTCCATGTGCCGCACTAAGTCCTGGTGCAGCCAAATAAATAAATCAATGTTATAAATAAATAATCAATTGCAGTCTCTACTCTTCCAAAAGAGATTTTTTTCAATTCCTATATCAATAAAAATGTTTAAATATATTAAAATATATTAAAGAAAATGTAAATAAATGTATTATGTGCAGGGATAGGAAATCTCATAATGTCAACTCATAATTGACATAAGTTGATATTAAAATGTCAACGGTTCCAATATTGATAAATTCAATGCAATTCTGATGAAAATCCCAATGGATATTTTCAAGAAACCAGCAGGTAAATTCTAAAATGTATATAAAAGTACTGTGGGCCAAGTATAACTAAGGTATTTTTTAAAAAGGACAGAGGGAAAGGACGTGCCCTACCAGAAATTAAGACATATTATAAATTCTGGCTATAAAATTGTAGTAATTGAGATAGTGGATGCCAGAGCAGGAAGGGACAAACTGTCCAATGGAAAAGAATAGCAAGCCCCAAAACAGATCCACTGGGAAAAACACTGCAGATGATTGGATAAAGCCTGGACTATTGAACAACTAGTACCAGGACATCTGGGCTTTCCTGGTGGCTCGGTAATAAAGAATCTGCCTGCAACACAGGAGACACAGTGCCGATCCCTTGGTTGGGAAGATCCCCTGAAGAAGGAAATGACGACCCGCTCCACTGTCCTTGCCTGCGAAATCCCATGGACAGAGGAGCCTGGTGGGCTGTAGTCCATGGGGTTGCAAGAGTCAGACATGACAGCAACTAAACCACCCACCACCAACAGGACACCTATTTACCTATATCAGAAATAAATAAAATCCAATCCATATTTCAACCTTAAAGAAAAATTAATTTCTGTTGAAGCGGGGAGGATTTCTGAAGACATTCTTTAAAAAGGCTAACCAAAAAAGAAATACTGATAAATTTTTCTATGTTAGATTTTTTTTTTCTCCTGGCCATTTGTTTCACCATAAACAAGGTGAAAAGAGAAAAAGAAGGTATTTACAAGGATTTGTACACAGCATTTATAAAGAACTTCTGGAAATCAATGAGAGGAAAAGACTATTTCCATTAAAGTAACAGAATAACATCGACAATAATCCCCCAAAATATAAAGTATTTTTAAATATCCTTGAAGTATTTTTAAATCTCCACCAAGGAGCTGGAAAACTAGGCCAACCATCTAAGGGCAGTTGGGAATTGGGAGCCCGGAGAGGTAAGCAGAGCTCCTGAGCAAGCGCTACACATGAGGAAGAAAGTCACGTGCATTCTCTCTGATCTCAGAATCAACTGCTTAACACAGTACTGGGGATCCTGGACAACACTGCTGTATTCAGAAATAAAAAGAAATAAGAAATTTGGTGTCTTCCCTGGTGGTACGATGGACAGGAATCTACCTGCCAGTGCAGGGGACACGGGTTTGATCCCTAGTCAGGGAAGATTTCACATGCTATGAAGCAACTAAAGCCCATGAGCCACACCTACGGAATCCCATACACCTAGAACCTATTCTCTGAAACAAGAGACGCCACTGCAATGAAAAGCACCCCCACTGCAACAAGGAGTAGCCCCCACTTTCCACAACTAGAGAAAGGCTGAGTGCAGCAACAAAGACACAGCACAGCCAAAAATAAATAAATCTTAAAAAATAAAAATTAAAAGAGAAGTGTTTACAACATCATTATTTAGAGAGATTATGACCATCACCCTAAATAAACCAATAAAATCAATGTGTGTGTGCTTAGTTGCTCAGTCGTGTCTGACTCTTTTCAACTCCATGGACTTCAGCCCGTCAGGCTCCTCTCTCCATGGGGATTCTCCAGGCAAGAATACTGGAGTGGGTTGCCATGCCCTCCTCCAGAGGATCTTTCTGACCCAGGAATCAAACCCAGGTCTCCCAATTTGTAGGTGGATTCTTTACCATCTGAACCACCAGAATCAATAAACAAAATTAATAAAACAGTTTAGCAGGATGGTGGTTACGAAATCAAATTACCAAATGTCAAGAGCAATAACATAGAAGCTATACCCTAGAAGCAGTAATCTAGAGAAAAAATCCAGAAGATAACCTAGAAAATCTTTGAAAATGAAGACACTATTCAGAAAAGCACATAAAGCAAGATATTACCAGGAAATTACAGAGGACACCCAAGACTTCCATGGAGAAATTTTCTGAAACCTTCTTAAGATATAAAGATTATCTTAGTAAATGGGGAGACATTCCACACTCTTGTTTAGAATAACATAATAAAGATGTCAAGTTAACTTTTAGAAATTTATAGAAATTCAACAGAATCTAATCAGAATTTCAATTAGATCATTTTTAGGAACTCCAAAAATTATTCTAAAATTTATAAAGAAGAAAAAAGACCATAATTGCTAGTCAGTTCTGAAACAAAGCAAAGAGGAGTCTCTCACTCTACCATCTATAAAGACATATAACAAAGCCATGGTATGTCTGTGGCTTTCTTGGTGCAAAAAGAAACAAATAGAATTAATGAGAGGGCTTGGAAACTAATAGACACAGATGGAGACAAGGATCAGATGAAGACAGAGGCGGGGGAGGAGGAAGGAAGGGGAGGGAGAGGAAGAGGAAAAGAGAAATATGGCAACTATACTGATTCGATTATATCAAAAAGGACTTCTGCTTATTGAAGGATGCAATGGACAAATTTAAAAGACAGAGGAATTCCCTAGTGGTCCAGTGGTTAGGACTCGGCGCTTTCACTGCTGGGGTCTGGGTTCAATCACCGATCAGGGAGCTAAGATTCCACAAGCAAGCCACAAGCAAAAAAAAAATATATATATATATTAAAAGACAGAGGGTAGATTGGGAGGAGGTTTTTACAACATTTAACACTGAAAAGTTCAAATATTAAAAATATAAATGCTGCTGCTAAGTCGCTTCAGTCGTGTCTGACTCTGTGCGATCCTGTAGACGGCAGCCCACCAGGCTGCCCCATCCCTGGGATTCTCCAGGCAAGAACACTGGAGTGGGTCGCCATTATGGAACACCTACAAATCAACAAGAAAGAGAAGGAATTCCAGTAGAAACTTTACAAAAGAAATAAATACATGGGTATTTTATAGACAATGAAACCCAAAAGATTAACTACATGAAGAATGAGATTGTCACTTTGCACACATTAAAGTGGCAACATTAAAAAGCTGGATTATGCCAACTGTTGTGGCCACAAGAGAATACGGAACCCCTAAATCCCCACGTGACCTACACGCACCACTGGTGGGTATGAAAGTTGGTGCTGCTATTCTAGAGAACTACTGGCAGCACACACACACACACAGCCCTAACCACTCCCTTCTTGGGCTTCATCTTAGAGAACTTTTCACATAGGAATGCGTACATGATCCATGCTCGAGCACACTCACTGCAGTGTTGTTTGAGGTCATGGCTGATGGGCAGCAGTCTAGACATTTAGGTGAACCATGGAGAGATGCCCGCTGTGGAGGGCTGTGCAACAGTAGGTAAACGTATAGGCATGGAAATACCTTTGAAACAGAGTGTTGAACTAACACAACATTATAAAGCAATTATACTCCAATAATAATAATAATAATAAAAAGAGTGCTGAATGAAATGAGAAATAGAATGATCTATTACTTATACCATTTAGGTAAATTAAAATATTTGTACACGAAACAATACAAGAACATATGCAAATAAAAAATGCATATCAAACGTGATAGAATAAGTTGACTTTGGCAAGGAAGGGATTGGGAGAGGAGAACGATATTATAGCTATGGTTTTTCTAGTCGTCATGTACGGATGTCACAGTCGGACCATAAAGAAGGGTGAATGCCAAAGAGTTGATGCTTTTGAATTGTGGTCCTGGAGAAGACTGTTGAGACTCCCTTTGACTGCAACAAGATCAAACCCCTCAATCCTAAAGGAACTCAACCATGAATATTCATTGGAAGGACTGATGCTGAAGCTGAAGCTCCAATGGGCCACCTGATGTGAAGAGCCGATTCACTAGAAAAGACCAGACCCTGATGCTGGGAAAAATCGAGGGCAGGAGAAGGGGGCAACAGAGGATGAGATGGCTGGATGGCATCATTGACTTAATGGATTCAGTGTGCGCAAACTCTGGGAGATAGTGAAGGACAGGGAAGCCTTGTCTGCTGCAGTCCATGAGGTTGCAAAGAATCAGACATGACTTAGCAACTGAACAACGATGATTATATTGATAAAAAGGACTCAACAATTAAGATGGGGAATAAAAAGGCCTTTCAAGTACAAATGATAATAGAGGGTGAAGGTCATGAACTGAGCTTTATAATTAACTCAACCCTCTGCTTCTGGGGTTCAAAAAAAAAATGTAGAAAAAGAGAGAGTGACTAGGCTGGTACTTTAGATAAGGTGATCTGGGTGGGTCTCCTCTGTAAGGATCAAAGGCAAACAGTAAAGAATAAATGAGGAAAGAAAGGGATAGGGCGAAAGATAAGAACTGGGTAGTCAGGACACATCACATAGGAATTTAGAAAGAAGTCAGATTTTTTTCTAGCCTGATGAGATATCACTGGTGATTTTAAGCAGAGGGTGTAAGGATCTGAGTTACAGTTTTTAAAGATCACTTTGTGGGAATTTGGGGTTGACATACATACACTATTGGTTTTATTTGTTGTTATCCAGTCACTAAGTCGTGTCCAACTCTTTGGGACCCCATGGACTGCAGCATGCTAGGCTCCCCTGTCCTTCACTATCTCCCAGAGTTTGCCCAAATTCATGTCAGCATCATGCTTCAGCATGAGTCCTTCTTATGAATATTCAGGGTTGAATTCCTTTAGGATTGACTGGTTTGATCTCCTTGCAGTCCAAGGGGCTCTCAAAAGTCTTCTCCAGCACCACAGTTTGAACACCATCAGTCCTTATGAATATTCAGGGTTGATTTTCTTTAGGATTGACTGGTTTGATCTCCTTGCAGTCCAAGAGACTCTCAAAAGTCTTCTCCAGCACCACAGTTTGAAAGAATCAGTTCTTTGATGCTCAGCCTTCTTTATGATCCAACTCTCACATCCACACATGACTACTGGAAAAACCATAGCTTAAACCATATGGATCTTTGTTCACAGTGATGTCTCTGCTTTTTAATACATTGTCTAGGTTTGTCATAGCTTACCTTTCAAGGAGCAAGCGTCTTTTAATTTCATGGCTGTAGTCACTGTCCACAGCGATTTTGGAGCCCAAGAAAATAAAATCTGTCACTTCTATTTGTCATGAAGTGATGGGACTGGCTGCCATGATCTTAGTTTTTTGAATGTTGAGTTTTAAGCTAGCTTTTTCACTCTCCTCTTTCACCCTCATCAAAAGCCTCTTTAGTTCCTCTTCATTTTCTGCCATTAGAGTAGCATCATCTGCATAGCTGAGGTTGTTGATATTTCTCCTGGCAATCTTATTTCAGCTTGTGACTCATACAGCCAAGCATTTCACATGATGTACTCTGCATAGAAGTTAAATAAGCAGGGTGACAATATACAGCCTTGACACACTCTTTTCCCAGTTTTGAACCAGTCCATTGTTCCATGTCCAGTTCTTTTTTTTTTTTTT
>NW_011494906.1:674435-686148 GCF_000754665.1 Bison bison bison
TTTTCTGTACTTTTTTTTTTTTTTTTTTTTTTTTTCTCTAATTTTATTTTATTTTTAAACTTTACATAATTGTATTAGTTTTGCCAAATATCAAAATGAATCCGCCACAGGTATACATGTGTTCCCCATCCCGAACCCTCCTCCCTCCTCCCTCCCCCATACCCATCCCTCTGGGCCGTCCCAGTGCACCAGCCCCAAGCATCCAGCATCATGCATCAAACCTGGCCATGTCCAGTTCTAACTGTTCCTTATTTACCCACATATAGATTTCTCAGGAGACAGGTAAGGTGGTCTCTTTAAGAGTTTTCCAGTTTTTTGTGATCCACACAGTCAAAGGCTTTAGTCAATGAAGCAGGAGCAGATGTTTTTCTGGAATTCCCTTGTTTTCCCTTTAATGTAGCGAATGTTGGCAATTTGATCTCTGGTTTTTCTATGTTTCTTGAACCCAGTTTGTACATCTGGAGGTTCTCAGTTCACATACTGCTGAAGTCTGGCTTGAAGTATTTTGAGCATAACCTTCCTAGCATCTGAAATGAACACAATTGTATGATAGTTTGGACATTCTTTGGCATTGCCCTTCTTTGGAGTTGGATTGAAAACTGACCTTTTCAGTGCCATGGCCACTGAGGAGTTTAATCTCTTCAACTTCTGTTAGGTCCTTACCATTTCTGTGCTTTATCATGTCAATCCTTCCAGGAAATGTTCCCTTGATATCTCCAATTCTCTTGAAGAGGTCTCTAGTATTTCCCATTCTGTTGTTTGGCTCTACTTCTTTGCATTGTTCATTAAAGAAGCCCTTCTTTTTTTTTCTTTTTTTTAAATATAAATTTATTTATTTTAATTGGAGGCTAATAACTTTACAATATTGTATTGGTTTTGCCTTCTTATCTCTCCTCAATGTTCTCTGGAACTCAGCTTTCAGTTGGATGTATCTTTCCCTTTCTTTACCTTTCACTTCTCTTCTTTCCTCAGCTATTTGTAAAGCCTCCTCCAAAAGAAGACAACCATTTTGCCTTCTTGGATTTTTCTTTAGTATTTTGGTCACTGCCTCCTGTACAATGTTACATACCTCCATCCATAGTTCTTCAGGCAGTCTATCAGATCTAATCCCTTGAATCTATTCATTACCGCCACTGTATAATCATAAGGGATTTGATTTAAGTCATACCTGAATGGCCTACACTACCGATACTATATATAAACAGATAACTAATGAGAACCTCCTGTATAGCACAGAGAACTCAGCTTGGTGTTCTGTGATGACCTAAATAGGAAAGAAATCCAAAAAGGACAGGACATACATATACATGTAGCTAGTTCACTTTGCTGTACAGCAGAAAATGACATAGCAGTGCAAAGAAACTATAATCCAATTTTTAAAAATAAAATAAATAAAGATCACTTTGGCTTCCTCGTGGAGAATAGACTGGGAATAGAAGGGCCCAGAGTAGAAATGGGGCAACTCCCCTGGCGGTCCAGTAGCTAAGACTCTGTGTTCCCAATGCAGGGGGCCCTGGTTCGATCCCTGATCAGGGAACTAGATCCCACAAGCTGCAACAAAGATCGAAGATCCCTAGTGTCATGACTAAAACCCATCACAGTCAAATAAAATAATTTTTAAAAAACAAAAGTAGAAATGGGATGACCGGCCAGGAGCTTACTGCAATGGCACTGGCAAGAGGTGAAAATGACTCATCGTAACCTGGGGCTTCCCTAGGGGCTCAGTTGGTAAAGAATCTGCCTGCAATGCAGGAGACCTGGGTTCAATCCCTGGGTTGGGAAGATAACCTGGAGAAGAGAATGGCTACCCACTCCAGTATTCTTGCCTGGAGAATCCCATGGACAGAGGAGCCTGGCAGGCTACTGTCCTTGGGGTCACAAGGACATGACTGAGTGACTAACCACTTTCACAGCCTGGTGGGCAGTGGTTGTGGAGATGGAGAGGAGGGAGCTGATTCTGAATGTGTTTTGAAGGAAGAGCCATCCAAAGATGTGGGGAAATAAGGGAACAGGAGTCATCAGGACGATTACTAGATACTTGAACAACTGGGTCATTCGACGTGCCCATCGATGTGCCAGGATGGGGAATCTGAGCGAAGAGCAGATGTGAAGGTAGAAACGAAGAATTCTTGCCATATAAAATTTGAGGGGCCTTTTAGACACCCAAAATGAAGGTGTTGGGTAGGAAGCTGGATATGGTGTCTGAAGCTTGGGGAAGAGGTTGGTTGGGGATTTGTTCACAGTTATACAGTAAGTTCAAATTGGAACCGGAACCCTGGCTTCTTGGTCCTGAAAACAGTTACTATCAACTTTCCTTTTAGCCAGCCAGGGTAAGTGCATCCCTGTGAAAAACAAATGAAAGTGTTAGTTGCTCAGTCATGTCCGACTCTTTGTGACCCCATAGACTGCAGCCCACCAGGCTCCTCTGTCCATGGAATTCTCCAGGCAAGAATACTGGAGTGGGTTGTCATTCCCTTCTCCGGGGGATCTTCCCAACCCAGGGGTCAAGCTCCTGTCTTCTGCATTACAGGCAGATTCTTTACCATCTGAGCCACCAGGGAGGAATGTGAAAGAAGAAAACACGACTGACAGGCAGAGTTAGGGCACCCACAGACCTCACTGGCCTCACCGGGGTGCTCTCCCTCCCTGCAGGCAGAGAGGTGTGAATGTGACAAACTGCTTGGCGAACATAGGCAGCATTCTGAGCCCGCTGGTGGGCATGACCTCTGACCTCTACCCTTCCCTGCCTCTTTTCATCTATGGAGGGGTCCTCGTGGCTGCCTGCCCCATCACTGCCCCCCTGCCAGAGACGCGGGGGCTGCCGCTGCCCAACACACTGCAAGACCTGGAGAGAAGGTAGGCTTCCCCCCACACCCTCAGAGCTCTAGGACCGCACAAATCCTTGATCCAGTCCATTTAACAAAAAAAAAAAGAAAAAAAAACAGATCCAGGGGAGACCGGGGACTTGATGGGGTCATTCAGCTAGACTCTGGTGGAGCCAAGGCCAGAATCCAGCCCTCTGGCTTCCCTGGTCCTGTTTTCACAGATAGACAGAGCCCCCTAGAATCCTTTCTGGGGCTCTCAACTCTTGGAAACAGTGGGAGATTTGGACATAAAGTGGGACAACTGAGCACAAACCTAAAAAGGATCCCCCATCTCTACTCCCACACCCCCTTCCCCTTCCCCTGTAGGTGGAAAGAGAAATCGGGGCAGAAGCAGCAGGAGCAGCAGATGGTCCCGCTCCAGCCTCCTGAGAACTGAGCAGGGGCAGCGGGTGGACGGAGTCCCTGCGTCCCCACACCAGGAGGAGGGAAGGAGAAACGGCAGCCAGGGGAGGATGGGCGGGGCCTCTACTGGACCTGTGGTTCCAGAGAATACTTCCCCGGGGCCCCCAGTCCCAGCCAGACCCATCCTATCATTTCATTAAAAACAGCTATGCACATAAAATGATTCCATTATATATATATTCTTTTTCAGATTCTCTTCCATTATAGGTTATTACAAGATAATGAATCTAGGTCCCTCTGCTATATAGCAGGCCTTTGCTGCCGCTGCTGCTGTTCAGGCACTAAGTCGTGTCCAACTCTTTGTGACCCCATGGACTGCAGCAGGTTTCTCTGCAATTGCCTGGCTTCTCTGTCCTTCACTGTCTCCTGGAGTTTGCTCAAATTCATGTCCATTGAGTCATGATACTATCCAACCATCTCACCCTCTGTCGCCTCCTTCTCCTCCTGCCCTCAATCTTTCCCAGCATCAGGGTCTTTTCCAATGAGTCGGCTATTAGTATCAGGCGGCCAAAGTATTGGAGCTGCAGCTTCAGCATCAGTCCTTCCGATGAATATTCAGGGTTGATTTCCTTTAGGATTGACTGACTTGATTTCCTTGCAGTCCAAGGGACTCTCAAGAGTCTTCTCCAGCACCACAATTTGAAAGCATCAATTTTTCAGCTGTTACATGAACTCATTTCCTTGCAGTTGTACAGCTGAGGGCCCTGGCCACCACTCCAAGCCCTAGCCCTTTGTATGACCTCATTATTGTCCTTATCTTGTAGAAACCTAATGGTTTGTTTACTATTACTGGGCAAAGGTAACAGTACTTCAAAGTCCTCTAGTCAGGAAAGTGCTTCCCGGGAGGGAGGTGGGAGGGGGATTCAGAATGGGGAACACGTGTACACCCGTGGTGGATGCATGTTGATGTATGGTAAAACCAATACAATATTGTAAAGTATAAAATAAATAAATAATAAAAGAAAAAAAAAAAAGCAAGTGCTTGGCAATTCCTGGAAACCGCAAGTCCTGTTTGGCTGGAGCAGACTAGCAAGGAGGCAGTGCTAGGATATTAGATCAAGGAGGAAGAAGAGGCTGATCACACAATGGCCTGGCAAGTACTTTTGAGACCAGGAGCTTTACTCTGAAAAAGATGAGAAAGTGATAGAGCATCTCAAATAGAGGATGGATACAATTTGACTTACATGTGAAAAGGAACGAAAAAAAAGACCAAAAAATGGACTTCCCTGGCAGTCTAGTGGTTAAGACTCTACACTTCCAATGCAGGGGACACAGTTTTGATCCCTGGTCAGGGAACTAAGATCCTGCATGCCACATGGCTCAGCCAAAAACTTTAAAAAATGACTTTAAAAAAAAAAGGAAGCTTCTGAATGCTGTATTGAGGACAGGCTACACAATAAGCCTGGGTAGAAGCAGGAAGACTAGGGTGGAGGCACTTATCCAGGTGAGAGATGACACTGGCCAAGACCAGAGTGGTTGTACCCTGGTTATATTCAAGGAAGAGACAATAGGATTTTTTTTAATAAATTATATTTGAGTATGTAAGGGAAAGACTGACTTCCCAAGTGGTACTAGTGGCAAAAAACCTGCCTACCAATGCAGGAGACACAAGAGACGCGGATTCGATCCCTGGGTGGGGAAGATGCCCTGGAAGAGGAAATGGCAACCCACTCCGGTATTCTTGCCTGGAGAATCCCTTGGACAGAGGAGCCTGCCAAGCTACAGTTCATGGGGTTGCAAAGAGTTGGACACAAGTAACTGAGCATGCATGCATGTGAGAGAAAGAGCGAAGTCAGGAATGACTGCACGGTGCAGGGCCTGCGCTACTGGAAGGACAGGCTTATCATCTACTGAGATAAGCAAGCCTGCAGTTGGGGTTAGGGATGAGTCATGTCTGAGATTATTCTAGGTATCCAAGTGGAGCTGGCAGGCAGCAATGATGACAGCGATAACAATAATCATAGCTCCAGCCGTAGTACCAATCGGAGTCAGGCACTCTTCCAACGCTTTACATGTCTTAATTCATTTAATCCTCATAACAACCTTGTGACGTCGAGCTATCATTTTCCCCATTTTACAGATGAGGAAATTTTGGATATATGAGTCTGGTGTTCAGAGGAGAGGCTGGGCTGGAGACATAAAATCTGGAAGTCATCAACGTGTGGGTGACATAACCTAGAGAGTGGATGTGAAGGTCCAAGGACTGAGCCCAGATCTTCCAAAGTTTAGAGAGTGGGAGCATGAGGAAGATCAGCAAAGAAGAGTGAAGAACAGCAATCAGGGACATAGGAGAACCAAGAAGGGGTCCTCAGAGGCTCTGTACAGAAAGCAGTTCTAGAAGGAAGAAGTGATGAAGAGAAAGCACTTTGGGAACTGTAAATTGAGATCTCAATACAAGGAGACAATGTGGGGTTGGGTGCTAGCCACTGACTGATTATTATGCACGTGTGCTAAGTTGCTTCAGTCATGTCCGACTCTTTGCAACCCTATGGACTGTAGCCTGCCAGGCTCCTCTGTCCATGGGATTCTCCAGGCAAGAATACCGGAGTGGGTTACTATTTCCTCCTCCGGGGCATCTTCCCCACCCAGGGATCAAAGGAGTCTCTTCTGTCTCGTGCTTTGGCGGGCTGATTCTTTACCACTAGTGCCACCTGGGAAGCCAACCTACCACAAGTCACAAGGCCTGAGCTCCCACATCTGTAAAATGGGTCTTTACCACCCTGTGGCCAGTCTTTGTCCCCAGTCTCATCCCAGGGCCACCAGCTGAGTTAGGGTTACCACCCTCATTCCGCTGCCTTTACCTCCCCAAATCCCCACCTCTTGCCACTTGCCTCACTAGAATGTTCTAGTTCATAATCTATGCTTTTGCCTCCAAGGCATTCCCTCATCTTGAACCAAGCTTACGATGGGGGGCAGGGTATCACTGCAAATACTTGTAGGATTCATCTCCCACCCTGCCTTTCCTCTGGCACCTGGCTGTCCTTTGACCCTGGCTCAGGCCCAGAGACTCAAGAGCTGCAGCAAGGGAGAGGGAAAGAGCTGCCCAAATCCCAGAAATGGATTTACAGACAAAGGCTGGAACCATGGATAGGAAGTGAGAGGGGCCAGGAACTGAGGTTCAGGGTGCAGGGGTCTGAGGCCAGAGGGGCCAGAGACCTCATAGGGGCCTGAGGAATAAAGTCTGTTGATTGAGGACTGGGCTGCAGGCAAGGGCATGGGATTGGGAACCAGGAAACCACATCTTAGGGCTATGGGCCAGCCGTCACACGGACCCCTGCCAGGAAGGCCCAGGCAACACCCTTCAGGACTCTGGTGACCAGAAAGAATCTGGGAAGGGGGCAGCTGGGTGGAGTTTGAGCTCTCCAGGACTGAGCCAGGGAAGTCACAGGAAGCCAAGCACAGATATATTAAGGTGAATAGAGCAAGGAGCCAGGAGATGGAAGTGTCCAGGCAAGGCTGGGGCCAGGGAAACAAGCCCTTGAAGGGACAGGAAGCCCACGCCTAAAAGATGGAGGAAGTGCCTAAAATGATCTCCTGTTGGAGCTGGAGCGTTTCTAGATAAGCCAGCCCAGAGTGACTCAAGTGTGTTCCTGAGATGCCAGTCCTAAAAGATGCTCTACATAAAAATATTTCTGTGATGAAATAAGTATGGAAAACACTGCATGTTCCTCTCTGCCTCTCAGAGATTCTTAGTGTACATTTGCCATTCAAAGGCTCTAATAAGGGCAGGAGTAGAGACTCAGACATAGGGAACAGACTTATGGACACAGTGGGGGAAGGAGAGGGTGGGACAAATTGAAAGAGTAACATTGAAATATATACACTACCAGGTGTAAATTTAAAATGCCATGAAATTAAAAGACACTTGCTCCTTGGAGAAAAAGCTATAACAAACCTAGACAGCATATGAAAAAGCAGAGACATTACTTTGCCAACAAAGGTCTGTATATTTAAAGCTATGGTTTTCCCAGTAGTCATATATGAATGTGAGAGTTGGACCATAAGGGAGAAGGCTGAGTGCCGAAGAATTGATGCTTTTGAATTGTGGTGTTGGAGAAGACTCTTGAAAGTCCCTTGGACTGCTAGGAGATCAAACCAGTCAATCTTAAAGGAAATCAAACCTGAATATTGATTGGAAGGACTGATGCTGAAGCTGAGGCTCCAATACTTTGGCCACCTGATGCAAAGAGCCGACTTTTTGGAAAAGACCCTGATGCTGGGAAAGATTGAAGGCAGGAGGAGAAATGGGCAACAGAGGATGAGATGGTTGGATGGCATCACCAACTCAATGGACAGGAGTTTGAGCAAGCTCCAGGAGATGGTGAAAGACAGGGAAGCCTGGTGTGCTGCAGTCCAAGGGGTCACAAAGAGTCAGACACAACTGAGCGACTGAACAACAACAACAACCACGGCTAATGGGAAGTTGCTGTGCAGCGCAGGGAGCTCAGGCCAGTGCTCTGTGACAACCTTGGTGGGTGGGATGGGGTGGGAGGTCAGAGGGAGGTTCAAGGGGGAAGGAACATGTGTATAACTGTGGCTAATTCATGTTGATGTATGGCAGAAACTAACACAAGATTGTAAGGCAATTATCCTCCAATTAAAAAAAAATTTAGAGTGTGAAAAATAAAGGCTCTGATAGGTTCCTGCAGTAAAGAAAGCCTAATTAATTTATCAAGGAAGACTTTTTTTCTTATAACTTACACCTACTAATGTTCTGCAAAATAAACTTTGAGGTATACCAGACTAGCCTCCTATTTTACTTCCAGCTTTACCAAAACTCAGAGAAGGAGAGTAATGTGCCCAAGATCTCATGACCAGGAGAGACAGAGCTGAGTAAAACCCCAGGTATCCCATTTTTAAAGAACATCAAAGCTGGGAAAGTCCTCTAGGACCAGATAGTGCATCTATTCCATCTTTGCCTGTGTCCTCAATTCCATTTATGGAAGGGTAGCCTGAGGCTGGGAGAGAAGCCATGACTATTTCTTCCCCACAAGGTGTGCTCGCCTGGGCCCCCAACTTGACTCCAACATCCTGGTGCCCTGAAAACTAAGTAACCTTGCGAATCAGATCCTCCTCCCAGGCCTACATCCTCCCCGCTGGGGCCAGCTCCCACCGACCATCACTCTACCTTTCTTCACCTTAATCCCTAAGCTCAGGAAGCTCATGGACTCTGGCCCACCCTGGTACCTTTCTCAGGATCAATCTTGTCTCCTCAACTCACTCACCAATCCCATGGCTTCCGGGCTCTGGTTTCTCCTGTTCCCCTCACTGTTGAACACAGTGCTGGGCATAGATTCCAGACTGTTCCCTCGACTGCATAATCAATCTGGAGGAAGTAGGATACGGCATAGGCTGCACTGTGGGGTTTTTTAACAGGGAGTACTGGGCTTCCCTGGGGTCTCAGATGGTAAAGAATCCACCTGCAATGCAGGAGAACTGAGTTTGATCCCTGGGTTGGGAAGATCCCCTGGAAGAGGGCATGGCAACCCACTCCAGTATTCTTGTCTGGAGACTCCCCATGGACAGAGGAGCTTGGCGGGCTACAGTTCATGGGGTCGCAAAGAGTCGGACACACCTTAGTTAAGCACAGCACACAGCACGGGGTGACAACTCTGGAGACCTATCCCTGGACTGTTGGGTAAAGGAGGAGGGCTAAGCTGGAGGTGGGCTTTTATCCCTGTCTTCCTCTACCCCAGGTAGGTTACAGAGCCACCCCACTGGCTGTTGGTAGCAGGAAGCTAGAGCAGGCAGGGCATATGCTCAGTGGAAAGGTTCACGTGCCTAGGAGGAAAACACAGAGATAAATGTTCACCCTAGAAGTGACACAGCTTGAGACCCACCATCCAAAAGCCAGACCCAGACCCAGCCTTCCTTCCTCCTTTCCTGTAAGGCTGCCATTTTCTGCTAGAAGTTTCCTTTTGAAAAAGGCTTCCCTGGTGGTTCATACGGTAAAGCGTATGTCTGCAATGCAGGAGAGCCGGGTTCGATCCCTGGTATGGGAAGATCCCCTGGAGAAAGAAATGGCAGCCCACTTCAGTATTCTTGCCTGGAAAATCCCATGGACGGTGGAGCCTGGTAGGCTACCGTCCATGGGGTCGCAAAGAGTCGGACACGACTGAGCGACTTCACTTCACTTCTCTGATACACACCGAACCGCTCCCTTTCTGAGCCTCGGATCCTTTATGGGAAGAGGAAGCAGGGTGGGGAAGTTTGGTCCCCACCCCTGAGGACTGTGTGCTCCCTACCACTGCTGGTGGGGCACACGCCCTTCTCCAGGGGGCTCCAGCTTGCAGCCAACCCCTGAAGTGCCCCAGGGAAAGGGAGAGGCAGCTGGAGCCGGCAGGCCCCTCCCCCTCACTGGCCTCAGCCCTGGGGCTACAGGTTCTAACTCGATTGTGCACAGTTAATCACAGCGTGTGCTGGCCAGCGGAGTAAACAGGCGGCCTCCAAGGTCCACTCAGAGTCATCAATCCCTTCCCTGGTCAGGCCTCTTTCAGTGCTGGGCCTGGCAGGAGGCGCCAAGGGGGCAGGGAAGGGGGGCCACGGGGCCAGGGTTGTGTTAGACCGTGGCAGAAAAGCTGATTGCCCCACAGCGCAGGGAAATGGATGAGAAGGAAAGAAGAGATATGGATACACCGACACTGACATTTGAGGGATCTTTAGGATAGGGCAAAAGTGATGATTGGGAAGCTCTGGCACCTACTAGCCATGTGACCTTGAACAGATGACTGGACCTCTCAGTGCCTCAGTTTTCTCATCTATAATATGGGGACAATAATTCTACCTACTTCTTCAGGTTGCTATGAAAATTAAATTAGTGAAAACACATAAAACACTGAGAACAGTGCCTGCATACAGTTGGGCCTGTGTGTTTGCTAAATAAATGGAACAACAGAATGAATGACTGGAGAAACACTGGCTTAGCAGTTCCCGTGATATCCAGTGTCTTAGAAATCACCTAAAGAGTTCTCAACAAGATGTGGGCCACAGTTTTCTGTATGTAAAAGTGAAGTGAAGTTGCTCAGTCGTGTCCAACTCTTTGTGACCCCATGGACTGTAGCTTACGAGGTTCCTCTGTCCATGGGATTTTCCAGGTAAGAATACTGGAGTGGGTTGCCGTTTCCTTCTCCAGGAGATTTTCCCGACCCAGGGATTGAACCCAGGTCTCCCGCATTGTAGGCAGATGCTTTACCATCTAAGCCACCAGGGAAGTCAAAAGGGAGGTCATAATTGTGCCTGTATCAAGGAGCCATTAGGAGGGTTAAATGAGAAAGTGCACTAAAGTGTTTATGAATGCAGCAGCTGGATGAAGCACAAGCTGGAATCAAGATTGCCGGGAGAAATATCAATAACCCCAGATTTGCAGATGACACTACCCTTATGGCAGAAAGTGAAGAACTAAAGAGCCTCGTGATGAAAGTGAAAGAGGAAAGTCAAAAAGTTGACTTAAAACTCAACATTCAGAAAACAAAGATCATGGCATCTGGTCCCATCACTTCATGGCAAATAAATGGGGAAACAATGGAAACAGTGAGAGACTTTATTTTGGGGGCTCCAAAATCACTGCAGATGGTGACTGCAGACATGAAATTAAAAGGCACTTGCTCCTTGGGAAAAAAGCTATGACAAACCTAGAAAGCATATTAAAAAGCAGACACATTACTTTACCAACAAAGGTCTGCCTAGTCAAAGCTATGGTTTTTCCAGTAGTCATGTATGGATGTGAGAGTTGGACCATAAAGAAGGCTGAACACCAAAGAACTGATACTTTCAAACCGTGGTGCAGAGAAGACTCTTGAGAATCCCTTGAACTGCAAGATCAAACCAATCAATCCTAAAGGAAATCAATCCTGAATATACACTGGAAGGACTGATGCTAAAGCTGAAGCTCCAACACTTTGGCCACCTGATGGGAAGAGCCAGCTCATTGGAAATGACCATGATGCTGGAAAAGAGTGAAGGCAGCAGGAGAAGGGGATGACAGAGGATGAGATGATTGGATGGCATCACCGACTTAAAGGACATGAGTTTGAGAAAGCTCTGGGAGTTGGTGAAGGACAGGGAAGCCTGGCGTGCTGCAGTCCACGGGGTCGCAAAGAGTCTGGACAGGACTGAGCAACTGAACAACAACAAATGAAGTGTTTACAAACTCGGTAGCCAGTAGCAAGTGCTGCAAGCAAGGTCAGATCAGAACAGATCTGATCAGTCGCTCAGTCGTGTCCGACTCTGCAACCCCATGAATCGCAGCACACCAGCCCTCCCTGTCCATCACCAACTCCTGGAGTTCACTGAGACTCACGTCCATTGAGTCAGTGATGCCATCCAGCCATCTCATCCTCTGTCATCCCCTTCTCCTGCCCCCAATCCCTCCCAGCATCAGAGTCTTTTCCAATGAGTCAACTCTTCACATGAGGTGGCCAAAGTAC
>NW_011494906.1:686248-686740 GCF_000754665.1 Bison bison bison
GTGGCCAAAGTACTGGAGTTTCAGCCCTAGCATCATTCCTTCCAAAGAAATCCCAGGGCTGATCTCCTTCAGAATGGACTGGTTGGATCTCCTTGAAGTCCAAGGGACTCTCAAAAGTCTTCTCCAACACCACAGTTCAAAAGCATCAATTCTTCGGCGCTCAGCCTTCTTCACAGTCCAACTCTCACATCCACACATGATCACTGGAAAAACCATAGCCTTGACTAGATGGACCTTTGTTGGCAAAGTAATGTCTCTGCTTTTGAATATGCTATCTAGGTTGGTCATAACTTTCCTTCCAAGGAGTAAGCGTCTTTTAATTTCATGGCTGCAGTAACCATCTGCAGTGATTTTGGAGCCCAGAAAAATAAAGTCTGACACTGTTTCCACTGTTTCCCCATCTATTTCCCATGAAGTGATGAGACCGGATGCCATGATCTTCGTTTTCTGAATGTTGAGCTTTAAGCCAACTTTTTCACTCTCCACTTTCAC
>NW_011494906.1:686954-687300 GCF_000754665.1 Bison bison bison
TGATTCCAGCTTGTGTTTCCTCCAGTCCAGCGTTTCTCATGATGTACTCTGCATATAAGTTAAATAAACAGGGTGACAATATACAGCCTTGACGTATTCCTTTTCCTAATTGGAACCAGTCTGTTGTCCCATGTCCAGTTCTAACTGTTGCTTCCTGACCTGCATACAGATTTCTCAAGAGGCAGATCAGGTGGTCTGGTATTCCCATCTCTTTCAGAATTTTCCACAGTTTATTGTGATCCACACAGTCAAAGGCTTTGGCATAGTCAATAAAGCAGAAATAGATGCTTTTCTGGAACTCTCTTGCTTTTTCCATGATCCAGTGGATGTTGGCAATTTGATCTGT
>NW_011494906.1:687400-691788 GCF_000754665.1 Bison bison bison
ATTTGATCTCTGGTTCCTCTGCCTTTTCTAAAACCAGCTTGAACATTAGGAAGTTCACGGTTCACATATTGCTGAAGCCTGGCTTGGAGAATTTTTAGCATTACTTTACTAGCGCGTGAGATGAGTGCAATTGTGCGGTAGTTTGAGCATTCTTTGGCATTGCCTTTCTTTGGGATTGGAATGAAAACTGACCTTTTCCAGTCCTGTGGCCACTGCTGAGTTTCCAAATTTGCTGGCATATTGAGTGCAGCACTTTCACAGCATCATCTTTCAGGATTTGAAATAGCTCAACTGGAATTCCATCACCTCCACTAGCTTTGTTCGTAGTGATGCTTTCTAAGGCCCACTTGACTTCACATTCCAGGATGTCTGGCTCTAGGTCAGTGATCACACCATGCAAGCAAGGTACCCAACTCCTATTTCTTCCTAGAGCTAGATCTGCACCATCCTTTACTCACCCATGCCAACGAAAAGTCTTCACCGTAGTCTATGAAAAAGGAATATGTACTACCATTTCTTCCCCCCGCGAAGGAAAATACGCTCTGGGCACCAGCCCCAGGCACCCAGGCCTCTCGGCGCCCCGGTCCCAGGCAAGAAGCAGCGCTGGCCGCTAGAGGGCGCAGCGGGAACTGCAGAGAGCGGTGGGTACAACTGGAGCGGCCCGGGCTGCGAGTACTGAGTTCAAGGACCCGGGCGGAGGATCGGAGAGTGAAGAGCAGCCCCCTGCCACGGATGGACTTGCTGCGCCTGTGCGAGGCGAGGGTCTCGCCAAGAGATGGGTGGGAGAGGGATCCGGTTTAGGCTCCACTCGCCTGGCTCCGTCCCTTTCCTCGCTTTCGTGGGCTTCGAGCTTCGGTCTCCGCCTCGGTGGGAAATTCGAAGACAGAGTACATGCCCTCGGGAGTCGGAGTCGGAGGGAAGGATGTTACCAGGAAAAGAAGCAAATTTAGCTGGGTCGGGAGCAGGGAACACCGAAATCCGTCCTGCCTCACCCGGCCACTCCCTGGGCACTCGGACTCAGCTACACAGAGTTTGGGGAAAGCCTTGTACATCAAAACCTCAGGGCCGGGATCCCGCCCTAAGATTCTGCCCACACCTCGACCTAACTTCTCTCCAGCACCCTCACGTCGTCCTGGGCCCGGGCCGGGGCCCCTATACCGTGTGGCGTGAAAACATGGGGCCGGGTGTCCATTAACCAAGCGTAGCAAAGTCGATGCTGTTAATCCGATTTTTCGAGCTGCTTTTGGCCACAGAGATTTGCGCGAGCAGCACGGGCCTCCATCGTGCGGCGGAAAGCGCGTCTTTCCTCCGTCCCGGCCGCACGGCCACAGTGCGTCCAGCTCCTAGGCGGCAGCAAGTGACCTGGACTCCGAGGTCCTCACAGACGGAACAAGGGAACGCTAACGCGCGCCCTGAGGGAACGCAGCTTCTCCCCGCGCCCCAGTCCCACCGGGATCCAGAGATTCGCCCAGGATGCGTTGCCTCGGTTCCCAACAATCACCGCCCGACCCCGGGCGTCAGGTTAACTCGACCCCACCGGCCGTGAGGACTAGGCAGCGCCCCTGCAGGTTCAGGCCGCGGGAGGCGCCACTCTTCGGGTCGCCAGACTCCATCCTTTTTTGGAAGCTGACAGGCGGCGCTGGGCTTTTGTGGGCCCTCCGCCTGCCCCGAGGCTCCCAGAACAGAGCCATGCCGGGGAGGTGAAGCGCCCAGTAGGTGAAGGGGAGATTGTTCCTAAGAGGCCTTATCTTTGCAACTAGACTGGGAAAAGCCCAATTTCCTGTCCAAGATGATGCCTTTGTAGAAGTCACCTTCCTCCAGCCCCCTGGGCTGCAGGGACTGCAGGGGATCGGGAGGGGCACCTTTCTAGGCCTCCTCCATCTTTTAAATCTGGGAATTAGTCCCTCCGCACGGAAGGTGAGAGGGAGAGGGTAACGAGGCTGAGGGCCTAAAGCAGTGGGGGTCGGGGTGGGGGGAACATATCAAGGAAGCGTACCCCCAGGACGACCGGCTGCCTGCCCTCTGGGAATGGAGGCCCCTTCCCACCACCGGTGAGATCACCAACCCAGGTGCATTCCAGAGGGCGCTGAGGACCAACCCTAGGTCTGGTGGAGGCTGGGAGGGCCGCCCACTCCGCCACCTTCTCCCAGAGCAGGAAGCAGCACTGATAAGCGGCAAGTTTATCTCGGTTTGAGTTGCTAAAGTGGCTTCAAGCCGAGGGTGAAGGCTAAGCTGAGGGGCTGCGAGCGCACAGCAGGACCGCAGCGCTCACTTCCTTCCCGCATCGGCGCGCGGCTTTCAGCCAAGATCCTCGAATTTTTACAAATGCTGTCACCGGTTTCTGACATCCCTGAAGCCTTCACTCTCCCTCCGCGACCCCAGTCCCCGGACCGCCCCAGGCACGCTGACCGCATCCTACGTGAAACCCCCTGGCACGCTAGCTGCTTATACCTCTACTCATCTGTAAAATGGGAATAATAATAGAAGCTCCCTCTGGGAGTTGCAGTGAGAAACAAAACTAGTTAATTAAGAGCCCTTAACAGTACCGGACACTTAGTAAGTGCTCAATACGAGTTATAAATAACAATGATAATGGCTTTCACTTGTAACAAACGCCAGTGCCAGGTTTAACCTGCAACTGGCGATCAAACAGCGCCGTCAGGGAAGTATTTCTAAGTGCCCTGAGTGATGATGAAACAGACGTAGAGGGGGCCCTAACTTGCTCAGGGCGCCTCCACTGGGGAGCGGGAGAGCTAGTTCCCACCCAGGGCAGCTTCTCTCCTCCTCCAGGAGAGGAGGCTGAGAGAGGAACCCGGCCCTCCGGGACGACCCCCTGTTCCCCCGGTGGCCTAAAGGAGTGAGTGAATCCTCGGCCAGGCGACCAAAATAGCAACGGCCAGGAGCCTGTGCGAACAGGGATCCCGCCCGAAAGGCCAGAAAAGGGAAATGGCCGAGGTCAAGCCCGGCCGTCCGACTGCGGCTGAGGGTCGCGCGGGGCGGGGCTGGACCCCCACGTGCGCCGCCTGCCGCTGCCTCGCCGAGCCCTTTGTCGCGAGCAGCCGCGTTCGTGCCGCACTCGGTGGCTTAAAATAAAGACAATGTTCCCAGCCTCCCTGCGGCTAAATCCGGCGCGGGTGCGGGGGCGGTGAGAGAGCCGGGTAGGAGAGCTTCTCCCGGCCCTACCTCCCTTCTCCCTTCCTGCCTCAGTTTCCCCATCTGGTAAGCGGACTCAGCCAAGCCTGGGGCCGAGAACACACAATCGGGGGTGGGCTGGGGCGGAGGGCGTCACCCCCCTGCCTCCGCGGCTGCACGGACTTAAAGAGCAAACAAATCTCTTGGGACAGAGAGGGGCACCCAGGAGGAGGCAAGGGAAAGCTGGTCACCCTCCTCTCCCGCCTACAAAATAAGTGTTTTTATTTCTAAAGGGACGTGTGCAGAGGCGGTGGGAGAAGAGAAAAGGGAGACCAAGGAGCTTGGGGGGAGGGGGCAAGAAGAGAGCCTGATTCAGACTCGGAAATGGATGTTGAGCGTGGAGGCCTGACACCCCCACACTCAGCCACGTGTACGCGCACAAGTACACGCAGCCCCACCGCGCGCACAAGCCGCCGCCGCAAATGGAGCGCAGTCCAGCAGGGGGCAGCGGGTATCCGCACCCACGGGCAGGGACTGGTCGAGTTCTGACCCTCCCCTGCCCGGCTGGCTGACCCCGGAGTGGGAGGGGGTTGCTCAGATTCCTCTCCAAGCGGCAGGGTCTCCTGGACTTTAGAGAGGAGGTAGCCTGGGTGCTTGCTCTAGGCGCAGCTGGCTTTGAGAAGCAGAGATGCCCCAACATGTACCTGCCACGTGTGCCCACCCACCAGAGGCACGATGGTGGCTGGCCGCACCCCAGGGACCAGAGTTTCCGCTCCACCTGACTCCATTGGCAACCGGGGCTCCGGCCTGAGGAAGCCCAGGTTACCCTCAGGCATCAGGATTGAGAGGGGTGCTGGATGCTGGGAAGGGCAAGGGGCCAGTGGTAGGGCAGTTCCCAACCACACACCGTCCCCCAGCCCCTCCAGAGTTTCGAGCTCAGAGCTGAGGGACCTGAGTGCAAACACTTGCCAAGCACATTTTAAACCCACCTCTGCTCTTTGGTTTTCTCATCTACATCCTGCGAATAGATGATCCTGGTCCTTCCGGCTTTCCACCCCAGGGCTTCAGCACAGCCCAGGGAAGCAAAGGACCCAGCAGTAGCCTCCCCACCTCTGCTCTGTGGCCAGCACCCCAGGAGGTCTCTAGGACCAGGTGAGGGCTGGGTACGACCCAAGTCTCTATGGCAAAAGGTCCCCAGGGGTTCTATCTCTGAGGAAACTCAACACAGAAATCCAAACCAGCCTGGGGGGTGGGGG
>NW_011494906.1:691947-692387 GCF_000754665.1 Bison bison bison
TGCCCAAGCAGTGGGGCTCCCGGAGGGTGGGGGGAAGGAAGGGCAGCCTGCCACCTGCCAGGGGCACGCCTGTGAGCCCCAAGTGGGAGTCAGGGGAGACAGAGTTTGACAGGCTGGGAGGAGAGCTGTCTGTCTGCCTGTCTGTCTGTCTTCCAGGTGGAAGCTGGGGGTGGCACAGGCAGAGAGGTAGAGGCTGCCTCACTTGTCAGAATTAGCAAGTTCCACAGTTGGGCAACACTCATACACACACCGAACACAGACACACGTCCTGGCTTCAGACCCATGGGGCGACACCTGCGTTTCCACCGGCTGCATGGTGACATGCGTACTCAGGGACACAAATGTGCAGGGCACTCAGCAACGCATGGAGCAGGTATACATGCCCCCCCCCACACAATTATCCCCGCAAACCATTCACCCATGTGCCCTCACACCCGGCT
>NW_011494906.1:692515-711676 GCF_000754665.1 Bison bison bison
TGGGTGGGTGGGCGCGTGGGCACGTGCAAGGGGGCAGGGCGTGTGTGCTGGGGAAACAGGCATGTGAACACCGACCGGCCTGGTACAGCAGGCTGGGGGCTCTAAGGCTGGGTGGGGGAAGTGTGCCTTTGTGAGAGTGTGTGTGTGAGCTCGTGTGTGTGTGTGTGTGTGTGTGTGTGTGTGTGTGTGCGCGTGCAGCCGAGCCTGTGTGCTTTGGGTGTGGGTGTTTGTCTCCCTGTATCCGCCTTCTCTCCCGTTCTGGACTTTCAGCCTTCCTGGGCTCATCTCCCTCCTGTCCTGCACCCTACCTGTAGGAGCTGGAATTGGGTGCCCTAGTGGAGAAGGAGGCCACGCTCCAGGGCCCACTGTAACCCCGGACGCTGCCCGAGGCTTCCCTCTAGCTCCCCCTCCCTTCCTTTCCTCTCTTTCTTCCCTCCCTCTTTCTCTTCCTCCCTCCCCCCCAAGGCTGGCGTGCCAGGGGGTGGGACATGCCAATCACCGGCTGTGCCTCTCCGGCTGCCAGCACAGGGCGCAGCTCCCCCCGGGAGCCAGGTGTTTGGGTCCCTGGAGACGCCGCCAGCCCCCCGGAGAGACAGCAGGGCTGAGGACCCTTCAGACCCCTCTCCAGCCCCATGGTGAGTATGTTTGAGAGGGCTTGGGAGGGGCTCCACTGAGGTGGGGGCAGTAGAAGCAGGGTCCTCGAGCAAGGCAGGGACCAGGACTAGAAGGAAATGAGGAGGGACCCCAGAGAGAGGAGGGGGCCAGGGAGGGGTCTAGAGGCCAAGGCTCTGCAACGCTGCTCCAAGTACCCCATCTCCTGGCTTCTGGTGGATACACCTAATGTTTTTCTGGGGTTCAGCTGGAAAAGGAGCTGGGGAGCCCCTAGAACTCTGGACCCGGAGCCCAGAAGGGATCAGCTTGCCATGCAGCAGGCAGAGCCCCAAGCCCCAGAGACAGTGTAGGGAGGGCAGGGGACCAAGAGGTAGCCCTTGCCACCAGAATCTTTTGGGAGGTTGACCGCCCCCCCGACTGGGGTGCCAGTCTCAGAACCTCCTCCTCTCCTCCCTCAGGGAACCCTGACTCCCACCATCCCCATCCACCTTCAGCCCCTCCACGATGGACTGAACCAGGCTGCTGGCCAGATGGACAAGCGGGATGCCAAGGTGGGTGCCGGGCCAGACACCAGCAGGAGACCGGCCAAGAGCTCCAGGGCTCCTGGGGGACACGGGCGCGTGGACAGCCACGCCGGCCAGGGAACATGGTCCTGATGTGTCCAGGAGCCCAGAGGGCCCTCCCTATGTCCGTAGTACCTTGGGCTCCCGCAGGGCAGATCACAGCCCTATACCCAGGTAATGCATTGATACGAATGGGCACCCATGCCAGTTACCCATCCCAGGACCCCCAGACTTCACAATGTGGGGATGGGCTGGAGGCCAGGCACTCTGATTCTTGCAGAGTGCCAGCTTCTGAGCTGGCATCTGGGGAGGGGGTGGGCAGCTTTCATCTGGTCACTCCGACAGGTGCTGCTTGGGGGGTTATCAGTGCCAGTGGAGAGTCACTGCTTCCCAGAAAACATACCTGCAGCACTGCCCAGGCTGACCCAGGGCCTCCTGCCCAAATGGCCGGAAGGAGTCAGTCTGTCTCCTGCAGCTGGACAGTCTCCTGCCCCTGGGTAATCAGCTGCTCACTGAGCTGTCAGATGACAGTTGGTTCTCTGCCCCCTGACCTCAGCCACTGGGCAAGCTGTGATCGCCACTGTGATATGGAAGGCAGGGGAGGAAATGATGAAATGGGGCTGCAGAAGATGTGACTCTGGGCTCCTAGGATGGGTCCTGGAGGGCTGAGAACTGGATCCCCAAGTGCAAAGAGGAGTCCAGAGGGTCAAGAAGAGGGTAGGCAGAAGTCATGTCAGACTAGAAAGGAACCTCCCCATTGTACAGATGGAGAGACTGAGGCTGAGGAAGGGGCAGGGACATGCTCATGGTCACAGAAGGAATATCAAGGGGTCTGGCTGGGGCGTTCTCCTCACCCTCAGTACAGCCTTGAACTCCCACCTCCATGAGCAGGATGATGGGGTGGAGGGAGCAGCGAGCTCTGTGAGCTGGGGCTCCTGGGCGGGTGGGGAGAGGTGGGTGAACATCTCGCTGGGTTTCTGTTCTGCTGTGATGCCATGGTGATGCCTAGAAAGATGGGGGAGGGAGGGAGAGAGAAGAAAGGAAATGGGGAGGGGAGCGCAAGGAGTAGAGCAGAGGGCACGAGGAAAGGAGGATGAAGGCCAGGTACTTCTGATGCCACCTGGCAGAGTGGGCTCTGGGGCCCAGCCTGCTAACTGCCAGGCTCTGACATGATCCGGCTAAAGTTGGGCAACTGGTTAAGGTCCATCAACAGTGAGAGTATTTGGCACTGGTTCTAAGGCTGACGCTCCTCTTCCGGCTCAGCCGTGCATTTATGAGCAGTTAACTGATGGCTCCTGCCCTTCCCTGGGGTAGTCAGCACTCCCCCGGAGTGACTGTTGAGCCTGGAAAGGTGATAAAGTGTATCAGTTTACCCCCTCTTTTCCAAAGCCAGACATCAGAGGTGGAAGCTGTGTAAACCTTCAATGGGTCAAGAGCTATCTTCAGAGAAAAATTAACCCTGGGGTGGGGAGAGCTACCTCTGACAAGCTGGTTTGGGGTTAAGGCCCCTGCAGAAGCGACGGATGGGTCAGGAGGCCTGGCCAGAGGACTGCCTTCCCTGCACGTGTGAGGTCCCAGGTACCCAGCCCCACGGCCCCGACCTCGTACCTCCTCCTCCCCTGTATCGTCCGTTCTCTCCAGCCAGGGTTCTGCCGACTTCCAGAATCACAAGATGGCTTCACTCCTCCCCCTGAATCTCTCCCCCAGCACCCCTCATTCTCTGCCTTCCCTTCTGCACTCCTTGACCAGTGGTAAGATTCAGGAAGCCCCAGTGTTCAAGCATCCCTCTCCCCATCAATCTCTCCCCTCCCCCTTCCTCTTACCAGCCAGATCCCCGGCCCCTGGGGATTGGTCCAGGGCGATGGCTAGCCTGCCCTGCTCAAGGCTCTGACCTCATCCCTTAACTCTTTGAGCCCAGGCTGACATTTTCCTCCCCGACACTGGAAGGCACAGTCCCAGCCCGGTCCTGCCCTGGCCTCCCTGCAGCAGCTGGGGCAGGGCTTCCCTGGTCCATTTGACAGTTGAGGATGCTCCTGAGGATTTTTCTCCAGTCCTTTCAAGCCAGGCAAGGTCTCACAGAGGGGGCAGGGACCTGGCAGGTGAAGGGATACAGGAACTGGACAGAGCGGAGGGACGGTACTCGGGAGCCAGTTCAGACTCCCATCACTCCACCCACCCTCTGTTGCTGCAGGCTCAGCCTCATGCTCAAAGTCCTACAGTCAATCAGGAGATCTCCGTGTACATCCATGGATTTATTCCACAGATGTTTACTGAGCAACTGCTGTGTGCCAAGCAGAGAGCTACGGCTGGACCACCGCCTTCCTGTAGCACTGTGATCGTACGTCATCCAGATAGATGACACACGCTGTCACATACACGCACACACACACAGGCAGACAAGATTCTCAGGGAAGGACTGATTCATCCCTATTGATTGATTCAACCCAGGGTTTGGCCAAGCTAGTCAAAGTAGGCAAGGAGGCCATTGAGCCCCCCATCCCCACAGCATTTGGAGTAGGCACCCAAGCGGTTAGCCCTGGAGGCAGACTGTTGTTCGGTCACAAAGTCACATCCGACTCTTGGTGACCCCGTGAACTGCCGCACACCAGGCTGCAGGCAGACCACCTAAGTCCAAATCCTGACTGCATCAGTGAAGAGCTATCAGGTTAGAGCCTCATTGGTCCTTTTGCCAATTGAAGATAATAGAACCTATTTCCCAAGAATTTGTAACAGGTCAATTAAATCATGTTATGTAATGCTTAGAGACATGTCTGCTTATAGTAAGCAGCCTGTAAATATTAGTTGCTATGATAATATTACTAAAAGCTCCCAAAGACCTTTATCAGGAAGCCACAGTTCTGGGCAGAAAAGTGCCTCCTGTTTCCTTTCTACCTTCCTCTATCCCAGACACCCTCAGAGGATGTCCCAACCCATCCCCATAAAGACCCTCATCATTTCTCTCTTTTCTTTTTAATTTTTGGCTGTGCTGTGAGGCATGTGGGATCTTAATTCCCCGACCAGGATCACACCCGTGCCCCATGCCTTGGAAGTGCAGAGCCTCAACCGCTGGACCGCCAGAGAAGTCCCACCCCTACTCCAGTTTCTTATTCTCACTCAGCAATGCACACACTCTCACACACAAACACTCATCCTATAGAAAGATACCAGGTTGGGACTAGAACTTACCCAAGGTCACCCAGCAAGACAAGAGCAGAGATGGGGCTTGAAGCAAAGGCAATGCAAGGACTTCCTTGGGGAGTCTTCCCCTCAGCCCCTGTGATCCCCACTAACCAACCACCCCACTCCCATGGATGTTTTCACAGAATATGCTATGCAATACAGCTTCCACCACACACACACCCCTTTCACCAGAGGGCTAACCCTAAGTCCTTCCCCTGTAGAAATTCTGGAGCTGCTGCTGAACCCTGGCACCCAGACTTTCAGCCCAAGGGAATTCCCCACAGGGAAATCACCCACAGTCTCTGGAAGCCACATTCTTTCTCAGCCATCATCTTGCTGACCCACCAGTAGCCTTAAAGAGGCTTTGCCTTATTGAAGATTGCCTCCAGTAAGGAGTTAAGGAAACCTGCTCAAGGTCATACATCAGGGACCAGAGCAGGCCTCCAGGAACCTTCTCTGGAGCAAATTACAGTCCAAGAGGGGTCTGGGGGAGGACCCCCGCTTCTGATTGTGGAGGAAAGATAAAGTCACAGATGGCTGTCTTCCTGGGCCGCATCCCAAGGGCTCAGAAGGTCCAGCCAGTGGCAAGAATCAGGATCCAGTTTGCCAGAACCTCTGCCCTTCTCTTTCCCCCAGCTGTCCCCGAAGGGAGGCCCTCACATCTCATAGGTGGGGCACAGAGGGTCGGCTAAGAGGAAAGAATGTGGCCTTGAAGCCTGCAGGTCCGGGGCTGAGAGAAGCTAAGTGAGCCTTCAGCCCCGGCAGCCTCCCCTCCAGGACCTGGTCCATTTTATAGGTGAGGATGTTCTTAGCTATTCTCTCCTGTGCTTTCAAGCCATCTTGGAATCCTGGTTTTAGGATCCTGTAAAATCTCCCCAGATGTCAGGCTGGTCCCAGTCCTCCACTGGACAAATGAGCAGTCTGGGGACCAGAGATGGGCTCTGCCAGGATCTGGAGAGGAAAGGGCAGGGGACAGTCAGATGAGAGTCAGTGGATCAGAATGAGGAGTCAGGAACAATAGCAGAGGCTGTTGACTGAGTGTCATTTCAGAGCCAAGCACTTTGGATACTATTATTCTTATTGGACACAACTGAAGCGACCGAGCACAGCACAGCACATTCTTATCAGCAGGCTTCGCAGGTGCAGTGGTAGAGAATCTGCCTGCCAGCGCAGGAGACCCAAGAGACCCGGGTTCGATGCCTAGGCCAGGAAGATCCCCTGGAGGAGGAAATGGCAAGCCACTCCAGTATTCTTGCCTGGAAAATTTCATGGACAGAGGAGCCTGGCTACAGTCCATGGGGTCACAAAGAGTTGGACAAGACTGAACATGCATGTATCCCCATCAGCTGAGGGAGGCAGGGCTACAGGGAAGGAGAGGTTGTCATTGCTAATGATCACACAGCTAGGAAGGGACAGCGTGGAGATTCAAACCCAGGGCTGTGATCAGCAATGCAGGAATTAGGGTGAGGCGAGTGAGGTGCTCGCCTTGGAGCAAAATTCAAGGAGTGGGTACAAAAATACCTCACTAGTCAAGATAAATAATATTGTAATGTAATAGTTTTGAAAATCAAACAGCAAATTACAGCCCACAGGCGGCCTGTTTTTGTAAATCAAGTTTGGTCAGAACCAGGGCCAGCAGGATTAGGGCGAGGCATGGGCGATGAGGTGTTCGCGCAGATGCAGGGTTGGATCTGTCTCAGTTTAAAATTGTGTGCATGATGGATGTTTTGCATTGATTTCTATTCTTTAAATGTCACGTTAAAATGTTACTTCCTTCATGACTGAGTTTGGGGCATCTACTTAAATTCTGCAGGCAAAGCAAGTGCCTCCCTCATCCCACCTAGTCCTAACCCTGGTGCGGTGTGAGGGCCAAGTACAGTGGCAGAGCGCCTGGTCACACCCCTGCAGTTGCGGAGGGTACAGGCCCGTAAGCTCGGGCCTGTAAGCTCCTCTTCTGTTCAGTCTTCGCAGGTCTTGTCCCAGGGAGCCGCTGGAGGCTACAGAACTGCCCCCAAGGCACCCAGGCTTGGGATGTGGACGCCAGCACCCAGTCTGGGAACCAGGAGACCTTAGACTACACAATACCTTTTTCTTTTTGCTCTGGGCCTCAGTTGCTCCATTTCTGCAACGGGCACAAACAGCACTGAGTCTAGATGATCAAAGGGATCACAATAGTTCAGGGTTACCTGTCAAGGGTAGTTTCCACCAGTGACCTCACAGGGAAAAGCCCAAGCACCTACAGTCTGATCCCAGCCTCCTGCCTGACTTCCATTAAGGGACGAGGTTGCAACAGAGCTCAGTAAGCAAGATAAATCATATTTTAGTGTAATATTTTTAGTTCAAATTGGCAAACTATGGCTCCTAAGCCAACAACCAGGGGGGTTTTATATTTATTTTTATCTATTTACTTATTTAGCTACACTAAATAAGTGTAGTGTAGTATATTCAGCTACAGGGTCTTAGCTGTGGCAGGTGGAATCTAGTTCCCTGACCAGGGATCAAACCCAAGACCCCTGCGATGGGAGCATGGAGCTTAGCCACTGGACCACCTGACCATCAGTTTTATAAATAAAGTTTCATTGGAACTTACTGCTTGGGCTCCAATCCTGGTTCCTACTTTAGCTGTGTGATCTTGTACAAATTCTTGTGTTTTTCTCAGCCTTAGTTTCTTCATCTATAAAATGGAAAGAAAAACAATCCCTAGGTCATAGATTCCTTGTTAAGGTTAAGTGAAAAAGGAACATAGGTACTCTGAGTAGTGACTGGCCCTAAGGAATGCTAACTAATAGCAGTGACCATTGTTATTGTTAGTTGCTGTTATCATAGAATTGGGGGGGCGGGGACGTGGCATGTGGGATCTTAGTTCCCCAACCAGGGATCAGGTTTGAACCTATGCCCCCTGCAGAGGAACTGCAGAGCCCTAACCACTGAACCACCAGTGAATTCCCCATAGTATTAGAAATTTTCATCAAAGAAGCAGACACTTCAGGGCAGGAGGGAGCTCTTGTTGCTACCCTCGCTGTGTTCATGGGAACCATGGACCAGGGCTATTCTAAGCACTTGACATCCATTTACTCTTTAAGCCAGGCAATAATTCCGCAAGCATTAGCTAGGGACAGGCATTATTACCATTTGTCAGCTAAGGAAACCCAGGCATATAGCAGTGGCATCGCTAGAGGAGACCACACACCCAGCACATGGTATGGCCTGGATTCAAATGCAGACAGTCTGACTCCAGAGCCCAGGTTTTTCAGCCAGGACTTCCCCTTGTGCCCCGTCATGTGCAAATTGTCCCAGACCCAGGAGCACTGACAGCCACAGCCTGTCTTGCTCTGTCACACTCTGAATTCCTCATCCTGAGAGTTGCTGTCACACAGACACCCCTAGCCACGCAGCACCAAGGCATCCCTCACCAGTGACCTCTCACAGACTCTAGTCTCCTCATCACAGACCAGGTCCCCAGGAACACCAGGGCTTGCTGGGTCCCTGCCCAACGTCTCTCCCTTGGAATTTTTCCAAGGATACCGGCCCTGAAGGTAGGAGAAGACCCAGTCTCTTCAACCAACAGAAGGATGTCTGAAGCACTGAACGAGAACATCCAGCAGCAAGGCCGGGGCTGAGCGGCTGGGCCTCTGCCAGGCCAGTGGTCGCTAAGAGTCATGGCTTTTCTCTCTACCCACCCTTAGTGCCCGGGCTGGACTCCAGCTTCAGGCAGTCTGGGGGATCTTCCTGTTCTCCTTGGTGCCCTCCACTCAGCTGTGGCCTCGCACACTACATCTGTCACCAAACTCCCGCTTATGTGGGAGCTGAGGCCCTCGCCTATGCTGCTTGCTTTTACTCCAGATTTTCCATCACCAGGCGAGCGAGCGTCTGGGCCTGGCTCAACTTCCCCTGATGCCCTCATAAGTGTTTGCTCCAGCCCCAAACTGCGCGTGCGCGCATGTGCCACGCCCCTTTGCTTGTATCTCTTTCCCTCTCTCTTCTTTGGAGACCCCTGCCCGCCCCCCGCCTTCTCAACACTCCCTGTTTCACGGAAGAATCCTGCTGGATCTTCACACACTCTGAAAGTGAGCGAGGGAAGTGGGTTCTGATCACACACCATCTGTGTCGCCATGGCCCAGCCATAGAGCCGGCTGGAACCACGGTTGCCTTTGTGAAATGGGGGTCATAAGAGACCTTCCTCCTACAAATGCTAGATATATATACATATATATATTTGGCTCTGCTGGGTCTTCACTGCAGCTGCACAGGCTTCTCTAGTTGTGGTGCGTGGGCTTAGTGCCCCTCTTCCCCCAGGGACTGAACCCATGTCCCTTGCATTGGCAGGTGGATTCTTAACCACTGGGCCACCAGGGAAGTCTGGAATGTTCAACAATTAAATTAGGTAATTGAATTAAGCGCTTAGCCCTGTGTCTGGCATGTAGTAACTACTCAGAAAATGAAAGCTTTAATAAAATTGACTGAAATGCTTTGAAAATGTGGCAGTCCCATGTACGCCAGTCTCCCCACTCCTGCCACATGAGTTAAGCTAGACAAGCATTAGCAGCAATTTCCCGATGAGAAAATTGAGGCTTGGAGTCTGAATGGTGAAGCTGGAATGGGGACTCAGATCTCTGGATGCCAAAGCCATCCCCTCCCCCTCAGGCCGCTGGTAAATCCATTGGTGGCTGGGAAAGTGCATTCTAAGTGACCAGGCGTGGGCACCAGTGAGGATGGTGTGACGCTGTCTGGTTGCCGCTCTGGGAGGGCAGAGGCTGTGCTCCCAACACCTTCTACTCCAGGCTCTGGGAGGCGTCCTGCAGCCCAACCCAAGCGCATGTCCTCTCTTTTCAGGTGATGACCGGCCCCTGAGGAAGCCCCGTCCTGTGATTAGAGGAAGGGGCTGCCTCCCCTACTCCACCCAGCCACCATGAATACCTCAGCGCCACCTGCCGTCAGCCCCAACATCACCGTCCTGGCACCGGGAAAGGGTCCCTGGCAAGTGGCCTTCATCGGGATCACCACGGGCCTCCTGTCACTGGCCACGGTGACAGGCAACCTGCTGGTGCTCATCTCTTTCAAGGTCAACACGGAGCTCAAGACGGTCAACAACTACTTCCTGCTGAGCCTGGCCTGTGCCGACCTCATCATCGGTACCTTCTCCATGAACCTTTACACCACGTATCTGCTCATGGGCCACTGGGCTCTGGGCACGCTGGCCTGCGACCTCTGGCTGGCCCTGGACTATGTGGCCAGCAACGCCTCGGTCATGAACCTGCTGCTCATCAGCTTTGACCGCTACTTCTCGGTGACCCGGCCCCTGAGCTACCGCGCCAAGCGCACACCCCGCCGGGCAGCCCTGATGATCGGCCTGGCCTGGCTGGTTTCGTTCGTGCTCTGGGCCCCGGCCATCCTCTTCTGGCAGTACCTGGTAGGGGAGCGGACGGTGCTGGCCGGGCAGTGCTACATCCAGTTCCTCTCCCAGCCCATCATCACCTTTGGCACGGCCATGGCCGCCTTCTACCTCCCCGTCACGGTCATGTGCGCCCTCTACTGGCGCATCTACCGGGAGACAGAGAACCGGGCCCGGGAGCTGGCGGCCCTGCAGGGCTCGGAGACGCCGGGGAAGGGGGGCGGCAGCAGCAGCAGCTCAGAGCGGTCCCAGCCGGGGGCCGAAGGCTCCCCAGAGACCCCTCCAGGACGCTGCTGCCGCTGCTGCCGGACCCCCCGGCTGCTCCAGGCCTACAGCTGGAAGGAGGAAGAGGAGGAGGACGAAGGCTCCATGGAGTCCCTCACCTCCTCGGAGGGTGAGGAGCCTGGCTCCGAGGTGGTGATCAAGATGCCCATGGTGGACCCCGAGGCGCAGGCCCCCGCCAAGCAGCCGCCCCGGAGCTCCCCGAATACGGTCAAGAGGCCGACCCGGAAGGGGCGCGAGCGGGCGGGCAAGGGCCAGAAGCCCCGTGGGAAGGAGCAACTGGCCAAGCGGAAGACCTTCTCGCTGGTCAAGGAGAAGAAGGCGGCTCGGACCCTGAGCGCTATCCTGCTGGCCTTCATCCTCACCTGGACGCCGTACAACATCATGGTGCTGGTGTCCACCTTCTGCAAGGACTGTGTCCCCGAGACCCTGTGGGAGCTGGGCTACTGGCTGTGCTATGTCAACAGCACCATCAACCCCATGTGCTACGCGCTCTGCAACAAGGCCTTCCGGGACACCTTCCGCCTGCTGCTGCTCTGCCGCTGGGACAAGCGTCGCTGGCGCAAGATCCCCAAGCGCCCCGGCTCTGTGCACCGCACCCCCTCCCGCCAGTGCTGATGGCCCTCCCGCCTGCATCCCTCCACCCCGGCAGCCCCCGTAGAAATCGGGCAAGGGTGGTGACCTCAGACCCAGGGCCCTGCTCGGGGAGGGGGGCCCCCCCAGGCTTCCGGGGACCCTAGGTCACCTTCCTGCACAACCCAGGGAGACCCCACCAACTTTCCAAACTGGGGAACCCGGGGAACTGGTTCTTGTGTTCCCTTCTGGGTGGGAATAGGCTCTTCACCAGGAAGAAAGCCTGGGAGGGGGTATCCGGACTTTGGATTCCTTGTTTGTGTTCAGGCAGGAAGTCCATGCAGAGCCAGTAGAGCCGGCCAGGAGAAAGGAGGTTTAACCAAGCGGTCCTCCTTGGCCCCAGGAGCTGGCCTGGATCGAGTGGAGGATGGCACCCCCTGCCAGCAGGGAACTGACACCAACTACTGAGAGAAAAGCTTGGCTCAAGGGAGTATCCCTGCTTCCCAGGCGTCCCCTCCCTCCCCAGGCACAGCGCACTCCGCTGGGCCCTCGAACACTCTCCAAGGTGTCCTTGTGTGGGTCACCCCCAAGGCAAATGTCCAAGCATCAGCGGGACAATGACACCAGAGGGGACCTATGTGGCCCGTCGCCATCAAGCCCCAAGGCAGCAGGAGGAGGGAGCACCCTCATCCCGACTGTCCCACTAAGTCATTTCCCTGGGAGTGAGGGGCAGGGGTGCCTGCTGTCCAGACCCTGCCCTGGAGAAGCCCTCAGACCCTCCCTCCCTGGCTCACAGACACCACCTGGGTAGATCTGCTCCCTCGGATCTAGCCAGGCCTCCCGCATGCTGCCTGCCTCCGCCCCCAACCCCCACTGGTCTGGCCCAGCACAGGTTCCCTCCTGTGTGCTCGTCCATCTGACCCATGCATGGCCTCCCAGCCACCCTCATCTCCAGGCCCAGCCTGGTCCCAGATGTTCTTTCCTGCCAACCTCAGCAAGCGCTGAGTCTGTGAATAAAGCCACATAACCAGCGGCCACTAAGGGGCCTTCTTCCCTGGGTTAGTTAGCTCTTTTTGTTCCCTCCCTCACACCCCCGCCAGTCGGCTGGCCACACCGTGCAGCTTGCAGGATCTTAGTTACCCTACTAGGGATCGAACCTGTGCCCCCTGCAGTGGAAGCCCAGAGTCCGAACCACTGGACTGCCAAGGAACTCCCTTAAGGACCTGGTCGTAAGCCAGGACAGGATGGGGCAGGGAGGGTCCAAGGACCGTGAGAAGTGGGTCACTGCCCTGAGGGTGGTCTCAGGAGGAGCAGCACCAAGTGGCTGGGTCTACTGAAACCTGTGAACCCAGCACCCAGCTTCCGGCTCAGGTGAGTAAGGCTGTAGTGGGCAGAGCTGGCTACTGGAAGGAGGAGGACCATGAAACAAACTGCCCCTGCCCATAGCCCAGCATATTCTTCAGCAGCTTTGCCGTAAGGGGAACTCATCACTCCCCACCCCAGGGAGAAAGGAAATGCTCCAAAGCCCCATTTACAGATGGGAAGACTGGGGCCCAGTGACCCACAAAGACCTTTCAGGGTTACCCCCAAAGCAACACTTTGAGGGTAACTGCCTGGCTTCCAGACAGTTCACAGCCTCCCAAAGCATTCCACAAAGATGCCCCTCAGGCACTTCACTGGTGAGGGGGCCCCCAAAGCCTAAACCCTAGCAAGGTTAATCCCACAGCGCAGAGCAGTGGCTCTCTGGTTGTCACCGGCGTCCTCAAAACCACCGTTAGGTTCAATCATTCACTAGGACACAGATCTCAGCAAAGCTGTTATCTTCGTGGTTATAATTATTACCGTGAAAGGATGCAAAGTCAGCAAAGCATAAAAGTGCACAGGCAGAGTCCAGGAGAGACCAGCTGCCAGCTTCCGCTGACCTCTCCCAGTGGAGTCATGGGGACAGCACTTAATTCTCCCAGCAACAATGAGTCGCCACCCCAGAAACACAGTTTCCAGCTGCATGAAGCACTGCCAACCAAGAAGTTCAGCCAAGTCTTGGTGTCTGGTGTTTCATGAAGGCTACTGACCACCCACATGGCTGACCTTAGTTACTTAGTCTCCAGCCCCTTCAGAGGCTATCCCAAGAGGCCCCTGGCTCCCAGATAAGCAAAAATATTCTTATCAAACAGGATATTCCAAGGGTTTAGGGGCTATCTCCCAGGAGCCAGGCAAACCTTTCTTTGGAGCGTGCGAGGTTTAGACAGCCCAGACGCTGGATTGAAAGCTGAGTTAACGCTTCAGTGCACAGTGGTCCTGACCACTAGCATCAGTATCACCCAGGAACTTGTTAGACATATAAGCTCTTGGGGTTACCCCAGATTTACTGAATCATAAACTCTAGGGGTATAGCCCAGCCATGTCTCAATAAGCTGCCCAGGTGATTGTGACACAGGTTAAAGTCTGAGAAATTCTGACCTAGAGGAATAAGTCATGTACAGATGTGAAAGTTGGACCATAAAAAAAGCTGAGTGCCAAAGAATTGATGCTTTCAAACTGTGGTGCTAGAGATGATTCTTGAGAGTCCCTTGGACAGAAAAGAAATCAAACCAGTCAATCCTAAAGGAAATCAAACCTGAATATTCATTGTAAGGACTCATGCTGATGTTGAAGCTCCAATACTCTGGCCACCTGATGCAAAGAGCTAACTCTTTGGAAAAGACCCTGATGCTGGGAAAGATTGAGGGCAGGAGGAGAAGAAGGCGACAGAGGATGAGATGGTTGGATGGCATCATTGACTCAATGGACATGAATTTGAGCAAACTCCCAGAGATGGTGAAGGACAGGGAAACCTGGCGAGCTGCAGTCCATGGGGTCACAAAGGTCACACACGACTTAGTGACTGAACAACAAGACAAATGAAGTCCTAGGTGGGGCTAATCCCTTACAGAGAGAGAGAGAGTGAAGATTCACCCAATATACAGCTGGCAGGACTCCAAGAACCCTTTGAAAAGGAAGCTTCCAATACTATGGGCAGGGAAATCCACTCAAGAGGTGACAGGACAGGCTGGCCAGAGGCTAGCAGGCACACAGCACTGTAGAGAATGACCATAGGACACAAAAGCCCCTCCTCCTTTCCCACAGCACAGCTTCCTGGGTTGTCAGCTCAAGACTCTGAGAAGGTCCCTCCCTGACCACCACCCACCACTTAGGCTTGAGCTCCCTTTAGGTTAAATGCCCTGCCCTGTGTCGAAGGCAGTGGTCCCAGGAAGGGGGTAGGTCCTGAAGAAGCCAAGCAGTGTTGGGAGAGCAGGGGTGTTGGAATCAGACTGGCCTGACCTCTACTGGAGGCCAGGAGTGGAGAGGTCAAAGCTGGTATTCAGATGATGAATGGGGCTGGCAGGTCACAGGTCAATGTGTCCCTTGTCCCAGGCACAGGTCCTACCTGCCCACGCAGATCAGGGATCTAACCTGGTCCTCTGCAGTGGAAGCAGAGTCCTAGCCACTGGAGCACCAGGAAATTATCCCCTCCCCTCAGGCATGTCTCTTATTTCCAGTGTCCTCAGCTCTGAAAGGGGAATTAATCCTGCAGAAGTCTTAAGAGGATGAGATGGGCTGTAGGAAAAACACCTAAATGCCTCTACAGGCAGTGTTATCGCAGCATCAGCCGGCTCCGCAGGTGAAAGGCCAGACATCCAGCCCACGTTCAGCCCCACACCTTTCCCCATTCCTCCAGCCTGGGCTTCAAAAAGAGTTCGGAGTCCCATTCCACCAGCGAAGGGAGAAGAAACAGGGCTTGGAGAAACGAATAGGGGCGCCCGGCACGCCTGGGTGGAGGAAGGTGTGCAATCCGGGAAGACTTCCCGGAGATGAGGTCTGAGCTCTGAAGGCCTTGGAAGCAGGATTCCTGCAGCTCCCGCTGCGGGACGACGGACGGAGGCGGCGGGAAGGGCTTGAGTCCTCCGGCCCTGGCTGGACATGGCCTCTCTCTCCTGCCCAAACGCAGCACCCCTTCCTGCTCTGAGGGAGTCCTCGCTCCAGAAACAAGGGCGTTTTGTGCCCCAGCAGGAAGCAGGGAAAGAATGGAATGCCTCTGTGAACTCCACCTCCTCTAGGCTGGAGCAGACCTAGAGAAGGGGGCGAGTTAGGGCCGTTTCTCCTCCCGCCGGCCCCCGCCCCTCCGTTCCCATCGTGTCACTTTAGCGCCATCTGCAGGAATAGCCGAGGAATAGCCCTGCCAAGAAAAAGGAGGTACTTCAAACCCGGGTTGGACTGCTTCTCAGAGAAAAGGCTGCTGCTGCTGCTGCTAAGTCCTTCAGTCGTGTCTGACTCTGTGCGACCCCATAGACTGCAGCCCACCAGGCTCCTCTGCCCCTGGGATTCTCCAGGCAAGAATACTGGAGTGGGTTGCCATTTCCTTCTCCAATGCATGAAAGTGAAAGTGAAGTCGCTCAGTCGTGTCCGACTCTTCCAGACCCCATGGACTGTAGCCTACCAGGCTCCTCTGTCCATGGGATTTTCCAGGCAAGAGTACTGGAGCGGGTTGCCATTGCCTTCTCCACAGAGAATAGGACCACAGGACAAAAGACAGAATAGATGGTCTTGGCCATCTCAGCGCCTGCCCCCACCCCTTAGCAGGAAACCTAGGTCCCCAAAGGGTCAGCTCACTTGGCTGATACTACTTCGAGGCAGGCCCTACCTACCTTTCTCCAGCAGAGCAACTTCCCCAGACAACTTGGAGCTGAATAAGAGGCAACGTGGCATCTAGGGACAAGATCGCATTCTCCCAGGCCTCCCGCAGGCTTTTGGAATCCTCAGATTCCTTTTTTGGAGACTGGTTCTGATTTTACAGAACTGATGCTGACCCATCTGGAAATTCCAACAGGTAGTTGCTCACTGTATAGCACAGAAACCTTATGAACAGCAGGTGTCCCACACTAGCCTCTAGGCTCCATGGAGTTCGAGACGTCTCCGGTGGCTCAGACAGCAAAGAATTTGCTTGCTGTGCAGGAGACCTGAGTTCGATCCCTCGGTTGGGAAGATCCCCTGGAAAAAGGAATGGTACCCACTCCAGTATTCTTGCCTGGAGAATTCCATGGACAGAGGAGACTGGCAGGCAGTCCATGGGGCTGCAGTCCATGGGGTCACAAAGAGTCAGACATGATTGAGTGACTGTCGCTTTGGGGGCTTCCCTGGTGACTCAGACGGTAAATAATCTGCCTGCAATGCAGAAGACTCGGGTTCAATCACTGGGTCAGGAAGATGCCCTGGAGAAGGAAATGACAACCCACTCCAGTATTCTTGCCTGTAGAATTCCATGGACAGAGGAGCCTGGTGGGCTGCAGTCCATAGGGTCACACAGAGTCGGACACGACTGAGTGATTAGCACTTTGTTCTTAGGGTCTTTGGTGACACACACAAACTGCATAACCCCAGGAATCAGACTGTCATGTAGAATAGTTCTGGAAAATGTTCTTACTTGTCCCTCCCAGCCCATATACTTCCCCTGCCTCCCAGCTCCAGAAATCCCTCTTGGTATTTCTGACCCGACTAGCACCACCATTCACGAAGTGCTCAACCTAGAAATCAGGGAGTAGCCTTAGATTCCTCTTTCTCACTCCCCGTACTGTTGGTCTACTCACCACCCCCACCCTGAATAGTTCCCAAATTCCATTTTCTCCATCCCTCCCCCCTCCCGCCTCCATCACTATCCTAATGAAGAACTCTTACCTGAAACGTTAAAATAATCCCTTTAAAAAACACTCCTTAATTCAGGAGTGAGCAAATTTTTTCCATAAAAAGCCAGATAGGGACTTCCTTAGTGGTCCAGTGGCTACTCCATGCTCCCAATCCACTCTATGCTCCCAGAGCAGAGAGGCCAGATTCCATCCCTGGGCAAAGAACTAGATCCCACACATTACAACTAAAGATCTGGTGTGCTGCAACTAAAACCTGGCACAGCCAAATAAATAAATATTTTAATAACTGAATAAAAGGGTTTTTTTTTTCTTGAAGCTAGATATGAGACTCTGTGAGCCAAGAGGACGCTTCCCCCATGACTCAGCAGTAAAGAAACTTCCTGTAATGCAGGACACCAGGGGTTCAGTCCCTGGGTTGGGAAGATCCCCTGGAGGAGGATGTGACAACCCATTCCAGTACTCTTGCATGGAGAATCCCATGGACTGAGGAGCCTGGTGGGCTACAATCCATAGGGTCGCAAAGTCAGACACGACTGAAGTGACTGAGCACACATGCGTGCACAAGCCAAGAGGCAAACTGATGAATATTTTTTAGGTTCTTATATATTATACAGTCTCTGTCACAACTGTCCAACTCTGCCACTGGGGTCAAAAGCATCTGTGAACACCACATACGTAAATGAACATGACTGTGTTCCAATAAAACCTGACTTGAATTTTTCACTGAGATTTTAATTGCATATAGTTTTCCTGCATCACAAAATATTATTTTTCTTTTGATTTAAAAATGCAAAATCCATTCTTAGTACAAAATCCACAGTGGTACAGACCCACAGGCCATAATTTGCCAGCCAAGGTATAAATCGGTCCCACTCCCCTCCATTCACCCTGCTTCAGCCAAAGGGCTTTTGCCAAAACACAGATCTGATGCTATCAATCCCTTGCTAACAACTAGGCAATAACCGCATGAGATTAAAAAGCAAGCCACATGGCCTCCAATAACCTTAACATTCAGATCCGCTTCCTTCATTCTGCCTCTTTTGTCTGTGACTCCTCCCCACGCAGCCCATACTCCCAGCCGCTGAGATGCTCCTAGTCCTCACACAGGCCTCAAGCTCATTCCAAGTGTTTACTCTTCTGCTTGGAATATTCTCACCCTAAAAAGGAAAAAGTTCTGTTTCCTTTATTCTCCACTTACAAAACTTCTGACATTAAATCTATGGTTTTTGTTTTTCTTTTCCCCATACCAACCAATTCTCCAACATGAGCTGGTGGTGTCCTGTGATTCAGTTTTGAAAGTATATACCTGAAATTAATATCAGATCCTACAAGTTAAGGACTCAGTCTCACAAGATGGCCCACCTTTCAGACACCAGTCCCGAGTAAGGGGTCCCCAGCTTACCCATACCTCTCTCTGATTTGACTACAAATTGGGGGTTCCCATGACTCCAACTCAGGTTTAATAATTTGCTATAAGAGTTCACAGGACTCAGGAAAAAACTTACATTTACCAGTTATATAATAAAAGATATGGTAAAGGATACAAATGAGGAGCCAGATGAAGAGTTTCAAAGGGTGAGATCCAGAGGGTCCCAAGCAAAGGAGCATCCGTATCCAAGGAGCTGGGATGCCCCACCCTCCCAGCACATGGACGTGTTCACCAACCCAGAAGCTCTATGAACCGCAAGTTTTAGGGACTTTTATGGAGGCTTTCATAAAAGCTATGACAAACCTAGACAGCATATTAAAAAACAGAGACATCACTTTGTTGACAAAGGTCTGTATAGTCAAAGCTATGATTTTTGCAGTAGTCCTGTACGGATGTGAGAATTGGACCATAAAGAAGGCTGAATGCCAAAGAATGGATGCTTTTGAACTGTGGTGTGGAGAAGACACTCAAGAATCCCTTGGACTGCAAAGAGATCAAGCCAGTCAATTCTAAAGGAAATCAGTCCTGAATATTCATTGGAAGGACTGATTCTGAAGCTGAATACTTTCCACTACTTTGGCCACCTGATGCAAAGAGCCGACTCATTGGAAAAGACTCAGATGCTGGGAAAGATTGAAGGCAAAAGTAGAAGGGGGTGACAAAGGATGAGATGGTTAGATAGCATCACCAACTCAATGGACATGGATTTGAGCAAACTCTGGAAGATAGTGGAGGACAGAGGGGCCTGGCGTCTGTCAGGGTTGAAAAGAGTCGGACACCACTTAGTGACTGAGTAACAGTGACATGGAGGCTTCACCATGTGTGTGTTAGTCACTCAGTTGTGTCTGATTCTTTGCATCCCCGTGGACTATAGCCTGCTTCAGTCTGCTCTGTCTGTGAGATTCTCCAGGCAAGAATACTGAAATAGGTTGTCATTTGCTTCTCCAGGGGATATTCCTAACCCAGGGATCAAACCCGGTCTCTCGTGCTAGAGGTAGATTCTTTACCATCTGAGCCACCAGGGAAGCCAATTATTAATTAATTCAATCTCTAGCCCCTCTCCCCTCCCTGGTGGATGAGGGGTGTGGCTGAAAGTTCCAAGCATCTAATCATTGCTTGGTCTTTCTGATGAGCAGCCTCCTTTCTGGAGCTATTCAGAAGCCTATGAATAGTCACTTTGTGAGAACAAAAGACATTACCTCCTTGTCACCCAGGAAACTCTAAGGGATTTAGGAGATCTGTGTCAGGTGATGGTATAGTTGCTAAATCATGTCGGACTCTTTTGAGACCCCATGGACTGTAACCAACCCCATGGACGGTCTCCTGTCCATGGAACTCTCCAGGCAAGAATACTGGAGTGGGTTGCCATTTCCTTCTCCAGGGGATCTTCCCAACCTAAGGATTGAACCTGGGTCTATCTGCATTGCAGGTGGATTCCTTACTGAGTAG
>NW_011494906.1:711776-731120 GCF_000754665.1 Bison bison bison
GAGTAGGCCACCAGGGAAGCCAAGGGTCAAAAACCAAATACTGGAACAAAAGATGCTCTGACTTACCCCTGGAGATTGAGTTAATCAATGATCAATCACACCAGCCAGGTGAAGCCTCCATATTGTTCAGTCACTAAATTACAGAAAGTTACACGGCCAGGGAGCCGGGGTTTGTGAACCTGAACAAATCGCTTTATTTTTCCAATCCCCAGACTCTTCATCTGTAAGAGAGAACAATCATGCCGAGCCTGTCACAAATGAAACACTCAGAAAGCACTGGCTTCCTTCCCCACCCCCTGCAGCAGGTAAAAGCATTTCACTTGTCCTTTCTCCTGCTTCTCTGCCTCTGCCCAGCCAAGTAGGGGGCAGTAGGGTGGCACATGTTAGACCACAGCCCCTCCGTGCCTAAAGGACTGGGCACGTTGTCTGTGACATGGAAGACAACAAACCATCGTTATGATATTACATTTTTGCTTATTAGTATATTTTGCCTTAGATGACTGGGAACCAGGCGGGAAGCCCATAGGTTTCTCTGACTATTACCATTCTTCCCTCTGCTGGCATGTGGACAAACTGTCTTTTTGAATCTTAAAAATTCCTCAAGATCGATGTTATTGTCCCCATCTGTGATATAATAAGAAATATATATTTGGTCTTTGTCCTCAGTTCCTGACACAGAGCTTCTAAAACCCTTGGAATTTCCTGAGCTGTAGATGTGAGGGGAGCACCTTTTGTTATTCACCAGGAGCCCATTTCAACCTTACCTGAGTTTGTGCCAGTGAGGGGCCCCTAGGGAGGCCTGAAATAACTTCAGGACAGGGACTGGTGACCAGAGGAATCCCCTGTGTGAAGAGAGGGTTGGAACTTTCATCCCCACCTCTTACCTCTGGGAAGGGAAGAGAGGCTAATCGCTAATGGGCAATGACCTCCTGAGCCACACCTATTCAATGGAACCTCCATAAAAACCTCTGAACAGTGGAGTTCAAAGATTCCGGGTCAGTGCACACAGCAAGGTGTGGGGAGGATGATTCACCCGCCCGGAGAGGTCAAGGGAGCTCCTCACGCCTTCCCTCCCCCATACCTTGCTCTGTGCATCTCTTATATTTGCCTGTTATTGTGCTCAGTTGCTCAGTCGTGTCCGATTCCTTGTGACCCCATGACTGTAGCCCACCAGGCTCCTCTGTCCATGGGGATTCTCCAACCAAGAATACTGGAGTGGGTTGCCATTTCCTTCTCCAGGATCTTCCCAACCCAGGGATCGAACCCAGGTCTCCCGCATTGCAGGTGGATTCCTTACCATCTGAGCCACGAGGGAAGCCTGTTCCTGAGTTGTACCCTTTCTAATAAACTGGTCCATGTGCGTGCGTGCACGCCCAGTCCCTCAGTGGTGTCCGCTCTTTTGCAACCCTATGGATTATAACCCATCAGGCTCCTCTGTCCCTAGAATTTCCCAGGCAAGAATCCTGGAGTGGGTTGCTATTTCCTTCTCCAGAGGATCTTCCCAACCTAAGGATCTAACCCATGTCTCCTGCATTGGCAGGCAGATTCTTTACCATGTGAGCCACCAGGGAAGCCCAATAAAGTGGTAGTACTAAGTAAAGTTCTTTCCTGAGTTGAGTGGTCTCTAGTTGTCCTAAAGAATAATTGGGGAACTTCCTTGGAGGTCCTGGAACTTCCTTGGAGGTTAAGACTTGGCGCTTCCATTGCAGGAGGCATGGGTTCAATCCCCGTTGCAGGAACTAAGATCCCTCATGCCACACGGCACAACCAAACTAAGATTTTAAAAAAGAGAGAGAATAACTGAATCTGAGGAAGGAGTTGTGGGAACACTGAATTTATAATACCTATGAAAATCTGGTACCTGCAACCAGAACCTCAAATGGGGCCAAGTCTTGGAGGAAGAAGCACTTAACTCATGTTGTCTGTGCTAATTCATGGTAGATAGTGTCAGAAGTGAATTGAATTGTAGGACTTCCCCATCCCCCACCAGTTAGTGTCCAGAGAATCAGAGAATGGGTTGGAGTGAGGGGGGAAAAAAGAACACACACAAACACATACACACTCACACACACGCGGTGTCAGAAGTGTTGTGGGTAAAAACAGTTCAGACTATATCACAGATGAGGAAACTGAGGTTTAGTCCAGAGTAGACCAAGGAGTATCCCCAGATGATCTTCAAACCCATCCTCTCCACCTCTTGACCCTGGCTACCACTATACCTGGGTGACTCCCCCAGCTTATCAGTGTCCTGATCTCTTCAGCCCCAGGGGCCTCAGTCTCCACACCCAAAGTCCTCAGCTGTTCCTTCTTCCAGAGCTTAACCTCCAACATCCTCACTCCCGCTCCCCACCCACAACAAGCCCTGTCCTTTTTCTCCCAGTCTTCTCCCTGCCATGGCTTTCTCCTTAAACCACACCCTCTTCCATCCACACCACAAATATCCATGATCCCTGGGCCCCTTGCTTCCCCTGAAAACTCACCACCCTGGACCAACCCTACCAATCATCCATTTCCTCTGGTCCTACACAGAGGCAGTCCGTCACTGCTGGAAAAAAGTCCTGCCGCCTTGCCGATTAGGGTTTCCCAGATGGCACAGTGGGCTTCCCTGGTGGCTCAGATGGTAAAGAATCTGTCAATGCAGGAGACGCAGGTTCATTCCCTGGGTTGAAAAGATCCCCTGGAGAAGGAGAATGGCAACCCACACCAGTATTCTTAACTGGAGAATCGCATGGATAAAGGAGCCTAGTGGGCTACAATCCATAGGGTTGCAAAGAATTGGACACAACTGAGCACACACACGCACATCCATACACCTTGCAGATTGCCACCAGAACCTATTCAGGGTTCCTGACTGCAGCCCATGGGCCTCATGGCACCATCTAATCACCCTACTACTTGCCCTCGGTCAGCTCCCTTGCTTTATTCCCAAAGGCGCTCTCAGCTTTCCCCTGTCTCCTCATGACGCCTACTCTCCTCGCTCACAAGAGACCTTGCCTCCTGTGTGTTCATTTAAATGCACTAAGATTCAAACTCTTTGTTTAAGAAATTACGCAGTCACTGCGGCAATTATTTCACCTCCTGCACGTGAGAGAAGAGACATGTGCCAGTGCCCCCCTTCTGGTTTCACACACACACGCACACACACATACACACACACACAAAGCTCACAGGTATTTACACCTTTTAGAAAACAGAGATGTGAATTTAAATATTATTGCCAGGGCAACGCATTATTAAGAAAGAGAAGCAATCAGAATCACAAGCTTTTTAAAAGTTAAAGGTTACTTTCATAAGACAAAGCGACAGCCTCTTAAATGTTATTGTCTGACAAAACTCCCTGGTTAGAAATAACATTTGCAAGGATGGTTTTATGATGCAGAAAAGACTCTGCTTTTATTTCTGCTGCTTCAGAAGAAGAGGGAACATCATTTCCTGATCATACTGAGATTTCTTTTCTTTTCTTTTTTCTGCCACCATGTTAAGTGGTCTGGAGCTTTGAAGGCCAAGCACTGAAATTCCATGATGTAGCACCAAGAGAAACAAAGGCAGGTCTGAAGTGGGCTTGAGAGGGTAACAGGAAGGAAGGCCAGGGATCTCCAAATGGAAGAAATAGGCTGCAAGTGTCAGACATTTTTTCTCTCTCTCTTAAGCGGCAAGAGGAAACAAACTAGTGATATATGTTTTCCCCTTCTCTATACAGATATAAAAGAGGTTTCTCTTAAAATTCTGTGTTGCCATAATGATACCTGGTTCCACCTGAACTTAACTTTTCTCAAACCTTGAACTAACCAATGCATTTCTTATGGAAATATTTGTCTTAAGCTATGTCAATGTGCTATGCATTTACCCTAGATTCTGTCTTCAACTGGCTTCCGCCTAAAGGCTCAGAACCAACTTGACAAACCAGTATGTTATACTCATACACTGTTCTCCTAATCTATGTTAGTGAAACTATATATTTGTATGGAAATCTGCCTTTCTACAAGATTCATGTCAATCGTTTTATGGCCTGGGATGACTCACCTGGTGCCATTTTCTGAGTTTTGAGACATTTCCTTTCTTTAACTAGCAGACTGCTAGTAGCTATATAACATCCGGCTAAAGACTAGCAGTGGGGTACTCTTTCTGCCCCCTTCTAATGTCTATGTCGGAAGCTTTCCCTATCTCTTTTATACTTTAATAAAACTTTATTACACAAAAGCTCTGAGCAATCAAGCCTTGTCTCTGGCCCCGGATTGAATTCTTCTCCTCTGGAGGCCAAGAATCCTGGCATCTTGCGTGGTTCAGCAACAACCTTTCAGGCTGTTCACACTGCCTGGCCATGCACCTACATTTCCCTAGACAGAGGCTCCACTGTTTAGCTTTACTAGGGCCAATCCAGCTCCAGTGTACGTGACTCAGGTGGCACTAGAAAGCAGATTCAGATTCTGATTCAAGAGGTCTGGGGTGGGCCTGAGAGTCTGCATGTCCAGCAAGTAGATGATGTACTTAGTCCCATATTTTGTTGTTGTGCAGTGGCTCAGTCATGTCTGACCCCATGGGATGCAGCACGCCAGGCTTCCCTGTCCATCGCCATTTCCCGGAGCTTGCTGAAACTCATGTCCACTGAGTCGATGATGCCATCCCACCATCTCATCCCCTGCCGCCCTCTCCTCCTGCCCTCAATCTTTCCCAGCATCAGGGGCTTTTCCAGTGAGTTGGCTCTTCACAATCAGGCCCCAAACAGACACTGTGAACAGTATCCTGGATAATTATTCATATTTTCTCCCCTCTCCTCAAACCTCCAACATTTGGGAACCCACAGTCCACACTCTCAGCTGCTGACCTTGTTTCCTGCTTTACTGAGAAAATAAAAGCAATCTGTGGGTGGAATTCCACAAATTCCTTCCCCCATCCCACCCCACCATCTACTCACCAACTCTGTACTTGCTGCTCCACCTTCCCGGTGGCCAGCTTCCTGTAAAAGCTGCCCCCCCCACCCCCACATTAGATCCTACTCCCTCTCTTGACCTCAAAGGCATCTGTCCAGCAGGTCTCCTCTCTTCAGCATTTCCCCCTCTCCGCTGAGGCACATATGCTGTCATTGCGCCCATCTTAAATAAATAAATAGCTTTGTGTGCATATTTGAAAGTTGCTAAGAAAGTACATCTTAAAAGTTCTCACCACAAGGAAAAAAGAACTCTGTAAGTATGTTTGATGTTAGATAGAGTAGCCCCCATTGTGGCAATCACTTTCCCAAATACACAAATATCGAATCAGGAAAATTGAACCAGGATATCTGAAACTCAGTAATGTTGTATGTCAATTAAACCTCAATTAAAAGATAAAATAGGGAGCTTCCCAAGTGAACCAGTGGCTTAGGACTCTGAGCTCCCAATGCAGGGGGCCTGGGTTTGATTCCCTGGTCAGGGATCCCACATGCTGCAACTAAAGATTTCACATGCCGCAATGAAGACTGAAAATTCCACAACTAAGATCTGGAGCAGCCAAATAAACAAAAAAATATATAAATATTTAAAGAGATAAAGTAGGGACTTCCCTGGAGGTCGTTAGGACTCCACGCTTCCGTGACTCCCAAATCTACATCTCTAGCCAAGAACGCCATGAACACCAGAGCAGCAGGTCCAGCTAACATCTTGACACATCCACTCAGATGTCTGCTAGACCTGAAAACAATCTGGGCCCAAACTGAGCTGCTAGTTCCCCCTCACTTTTTAAAGATATTTTTCTTTAATATTTTATTTATTTATTTGGCTGTGCAGGGTCTTAGTTGGGACACGTGGAATCTTTATTTATGGCATGTGACCTCCGATTTGTGGCCTCTGGGACCTAGTTCCCCGACCAGGGATCAAATTCAGGCCCCCTGCATTGGGAGCACAGAGTCTTAGCCACTGGACCACCAGGGAAGTCCCTAGTTGCTCACTTAAACCTATTTCTCCAGCCGTCTTCCCCACATAAGTGGTTAATCCAGTGGTCTAGCTGGCTCAGGCCAAAAACCTTAACAACATCCTTGACTCTCCTATATCTAGCCCCTCCTCAGCTCACCAGCAACCTCATGTGAACTAGAAGAGGGGGCCTCTTCAGCGCAGACATGGTACCTCGTGTGTGACCTGGCAACAGGACAGAGCCCTTTGAAAGAGAAGGTGAACGCCTCCACCCCGGACTCAGGGCCACTGCAGGCAGAGCAATTCTGCCCTCCAGCCTCGCCCGCGGCCTTGGCTCCGCGTCAGACCGCACATGCCTTGGCAGCGCGTCCCCCGTGGCAGCCTCCCAGGCAGTTCCAGTTTGAAGACAATTGTACTTCCTGCTGCTTGGCGCCCGCTTCCTGCCCATTTTCCAAGTCTGGTCTTGGCAGGTCCTGACAGCCTTTCTGTAAGTTCCTTTGCTGCTTAAGAAAACCAAAAAACGAAAAAGAAAACCGTGAACTCCGACCAGTACTATCTCAAAACTTTTACAAATACCTCCCAACCTTAAAATTAGAAAAATCCATTTCTCCACCCTTCCCTGGAAGGGTTCTGGAGACGAGCGCCAACCATCTCCTGGTCATCCAACCGCAGGCCACCAGGGCCCGCTCTGTTCTGACACTGACCTGGCTTCTTCTTCCTGCCTTCATGTCCCCCCACTCTGTTCTCTTCTCTTCCTCCTCCTTTGCGGGTCCCTCTGTTACTGTGTGTCCTGTGAATGTTGCCAGTCCTCAGGCCCCCAACCTCCCCCTTCCGCCCTTCACACCCCACACACTCACCCCCGCATCATTCACACTCACCGTATGTACCCCCATCTCTACCCCTCTCCTTTGCGGAAAGCTCCACGTGAAAGTCCAAGGGCACCTAAACCCAGCACATCTACAAGGAGCTGCTCCCATTCCCGCCCACAGATCCTTCTCTTCCTGCCTGCGGCGCCCCCCCTCACACACCAGCTCCATGGCCCCAGGCTGCTCCTACAGTCTTCTAAGATAGAAACACAGGAGTCACCGCACAGCAACCTTCTCCCCTCACATCAAGTCCATCCCTCCTAGGCTATTGTGAAATCCTGAAGCTTCTCTTGAAACATCTGTCCAAGCCATCCCTTCCTCCACAACCCCACAGCCTCCACCTCATTCTTCAGACTCTGCCAACAGCCTCCTAAATGGCCACTCGGTCCTGACCTCCCTCAGCTTGCTCCACAACAGCCAAGCCAGAGTGTTGTTCAGTTGCTCAGTCATGTTCAACCCTTTGCCAGGTTTCCCTGTTCTTCACTTGCTCCCAGAGTTTGCTCAAACTCATGTCCATTGAGTTGGTGATGCCATCCAACCATCTCATCCCCTGCCGCCCTCTTCTCCTTTTGCCTGTTTCCCAGCATCTGGATCTTTTCCAATGAGTCAGCTCTTCGCATGAGGTGGCTGAAGTATTGGGGTTTCAGCATCCGTCCTTCCAATGAATATTCAGGGTTGATTTCCCTTAGGACTGACTGATCTCCTTGCAGTCCAAGGGACTCTCAAGAGTCTTCTCCAGCACCACAATTTGAAACCACCAATTCTTCAGCCTTCAGCCTTCTTTATGGTCCAATTATGAAAAGAGAGAGTGAGCTTTCTAGAACTCTATCCTGACCATGTCACTCCCTACCAAGCACATTTCTCATTCTTATGTGAGCTTCTTTTTTAAAATTTTATTTTTTTGGCTGTGCTGGGGCTTCGTTGCTGTGTGGGCTTTTCTCTGGTTGTGGCAAGTGGGAGCTACTCTGCACAGGCTTCTCATTACAGTGGCCTCTCTTGTGGTGGAACCCAGGCTCTAGGGCACTCGGGCTTCAGTAGTTGCAGCTCCCAGGCTCTACAGCACAGGCTCAGTAGCTGTGGCACATGGGCTTAGCTGCTCTGAGGCATGTGGCATCTTCCAAGATTGGGGATTGCACTTGTGTCTCCTACATCGGCAGGCAAATTTTTTACCACTCAGCCACCAGGGAAGCCCCTTATCTGAGCTTCTTAGAGACACTCATGTTTTATCCCAAACCTTCTGAAACAGAACATTCAGGAGAAAAACCAGGACTTTCCTCTCTAATCATCGTCCTTAGGCATAACTAAGCAAGGCAAACATTGAGCTGGTGATTCCCAAACTGCTGTGGGAATCATTTCAAAAAGTTAATCAAAAACTGACTCCCAGGCTCACCCCCTTGCAGACCCCAATTCAGTGGTTGTTGAATGGGAGAGACTTTTCCAGAGGATTCTGCATAACTAGGGTGGCAACCACTAATGTCCAGACAGACCAAGTACAGATAACGAGCATGGCTATGCAGCCCTTGGTGTTTGTCTCTAGTTGGCTGTCACCACTCTCCCAAATTGTTCAAAGCCACACTCACTGTGGTGTTTCACGGGCTCAGTAGTTGTGGCGCATGGGCTTAACTGCTCCAAGGCATGCATATTGGATCTTCCCAGACCGTGGAGTCTCAGCCAAGTGGCTGTACGTACATAATGTCCTCTCTCCGGGTGGCCCTGTCCTCTAAGTGCCTACGCGTGCCTCAGTCTCAGCTCAAATGAAGGTTCCAAGAGGCTTGCCCTGATCTCTCCTGGGCTGAACACTCTGTCCACCCCACAAGGCCCAGTTCACTGCTGCCCCACAGCCATAACCTCAGAACTGCAATTATGCACACGTCTGCTCCTGCTGCAATCAGTGAGGCCCAGAACACTGGGCAGTCTTTTAGTCTCCTTTATGCCCCAACATGGGGTTTCCCAGGTAGAGCTAGTGATAAAGAACCTGGCTTCAAATGCAGGAGACATAAGAGACTTGGATTTGATCCCTGGGTAGGGAAGATCCCCTGGAGGAGGAAATGGCAACCCACTCCAGTATTCTTTCCTGGAGGATTCCATGGACAGAGGACCCTGGGGGGCTACTGTCCATAGGGGTCGCAAAGAGTCAGACATGACTGAAGTGACTTAGCATACACACAAGCACATGCCCTAACACACAGCACACTGACTGGTACTCAGTCCAATCGAAGTGGCAGTTCCCTCCCTGACCCATGCACAGGTATTGATGCCAGAAATCTTGGCTCTCTGTGTATTGATGCTGAGCAGAAATACAGGGACTGGGTTATGGAGGAGAAAAAGTAGCTTTATTTCTTTGCCAGGCAAAGAGGGAACACAGTAGGCTAGTGCCTCAAAAACTGCCCCACCCCACCCTGGGGAATAGGGAGAGGTTTTATATCCCAATGAAGATCTTGCTTTTTTTTTTTTCTTTTGCAAAATTTCAAAACAGCCACAGCTGGCATCAGTCAACTCAACAACCACATCCGGTGTCCCTGAAGTTATTGGCCCATGACCTTTTTAAAATATAGGATGCTACAAGAGAGTGTGGGCTTCCCTGGTGGCTCAGTGGTAAAGAATCTGCCTGACAATGCAGGAGATGCATGTTCAATCCCTGGGTCAGGAAGATCTCTGGGAGATGTTCCTGGAAATGGCAACCCACTCCAGTATTCCTGCCTGGGAAATCTCATGGTCTGAGGAGCCTGTAACCCTATGGGCTACAGTCCAGGGGTCGAAAAGAGTTGGACATAACTTAGCGACCAAACAACAAAACAACAAGCTAGAGGCCCTGGGGAAAGACCAAGTCCAGTGGCACAGGGGGCTTGACTACGGGGCTAAGGCCCGGGTCCAAACAGCAGCTCTGGTAGGGCCCGTGCTCGTCTCCTCCTGTGAGAGCACCAACACTGCAACTCTGTTAAACAACCATAGATAGGACACTGGAACCCACCAAAAAAGATACCACACATCCAAAGACAAAGAAGAAGCTGCATCTAGATGGTAGGAGGGGTGCAATCATGACAAAATCAAATCCTATACCTGCTGGGTTAGCGACCCACAAACTGAAGAACACTATACCAAAGAAGTTCTCCCACTGTTGTGAAGGTTCTGAGCCCTACATCAGGCTCCCCAGTCTGGGGATCTGACAAAGGGACTGGGACCCCCAAGGAATCTGATCTTGAAGGCCAGCAGGATTTGATTATATGACTTCTGCAGGACCGAGGGAAGCAGACTCTAGTCTTGGAGGGCACAAACGAAATCTTTCTCGCACCAAGACCCAGAGGAAAGGAGCAGTGACCCCACAGGAGACTGAACCAAAACTACCTGCCAGTGTTGAAGGGTGTCCCGCGGAGGCGTGGGTCGGGAGGGGCTCACAGTGGGGATGGGGCCGCTGACAGCAGCAGTCCTGGACTGGGCCCCTTTGCATAAGCCATCTTGGAGGTTGCCATTAAGCCAACCATAGAGCCCATAGACCCCAGGGCTGGGTTGCCTCAGGCTAAACAACTACCAGGGAAGGAGCACAACCCCACCCATCAGCAGATAATTGGATTAAAGCTTAATGGGGCTTCCCCCGATGGCTCAGATGGTAAAGCGTCTGCCTGCAATGCAGGAGACCTGGGTTCGATCCCTGGGTCAGAAAGATCCCCTGGAGAAGGAAATGGCAATCCACTCCAGTACTCTTACCTGGAAAATTCCATGGACTGAGGACCCTAGTAGGCTACAGTCCATGGGGTTGTAAAGAGTCAGACATGACTGAGCGACTTCACTTTCACTTTTCTTCACACCAGAGCAAGACCCAGGTTCTTCCCACTACCAGTCCCTCCCACCAGGAAGCTTACACAAGCCTCTTAGCCTCTTCCATCAGAGGGCAGAAAGAAGAAGCGAGAAGAACCACTATTGGCTAGAACAAAAACCACATTACAGAAAGTTAATCAGGATGAAAAAGCAGAAAGTAATGTCCAAGATGAAGGGACAAGATAAAACCCCAGAAAAACAACTAAATGGAGATACACAAACTTTCAGAAAAAAGAAGTGAGAATAAAGATAGTAAAGATGATCCAGAATCTCGGGAAAACAATGGAGAAGGTGCAAGAAATGTTTACCAAAGAACTACAAGAACTAAAGAACAGCAATGAATAATACACTAGAAGAAATCAATAGCAGAATAATGTTCCTTACTCTGTAAATAAGGTCCCCACATTCCTCACAGATATATCACACTGGCTCAAAAAGGAAAAAAGAAAGTGAAATCTTAGTTAACTGATTATCTCATTTAAATATAAGTGTGTTTAATTCTTAAAGAGGTGGACTTCAGTGCTCAGAAGGCCAACATTTGGTCCTCTGGAAACTGGAAACCATATTAGGAGCAGATTCTTGTTCATCATGAATTCAGAAATGAGGACGGTACCAGGAACAGAAGGGTAACTCAAACACTGTTGAGGACTTCCCTGGTGATCCAGTGGCTAAGACTCCAAGTTCCCAATGCAGGGGACCCAGGTTCAATCCCTGGTCAGGGAACTAGATCCCGCATGCTGCAACTAAGACCCAGTGCAGCTAAATAATTTTTTTTTTTTTAATTAAAAAAAAACCTGTTTGTTGTATAAATAGCAGAGGTGCCTTTCTGTGGGAGCCACATGCCCGTGGCCCTCTGTCCCCCTGTCAGGTGAGTCTTGCTGTCAGCTCAGATGCCCTGGGGAGAGAGATCCTGGCCACTTTCCTCATCTGTGATAATAGATAATAGATGAGAATTCCTTCTTTGAAGGATAGCTGCAGGTCTGAGACAGCCTCTGTGAATGCGCCTGTCTCTTTCCTTCCTCCCTTCCTATGGACAGTGAGGGAGAGGCCCATAATGGCACAGCTCTTGCAGATCTCAGAGGGTCTGCAAGTTCATGTTCTCAACTGTTCCTCCACAGCACAGAGGTCAGAGCATTACCAGGATTATTACATAGCACCAGTGGAAATTCCAATGTTAGCACCAGTGGAAATTCCAATGTCTTTATTTAACTTTTGGTTTATCCATTTTGTTTTAAAAATGTTGGAAAATAAAAATAAAAATGAATGTTGGGGACCTCCCTGGTGGTCCAGCGGTAAGGAATCCACCTGCCAACCCAGGAACACATGTTCACCCCCTGGTGCAGGGAAATTCCTCATTCCCTGGGGCAACTAAGCCTGTGCACCACGGCTACTGAAACCCGCCTGCCCTACAGCCCATGCTCCGCAACAAGAGGAGCCACCAAAATGAGAAGCCCACACCATGCACCGCAACTAGAGACAGCCCGAGTGCAGCAGTGCAGACCCAGCACAACCAAAAGTGAAAAGTAAATAAGCAAATTATTAAAATGAATGTCAGGGAGTTATTCCTTAATGGATAGCCTCAGTTTGGCGTGATGATAAAGTTCTGCAGATGGATAGTGGTGATGGGTGCACAGAGCTGTGAATGTACTGGAGACCACTGAGCTGTTCGCCTAAAAATGGCTAAAATTGTAGTTTTATACTATGTATATTTTACCACAATTTTAACTGTTAAGTCCACAGTAAGTTGCAAAGCACACAATCGTGATGGTACAAACTGTAAGCCAGAGGAGAGGCCTGGGGTCCGAGGAAGATAGGGAAAAGAAGGGCTGGAGCTGGGACCCTAGGAAAGGACCGAGAAGGGTGGAAAGCCTCAGGAAGAGAAGAGGCCCCGCTTAGATGTGGGCCAAAACGGGGAGGGCCTGTGGGGGTAGGGAGGGAAATCCTGGGCAGAAGGGAGTTATAGCTGGCAGGCTGCAGGGTGTGTCTTCTCAGGAACTGAAGTCTCAGAGTCCGTGCCTAGTGCCTAGTGCACGCCTTCCTCCACAGCCCAGGCCAAAGGTCAGCAGACAAGGACTGGACCTTAATTTGGGGCATCTAATCTTTCGATCAGGCTTCCCTGGTTGACTCAGTGGTAAAGAATCTCCCTCCCAGTGCAGAATATCCCCTAGAGAAGGAATGGCAGTCCACCTCTTGCCTGGAGAATCCCATGGACAGGGGAGCTTGGTGGGCTTCAGTCAGGGGTTGCAGAGTTGGATACAACTTAGCGACTAAACAACAAATCTTTCGATCTGTCCCTTACATCAAGACACTCAGACACACAGGCCCTGTCCTACAGTTATCAGTGTTATTTTCCATAAGAAAACCAGGAGGGCCAAGCTCAACCCGAGGCTATGAAGCCAACCTAAAAAATGGCAACCCACTCCAGTACTCTTGCCTGGAGAATCCCATGGATGGAGAAGCCTGGCAGGCTAGTCCATGGGGTCGCAAAGAGTTGGACACGACTGACTGACTTCACTTTCTAAGAATCATTATGACCCCAAGCCCTGTGGATCTACCTGCAGGATCCCAGCACTGCCTATCAATCATCTCTGAAGTCTAGACTTTGCCCTCAGCTACTGGGAGGTGATCTCTAGGCCTCTGGAATGTCCTGACAGGAGTCTTTGTTAGTCTGGGGACTTCAGATGTGATTTTATGACAAAGGCATTGTGAAACAGGGCCTCTGGAGGGGCTGGAGACTAAAAGTATTAGCCAGAACCTGCGGGAGGGGCTGGAGAACGAACATTAGCCACATGGGCCTCTGTGATTAAGCCTCAAGAATTAACTCTGGACAGTAATGGGTCAGGTGAGCTTCCCTGCTCGGCCATACTCTGTGGGTTGGTCAGAAGGTCTGTGTTCAGGGCTCCACTGGACTCCTCTCAACTGGGAAAGGACCACCAGACGACCCTTCATGTTTGGATGCCAGATCAGCCAATTCCAGATGAGCCCGGGCTTGCGTCCTTGGTTTTTGAATGTGTGTCCTTTCTCTGGAGTAAATCTGTAATCTTGGTGCTTCTCAGTTCTGTCTTTCTAGAAAATAACCCACTAAGGATAGTCACAGGGACTCAGAACTCACAGCTGATGTCTGAAATGAGGGGAGTATTATGGGGACCGCAACTTCCGGTGGTGCAGTTTGCCAACTCCTTGCTCCCTGGCCCCTTACTATGACCTTCATCATCTGCCCACCCCTTGCCAACCACACTTCATCCCTGGTCCTCTCCACCTGCCCCCTCCTCATTCCTCATTCCACCCCGGGCACTGGAATTCTCCTTCCCAGACATCTAGCAAGTAAATTCCCTCCCGGATTTCAGACCTTTGATTCAATGCCACCTCCCTGGTGAGGCCCCCACCCTAAACTCCCTCCATGCCCACATACCGCTTTGTCTGCTCTACTTTTTCCTCTCTGAACACCATCACCATGTCCACCAAACTCTAAACTTAACGCATGTCATTTCTTCTCTGTCTCCTCACTAGAGGATAAGCCCTAAGCAGACAGAGATCTTTGCACTGTTTCCTCCTGTAAACCCAGGAGCTAAAACAGTTCCTGGCACATGCTGAGTGCACAATAAATCCTTGTTGAATGAAGAATCTGCAGTACTTGTAGAAAACAGGCCACCCTACACCCACCTTTTCTCCCAGAAAGGCCAAGTCTGCAAAACAGGAAAAGTGACCATGCTTGGCTGGAGACCACTGTTGAGGGAGGTTAAAAAGAAAAAAGAAAGAGTCAGCAAGAGCCGAGACCTCCAGGAGAGGTCTTGAACCTTGTCCAGGCTCGGGGAGGAGGTAGGGTGCTAGTCCGGCCTGACACCTCCTGGCTGCTCTGACTTCGGCAGGCGCCTTCCGCTCTGGTCCTGATCACTGTGAGGGGGTCCAGCGGGGGAAAGGGGAAGGAGAGAGAAATTCCTGCATTGACAGCAGGTGGAAAGAAGACATGGCCTCACCAGGCAGGAGTGACTTTTATTTGAAACCAGAAAACACCCTATTTGGGGGTTCCTCTGTAACAGTTTAAAAAAAAAGAAGAGAGAGAAATCAGAACCCAAAGGGCCAGGGGATGGGGGGAAGGGTAGTGGGCCCAGGTCAGGCCACATAGGGGAAGCGGAGCAGCAGCCCCTCATGAGGTTGTAGGTTCAGGTGCTCCAGCTCAAGGGAGGTGCCCTCCTCACGGCCTGGCTGGGTGCTGAGCAGCAGATCCACCCTGGCTGGCAAGCTGGTGCCGGTGGGCAGGCTGGAGGCCCGCAGCCTGGCCAGTTGGCCCACATCCCCGAAGTTGAGCACTACGAGGAAACGCTCGTTCTGATCCCACTGGCGGATGTAGGAGAAGAGGTCGGGCCCCGAAGAGAGATCGTAGAAGTCTCCATGCAGCAGGGAGCGTTCCTTACCCCGCTGATCACTCAGCCAGCGGAACAGGGAGAGGAGGGAGTTACGGTCCTCACTCTGGCCCTGCAAACAGTGATAAAGTGATAAAGATACTTCAGACAGGGACGAAGGGCTCCCCGGGGCACAAAGTCCTACCAGCCACCAGCCCCCACCCCTTGACAACAGGCCCTGCCCGTGGAAAACACTCACCTTCACAGTCATGCTGATGTTTATAGATGCTGAGGTGTTGGGAAAGCTGGATTCATCCCACAGCATGACCGGGGCCTTCACAGGCTGAAAACCAGGCAAAAGAGGACTGCAAAAAACCTAACTGCTCTCCAACTCCTCCCCTCATTTCCAGATTTATAACCTCCTCTACCTCAGGGCCTCGCACACTGTCCACTCAGCCTGGAGGGCACTTCTTCCAGATAGCCATAGGCCAGTCCCTCACTGTGCTCTGATCCCTGCTCAGGGACCTCCCTCAGGTTTTCTGAGGCCACTTGATATAAAATCGACTGTATCCCCTGCTCTCAAAGCCCCCGACCCTGCTTTCTTTTGCAAAGCACATGTCAGCACCGGGCATCCTTATTACATGTGCTCACCATCTAATTTCACCACCTCCAGCTCTTTTGTGTACTGCTGTATCCTCTGTGCAAAGCACACAGGAACTACTCTGTCAGTTTTGTGGAATAAGTGAAAAATGGGTTTTATAAATGGGGTTCCCAGGTGGCACTAGTGGTAAAGAACCTGCCTGACAATGCAGGAGACATAAGAGATGCAGGTTCAATTCCTGGGTCGGGAAGATCCCCTGGAGGAGGGCACGGCAACCCACTCCAGTATTCTTGCCTAGAGAATCGCTATGGACAGAGGAGGCTGGCGGGCTACAGTACACAGGGTTGTAGAGTCAGACACGACTGAAGCAACTTAGCACACGCATACACGGGTTTTATAAATATCAGCTCAATGTCAACCTCCAACCTTGTGGCTAAAGCCAAGTGGGCGCCTTCATGGTCTTACCCCACCTCGGCTCTCGAGGTGTGTGTATCTGGTCCCCTACAAAGCTCTGAGTTCCTGGACAGCACAGGACCTAACCAAGAGTAGCCAGTGTCCAGTGAATGAACAAATTACTAAGTAACAGCTACTGTATTGAACTCCTACCAGGGAGCAGGCACTGCATTTTAAATATGCCTTCTTTCAGTCATAACTACTCTCTGCATGTTAGTCGCTCAGTCGTGTCCAACTCTTTGTGACCCCATGGACTATAGCCCACCAGGCTCCTCTGTCCATGAGATTCTCCAGTCAAGAATCTTGGAGTGGGTTGCCATTTCCTTCTCCATACTACTCTATAAGGAATGCAATTATGGCAGAAAAAATGATTAAGAGTTAGAGAGAGAAAATAACTTGCCAAGGCCACACAGTGACTGACCAGGGGGCTGACTAGCAAACAAGCTTTCCTTCCCAAGGCTCATGGTCTGTCCGCCACCAGCCACAGAACCACTGTGATGGGTGAACACAACCTCTCCCACTGTGCTGGGCAGGCAGCAAGCATTACCTGTCCAGGAAGGCCAGCTCCCTCCAGGCCAATCTCGTCTCCATAGCTGAACACTGGGGTCCCCGGCAGGGTGAAGAACAGCAGCTGGTAGAGTCGGAGGAGTTGGGGCGAAACAAAGGAAGTCAGGAGTCCCGCCTGAGACACCTGCAGGAATGGACACACTCGTGAGCCCCAGAGCCCACTTCTGCCTCCACCTCCCAATACTCTCTTCCAAAAGGCCTCCTGCCCCCTCTCCCACCACTGTGGTACTCACACTCCAGCTGCACCAGTTGCTGCCAAAGGCGTCCAGATACTGGGTGACCAGGAAATTTGTATGATTCCCAGTTAAGCTGGAGTGTGACAGGTAAGAGCTAGTCAACAACAGGTCCCTGGTGGGTTCGAGTAGCCTCAGGATCTGCTGAAGGTCGGAGGAGTCTGTGCCTGCAATCAAGAGCCTACACACAGCAGAGGGAGTTGAGGTTAGTACTGGACAAGAAAGGAGAATGGAGGCGAAGAAGTTTCTCTAGGCTAGGAACTCCGCCCTTTCCTGGGGCTCATACTCCACTGGGGGCGGGGGGGGGGTGGTTTCCCAGAGTGGAGCTGAATTGGGGAAGCTGGGGTCTGGCACCCACCGATCCTCACTGACGCTCTTAGTGATGTTCTGCCACTCAGCTAAGAATGAAGACGGATTCTAAAAGGAAAAGAGCAGAGTCGTGAGGAAGGGAAGGCTATCGGGCCCTGGCAAGGCTTCTGTTCTCACATAGAAAGGGTACTCACTGTCAGATTCTGCACATCCCGGACCTGAAACCCGTCCACACCGGTCTGCAGCCAAAACCTCAGAGCTTCCTATGGGGAGAAAGGCAGAAGTACAGAGGAAAGCCATCACTGCTGATGCAAAGGCTCAGAAGATTTCAGCCCACACTAAATCTTCCTACCCTATACTTCCCTGTGACCTCAGGAGAGGCACTTGCCTTGAACAGTCTCACTTTCTTGCCTCTACTATAAACCTTTAGCCTTCAGTTCCCCTTCCATTCCAACCCATCACTAATCCTTAGTGATATAGTGCTCTTCTCTACTCCTCCCCATGGTAAATCACAAAGCTTTAACACCTACAGAAAAGGCCTATACACTAAATGTTAACTTCCTTCAACACTTAGCATATGTAAAATGTTGATATACTCATTTTACAGATAAGGAAACAATGTCAGAGAAGCAAGGAGGCATGCCCAAGGCCACAATCAGAGAGCAACAGTGAAGGGACCTAAAATGCTAACCAAGATCCCAAGATGAGTATACTTACTCCTCTCCCAGTTTCTTGGAGCCTGGGGAGGGTCTAAGTAAAAGAGCCATTCAGAGCAAGACTCAGGATAAAAGCCTGAAATTCAAAGCACAGCCCCAGGGCAGTTTACCCAAAGATTTGAAAAGAGAAGCCAGCTCTGCAGAATAGGCCCAGGCTTGAAGCCCTGGCATTCCTGTGGCACGTGACACAGACCCCCACTCCCCCTGCCCTCTCTTCTGGGTTCTCTCTCTGCTCCCTGTCTTCTCTCTTCTGGTCTCCATCTTCATCTGAGGCTACCACACTTTGCGCCTTAACATCTAAAAATGTTCTCTTCTCAGTAACTTTTAAAGGGTCTTCTAGCAAGTGGCAAGGAATGAACCAAATGACCCCAAGGGTCAATTGAAATGCTGGGAGTACAGAATTCTACCTCAGAATCCTGGCTGCCAGCAGAGGGTCAGAGTCTGCTTCCAGTTTTGTTCTACCCCTTCTGAACTGGTCAGTGCCCTAGAACCCAGGCATTAGGAGCTGGGATGACTTTTAAAACCCCACTCCCAGTCTTCAGGGTACGGAGTTTGAGCCTTATACCTTCAGAGAAGGCAGATTTGAGACTTAAGATTAGTTGGGACCTTCAATCCCAGGGCATATTAAAGCCCCTCTGAACCTTAGCTTCCTCACTTACCGACTTGGGATATGAGTAGGAACCTTGTTTGGTTATAGAGGATTAAAGAAGGTATATAAAAATACTCGGCATATTCCCGGACACATAGGAAGACCCCAGTGCTTACAATTTCAGACTGGGCTGCCTTCCAAAACACATCAAATAAGAAATGGGAAACCAGACAGGACAGGATTCCCACAGAGAAAGGGCTTCCTCTGCCAAAAGGAAGAAAATTCACATCTGAAAAATTCCATCCTGGCACTGTCACCCTCAGAGTCAGGGAAACAAGTGGTCTTTCAGAAAAGGAACAAACAAAAATAGGGATGTACTACTTGCCTATCCTTCTGCCTGTGGAAAGAGTGTGCCTGCTGGGCTACAAGGAGCCAGGGGCCCCTCAGGTGGTGCCAGGCTACGTTTATAGAACTCACTATGAAAGGGCCAAACAGCCCCAGCATCCGGCTCCCACCTGCCGTCAGCACCAACACACTCACCTTCATTTTGATGGCCACAGTGTCAATCTGAATGGATTGAAACCAAGGGTTCTGGCCCTTGTAGTTGGGAGTGAGGTCCAGGATGACCCGGATGCCTAGAACAAAAGAGGAAGAGGTGGTTGATAGAAAGACTTTGGGAGAAGGGAAAAGGAAGAAATCAACAAATACAAGTCGGTAGACTACTCCCTATGTACTGGTACAAAAGTTTAGATTTGAACCCTGGTGTAACTCATTTCATTGAAACAAAGATATGAGCAAATATGGAGGGGGAGGCGGGGTGGGGGGGGGTCGGTGTTGGGAGGGAGTAGTGTAACACAGAAGGCTGAGCTATGAAGCCCTGGCCCCCTCATTCCCAAAGTGAACTTTTTTCAAAGACAAGATTTTACTTTAATTTTTTTTTCTCCAAAGGATCTACTCTTAAGTTTT
>NW_011494906.1:731220-733244 GCF_000754665.1 Bison bison bison
GCACTGAAGCCCAGAAGCTAAATAACTGTATATCCAAGTATACAAAGTCTCTGAACCACCTGACAAATCCACTTTAAGTTGAAGCCTAACAAACCCACCCTGGACCTGCCCTAGGAAAACTGTAAGCCAGTCAGCAGTAAACCAGACAAAAATCCTCTCCGGACTTTCCCCTGGCCAGAAGCCCAAGTCCTCTCTAGCTGCTGCTTTGCTAGTTCTAGGACACCCACTCTTCTTCTTGGCCGAGTGCAGGAGACTCTCAAAATCTTCCTTGGAGCCAAAAATGGGGTCGATTTGTTCCAAGTTGGTCTCTGTGAGGTCATCCTCCTGGTTCTTATGAATTGGGCCCAACACAAAACCCTTCACCTTCAGGGTGCTTAAGTAATCCATCCGCTCCTTTAGGTCTGAAATGGAGAAGCAAAGTTACAGTGAGGCCTCGCCGAGGCCCCTGATCGCCCCTATAAGGCTGGATCACCAGACTGAGACGCTGATGTAAGGCGGCTAGCAAGTTGCTTCAGAAACACGCTGCGACAGGCTACGGGCGCCGGGAAGGGGAGGGGAGCATGCTGAGTCAGCCACCCTCAGGAAAGAACAAGTGGGGGACAGCTCCCTTCAAAGAAAGCAAGGAGGGGCTACGTCTCGGGGAGCGGTCGCCAGTACCGAGTAGGGTAGAGAACCGTCTGAGTCAATCTGGGAACAGAGCTCGAAGTTGGCGACCATTTAAACCAAGGGCCCATGGGGTGGGAGGTGAGGACGCGCGGGGAGGGAGATGGGGGCGCCCGGACTCACCCGCTAGGTTGCCTGCCTCTTGGCCCAGGAAGGCCCGAAGGTCTCCAATGCGGTAGAGGGCACCCTTGTGCCACCATCTCTGCTCTGGCAGCTCGCGGCAGCGTGGCGCCTGCACGATGATGACCACGGCGCCGGCCAGCATGCCCAGCCAGCCGAGCCAGAAGAGCAGCAGCAGCGCCCAGCGGGTGCGTACCCAGGCGGGGCTGCCTGCCACCTTCAGCAGTTCCTCTTTAGACAGGCCCGTGAACTTGGCCTCGGCCGCTGCGTCCGCCTCGTCGTCGGCCACCTTGATCTTAACCAGACCATTCTTCTCGGTGCCGCCCGCCACGACCACGGCCATCGCCGCCCCAGACGCCGCGTTCATCGGCTGCTTCTCGGGTTCCAGCTCGTTCAGTTCCACTTCCTTCATGTCCACCTCGGTGTCCTGGCTCATGGTGCCTGCGGAAACGGAGACAAGACGCAGTCTGCGGTCAGCTGTTGGCTGGACACCTGCCCGGATCTTCTGGCCCCAGAACAGACTCCCAGGCTTCCGTGGCTCCGCTTAGGTTCCCCGACCCAGTCTGCGGCGCGGCGGGCGCGGCCTCGGGGCCTGAGTAGGGGAGCCCCGCCCCGGCCCGCCCCTGCTTGTCCCTTAAAGTGGAATCTCCTGGGTTGCTCTTTCAGGGACTGAAAGGGTGGGCGGCGGCCGAGGGAGTAACGTTGGGAACTCAACTCCGATGGCTGCGTGGTTCAATCCCCCTGGTCCATTTCCTCATCTAGAACCGTCTAGTCCTAACGTTCGGACATTCAGAAAGCTGAGCACGGAGCCACCTTTAGGCGGGCGGAGTCTGCAACCTGTCCCGCCCCCGGCCCCCGCGCTGGTTCCTCCCGCCTCCGCCTAAGTGGGCTAAAGCGGATATGCACAACTGCGGGGGTTCCGAGGCTCTTCTTCGCCCACTCGGAAGGTTTGTGACTTCCCGGGACACCATCTTCCATTTGCCCACGCCACGTGAACTCAGAGTCAACGAAACCCAACTCAGCCCTTTCCCCCACCAGGCCTTGTCTTCTCAGGCCTCTGGGACTTGGCACTGGACCCCTGCTTTCCCGCAGGGCTTACTCCCACTCTTTCAAGATATCTTGAGTGTAGTTCAATTCATCATGCAGCAACTATTTACTGAGTGCCCATATAATAGTGTGCTTCATTAACTTTAGTGAATTAACCCTAATCTAGTCTTCTTCATGATATCTTGAAAGAGTGG
>NW_011494906.1:733344-736756 GCF_000754665.1 Bison bison bison
GGACAGGAGAATTGCTGACATTTCCCATTTTACCCTACCCCGCCCCCACTTTCTGGCGCCAGGATGTCGGGCAGCTAGGAATCTGACATCCAGAAGAGACTGATGGATAATCTCGGGACTGACAGCATGCAGGGGCTGGGCCTCTGTTGGAGGCATCCATCTTCTCAGTACACATCAGAAGGTGCCCCGGCCAGACTGTTCCCCACTTTGCAGGGCCTCCTGCAGATTAGTCCAGTGTCCCCCTCCAGGTGCCAGAGTTCCCTTACCTCCCTGTCCCTTCGCAGTGGTAGGCCTAGGAGGCAGCTGGTACTGCCAAGGCCTTGTTGGCATATGACCAAGGCACCTCGGACTTGGGTGGTGTTGTTCAGTTGCTCAGTTATCTGACTCTTTAAGACCCCATGGACTGCAGCATGCCAGGCTCCCCTTCCTTCACTACCTTTAGCTCAAACTCATGTCCACTGAGTTAGTGATGCCACCCAACCATCTCATCCTCTGTCGCCCCTTCTCCTCCTGCCTTCAATCTTTCCCAGCATCAGAGTTTTCCAGTGAGTCGGCTCTTCGCATCAGGTGGCCCAAGTATTCCAAAGACCTTGAAGACCACCCAACTTCTCCCCACAGAGGACCCTGAATTGAGAGTAAGACAAGGTTCATCCAGACATCAACACCACAAGGTGCCAGCACTCTCAGGAACTTCTTGTTCCGAAGCAGCACCAGCTGGGTTATTTTCAGAGAGGACCTGAAGGAAGTTAAGTTCTTTCTCCCTCTCCCACCTGGGCTGGAAGCCAAGACAGCTGTGTATTTGGAAGAAAACAGAAACCAAGATCTGAAGAAATAGAAGAGGTACCAAAGGAGAGCCGAGGCCATGAAAAAGCTCACCCTCTGCCCCTCCCCTTCATTCCTCTCCCCTCTTCATACCAGACTCATCCCCACCCCCCACCCCAAGCAAGCAGGTAGAGGCTGTTCAGATCTGTGCTGCATGATGATAGCAAGTCCAAGGTGCCCTGGCCATATACCAAATAAGTGCCAACCAGACTGAACAGACTATCACCAGCATGAAAGCTCAAAGTTAAGAACTGTGGGGTCATACACTCTGAGATGTTTCAACGTAACACTCCCATACATACACACAGTATCTGACTCACAGTCCCCCACAGCTCCAGAAAGATGAAACCAATCCCCGCCTGCATTTGGTAAAGAAGCTAACAACTTGCCTCCCCAAGTTTATCACCCACCACACCCGTCACAGGGACCACCCTCCAGCAACATCAGCCTTCAAACACCTGTTAGTCCTGCCACATAAGCAGCTATCAGGCCTCTGCATCTTTGTGCACATCACCCCCTATGTGTTTTGACGTTCCTTTTCTGCCTCATAACCTCCAGTTCATTCCAGACCTAGCTCAAATGACAGCTTCTCTCAAACCCCTGGAAAGAATTACTTTCCATCCACTGTGCACGTATCTCTTCCTGGGCTGGAAGAAATCACATCCTGTTTATTACTTTTCCTTGTCTGAGTGTCGGCACTTCAAGACAAGTGGCAGAGCCTTGTGCTACTTGATGAACCTGCCTGCTCAGACGTAGACACTTTATACTGAAGTGAAGTGAAGTCGCTCAGTCTTGTCCGACTCTTTGCAACCCCAAAGCCCACCACGGTCCTCTGTCCATGGGATTTTCTAGGCAAGAGTACTGGAGTGGGTTGCCATTTCCTTCTCCAGAGGATCTTCCCGACCCAGGGATCGAACCCAGGTCTCCCACATTGTAAGCAAGACACTTTACAGTCTGAGCCACCAGGGAAGTCCTAGGCACTTTATAAGTGTGCGGTAAATAAGTGGATGAACTATTATCATTAAAACCTGGTATTTCCCTTCTTAGAAGCAACTCAACAAAAGCAGCATGTATTTGAAAAGAAATGTGCACCTCAGTGTTCACAGCAGCATTTACAATTGTAAAAATATGGAAGGTGTCCTTCAACAGACCAATGGATAAAAGATGATATAGTGTATGTGTATGGAGTACTACTTGGCCAGAAGAGAGAAGGGACTTTTGCCATTTGCAGCAACACAGATGGACTTTGAGGGCATTATGCTAAGTGAAGTAAGTCAGACAGAGAAAGACAAATGCTGGATGATATCACTTATATGTGGAGTCTAGAAAATACAACAAACTAGTAGACATAACAAAAAAGAAGCAGACTTGAATATAGAAAACAAACGAGTGGTTACCAGTGTGTGTGGGGGGCACTCTATAGGGTGAGAGACCAGGAGGTACAAACTACTGGATATAACACAGGCTCAAGGATGTGTATACCGTGGGGAACAGAGCCAATACTTGGTAATAACTGTAAATGGAAAGTAACATTTAAAATTGTGTTTAAATTTTCTTAATTAAAAAAAGGCAGGAAAAAAGTAGTATGTGAAGACAAAGGGATAAAGTGAAAAGGAATTTAAACAACACTGTGTGGTATCAAGAGGAAGCTGTTTATGCAGGAAAACAAACCAAGACTTGTAACTGTTCAACCAAATAAAACCAAGTAATAAATCTAGTTGAAGGGGAGGACAAAAAAAGCAACAGAGCAACACAGCAGAGAAAGAGAGCTGAAGGTGCTAGAGATCCTCCAATCCTAGTGTATGTTGCTAAATGCAGAACTTAATATTTACTATAGAATTCAAAGTATATAATTTGTTCAAGAATTTAGCCTTCAAGAGAAGCAAGGAAAAAAGTAGTTCAAGAGTCCAGAGCCAAATTAAAAAAGAAAAAAAGAAAGAAATGAAGACAGTTTGAGAGACCTTGGGGACAATATCAAACATACTAACACTTTATAGTGGTCCAGAATGAAAAAAGAGAGAAAGGGGCAGAGAACATTTATGAGGACATAATAGCTGAAAACTTCCCTAACCTGGGAAATGAAATAGACATCCAGGTACAGGAATCACAGAGAGTCCCAAACAGGATTAACCCAAAGAGGACCATACCAATGCACACTGTCATTAAAATGGCAAAAGTTAAAGAGCGAATAATAAATGCATCAAGAGGAAAGCAACAAGTTAAAAAAAAAAAAAAAGAGCCCAGAGCCAATAAGGACAGATTAACGAGGTCATTAACGTCTTCAGGACTTTACACTCATTCAAGCAAATGGTGGGGGCGGCAGGGTGGGTGGTCGGGTTGGGTAGTTGGGGCCCTGAAGTTCAGAGGGCCAAGTCCACAGAGAAAGTTCCTTTCTAATCCCCTGTTGCAAAAATTCATGTCCCATGTTTCCCAACAGGTGAGGATTACTTGATCTTAACCAAAGACGGAAGTTTTCCCCTCTCAGTTCAGTTCAGTCACTCAGTCGAGTCCGACTCTTTGTGACCCCATGAATTGCAGCACGCCAGGCCTCCCTGTCCATCACCAACTCCTGGAGTTCACTCAGACTCAC
>NW_011494906.1:736856-763358 GCF_000754665.1 Bison bison bison
ATCTTCTGTCGTCCTCTTCTCCTCCTGTCCCCAATCCCTCCCAGCATCAGAGTCTTTTCCAATGAGTCAACTCTTCGCATGAGGTGGCCAAAGTACTGGAGTTTCAGCTTTAGCATCATTCCTTCCAAATAACACCTGGGACTGAACTCCTTCAGAATGGACTGGTTGGATCTCCTTGCAGTCCAAGGGACTCTCAAGAGTCTTCTTCACAGCACAGTTCAAAAGCATCAATTCTTCGGTGCTCAGCTTTCTTCACAGTCCAACTCTCACATCCATACATGACTATTGGAAAAACCATAGCCTTGACTAGACGGACCTTTGTTGGCAAAGTAATGTCTCTGCTTTTCAATATGCTATCTAGGTTGGTCATAACTTTCCTTCCAAGGAGTAAGCGTCTTTTAATTTCATGGCTGCAGTCACCATCTGCAGTGATTTCGAGCCCCAAAATAAAGTCTGACACTGTTTCCACTGTTTCCCCATCTATTTCCCATGAAGTGATGGGACCAGATGCCATGATCTTAGGTTTCTATATGTTGAGCTTTAAGCCAACTTTTTCACTCTCCTCTTTCACTTTCATCAAGAGGCTTTTGAGTTCCTCTTCACTTTCTGCCATAAGGGTGGTGTCATCTGCATATCTGAGGTTATTGATATTTCTCCCAGTGATCTTGATGCCAGCTTGTGCTTCTTCCAGCCCAGCGTCTTTCATGATGTACTCTGCATAGAAGTTAAATAAGCAGGGTGAAAATATACAGCCTTGACATACTCCTTTTCCTAACTGGAACCAGTCTGTTGTTCCATGTCCAGTTCTAAGTGTTGCTTCCTGACCTACATATAGGTTTCTCAAGAGGCAGGTCAGGTGGTCTGGTATTCCCATCTCTTGAAGAATTTTCCACAGTTTATTGTGATCCACACAGTCAAAGGCTTTGGCATAGTCAATAAAGCAGAAATTTTTCTTGCTTTTTCGATGATCCAGCCAGCAGATGTTGGCAATTTGATCTCTTCCAGTGTGTTAAAAAAAAAAAAAAGATTTCCAAAAACAGAGCAAAGATGGGAAGATAGTTAGAAACTCAGGAAACTGTCCAACAGACTCTGCAACACTGCCAAAGCTGAAGGTATAATTTAAAAGACCCAGGAAAAAACCATCCAGGCTCTGCCTCTAAACTACCCATCAGCCTTGAGGAGTTTAGCCATTCGAAAACTGGATGATGGCTAATGTCAAGGAACTGAGCACTTGGAGTCAAAGTGCCACCGAGATGAAAGCAGAGAAGGAATGTGAGCCCTACCAAAGGGACCCACTTGGCAGCTGTTATTAGAAGAAGCAGTGTTGGAATATTATTTGTTATTACAAATCCTGCAGGAGGGACACTGGCTGGTGAAAAGAACTGTCAGAGTTGTCTTACTAAAGGGTGAGAAATGTGAGTGGGGATAAAAGCCAGAAAGAGTAAAGGAAAAACCAAAGCCTTCTCGTTGCAGAAGAGAAATGAATGCACCATCTGCAAAATATCTCATAATCAAACAAACTGAACAACACTGAAGCAAGTCATTCTCTCTAATGCAACCAAATACTAAAAGAGAAACACCAGAGATACAGCAGATCAATTTATGGACGAGATAGAGTAGTTATTACTCTTGGATAGATGACATCAGATAGTCAACTGATCAGAGACAGAACACTGATCTCATCAAAAGGCTAATTGGTAATAAGAGATTAAATGATTCCTTAAATGAACACTGAAGTACTCCAGCATCAGCTCCTTCTGCAGTCCTGGTCCCACAATACTGGTGGTATTGTCAGTTTCCCATCTCCTGTGCGCTTCAAAACCGTCTGTCATCACATTCTTTGAAAGGAAGTCACCAAGTGCAGCCACAGGCAAAGGGCATCAAGTTACACTCTGCCTCCCAGGAGGCGTACCTTCATCAATTATTTGGGATTTTTCTGTACAGAAGACTTCTCTCTTCCCTCTCATATATTTATTTATCTATTCATTTATTTATATCAGTATGGATTCTTGGATACTTATAGTTTGGGTTAGAATCCAACACTGTACTGCTTTCTTGCTCCAGTTACTCCAGCTTTTGCCACTGTGAGCTCTCACTTTGGCCACTGCGTCCTTTTAATACATACCCCTTCCCCTTCTTCTTCTTTTCTTTTTTTTTCAGCATTTTACTTTCTGGCACTATATGACGCTTCAGGTTCATCTTGTATATCCTCTAGGGCCCCAGCCCTAGAAACAGCATTTCTCCAAGGAGCCACAGTCCCTTTTATTGGAGAATAGTATTAGAAGTCAAGATATGGGCACTCAGGCATCCTTTGAGGAACGAAAGTTATCCATCAAAAATATGTCTTGGGAATTCCCTGGCAGTTCAGTGGTTAGGACTCCTTGCTTTCACTGCTGAGGGAGTGAGTTCAATCCCTGGTTAGAAACTAAGATCCCACAAGCCACATGGCATGGCTAAATAAATAATTAAATAATTTATATATATATATGTTTTTTTCTTGTATACGCCACTTTTTTGGGGGTGGTTGGTGTCCAATTTTTAAAATCTGTCCTTACTTCAAGGCCTGAAAGATATTCATCTATACTTTCTACAGACAAAAAGGCTTTATTTTTGACATTTCAATCCTCAATCCATCTTTAATTGATGTTTACTTATGGCATAAGGTAGGGAACTAAACTCATATTTTTTCCAGATGGATAACTATAATGTGATGAAAATACATCCATAGTACTACCCTGGTGGTACAGTGGATAGGAATCCACCTGCCAATGCAGGGGACATGGGTTTGATCCCTGGTCCAGAAGGATTCCACATGCTTGGGGCAACTGACCCTGTGTGCCACAACTACTAAGCCAGTGAGCAGCTATTGAGCCTGTTCACAGCAACTAGAAAAAGCCCAAGCAAAGCAATGAAGACCTAGTGCAGCCAAAAATACATACATACATATATATATTTGGTCTCCGTCCCTAGTTACTGACACAGAGCTCCTAACTCCCTTCGAATCTCCTGGGTGATAGGAATGCCTTTTGTTCTAATGAGGCCACTCTTGGGCTCCTAGATAGCTTCAGGATCAGGGCTGGTTACCAGAAAGGCATGACTGGAGTGATGAAACTTTCAGTCCCACTCCCCAACCTCTGGGAAGGGGAGAGGGGTTAGAGACTGGATTAATCATCAATGGCAATGATTTAATCAACCGTACCTACATAACAATATCTAATGATCATACCTACAGTTTCCGAGTTGGTGAACACATCAAGGTGCTGGCAGCGCGGCACCCACACCCCCACTCCTTGCACCTCGCCTTCTTCCCAAGTTGTAGCCTTCATAATAAACTGGCAATAGAAGTTAAATGACTCAGTCCCTCAAGGAACCCATTTACTCTTAAAACAACTAAATGACCCCCAAAATCTTTGTCAAATATTATGATCCACTAATCTTTAGTTAATTCTGTATTTCTAATTATCCAAAATTAATCTGATCCTGTGATTCCCACAACCCCCTATAGCCTCTCCTCCTCAATCCCCCTGTTCAGTATCACAGTTCAGTGAGTGACACAGCTATTCTTCCAGTTTTCTAGGCCAGAAGCACATGGGCAATTTTCCTAGCTCTTATATCTTCCTATCCTCCCTGTCCAGCTAGATGCTAGTATAAACTCTGTAGCCTGATTAATATAGGTACAATATCTCCACTTAGGAAAAACACACACACAAACTTCTGCTGCACGCTATCATGAAACTCTCTAAACAAGCTGGAAATGGTTCCAAGTCTCCATCCAGACTTAAAATGTGCCAGTTCTTGCTCCTGCATTCAGTATTTCAAATGTCTTATAAATGTATTTATACAAATATATTTACATAAGCAATATTAATAAATGTATTAATAAATAAACCAAACTCTCAAGCACTTTTGATTTTCACAGACATTCAACATGGCTAAATGTTACCAGATTTCCAGCAATACAATCCTAAAGATACATAATGAGGCATTCAGTTCACTTCAGTTCAGTTCAGTCGCTCAATCGTGTCCGACTCTGTGACCCCATGAATCGAAGCACGCCAGGCCTCCCTGTCCATCACCAACTCCCGGAGTTCACTCAGGCTCACGTCCATCAAGTCAGTGACTGACGTCCATCAAGTCAGTGATGCCATCCAGCCATCTCATCTTCTGTCGTCCTCTTCTCCTCCTGTCCCCAATCCCTCCCAGCATCAGAGTCTTTTCCAATGTGTCCCAGGGCTGATCTCCTTCAGAATGGACTGGTTGGATCTCCTTGCAGTCCAAGGGACTCTCAAGAGTCTTCTCCAACACCACAGTTCAAAAGCATCAATTCTTTGGCGCTCAGCCTTAGAAACCTGAATTTAAACCAGTTCCTTACATTGCAACTAAATTGGTTAATTTCAACAACACTCTGTAAAATAATTTGAATTACAGAGAAATTAAAAACAAACTAAAACACATCACTAAGAAGGGAAACCCTCGTTTCTAATTAAAATAGAAACTGCTGCACTAATGAAATGTTAGCTAGAATGTAAACAGTCTGAGAAAGGAAACAAACTTTTTCCTTGAAGAAACACATACTCCTAGGACAAGAACTAAAGAATTAACAGCTACAGTCACCTGATTACCACAGCCTGATTGTCACAGTTTTTTAACCATTGTTAAGTCCCCAGTGACATGTGCCCAGAGGTGCTGCAATACCAGGCTGTGATACTGAAATACACATTTGGGACTTGTCTGGTGGTCCAGTGGTTAAGACTCCAAGCTTCCACTGCAGGAGGGCAGGAGGCACAGGTTCAATCTTTGATCGGGGAATTAAGATCCCACATGCTGTGTGGACCAAATACATATTTGGTCTTCAGTCCTCTTTCCTGGCACCAGAGCTTCTAAAATCTTTGGAATCTCTAGAATAAAGAGTGGAACTGTCAGCTTCATCCCTCACTCTCCAGACAGGGTAGAGGAGCTGAAGCCTGATTAATCACCAATAGCCAGTAATCATGCCTATATAATGTAAAAGTCGTTCAGTTATGTCCGACTTTTTTGTGACCCCACTTTTTTGTGACACTGTAGCCTGCCAGCCTACTGTGTCCATGGGATTTCCGAGGCAAGAATACTGAAGTGGGTTGCCATTTCCTTCTCCAAGTTGCCATATACACTAGCAATGAAAACTAAGAGACCTATGATTAAATCTAACAGTGAATAGATGACTTCTTTATGAAGGAAAAGATAATATCCTACAGAAATACTTTCAAACAAAAAATAATGAGACCCTAGTATATGCCAGGCACTTTTCTATGAGCTGGGGTGGTAGCAAGGAAAGAGAGCCTGCTTTCATGAAGTTTAATTTCACTAAGTGAAAGAAAGAAAATTAACGAATAAATACTCAAACACACGTAACATGTCAAATGATTACAAGTGCTGTGAAAAGGCAGAGTACGATGAGAAAGAGATTACCTGATTCAAGGAAGGCATCTCTGATGAGGTGATATTTGAGCAAAGACCCAAAGAGGTAAAGGAACAAGGGAGCTTTCTAAAAGAAAGTTTTCTAGGTGAGGGAATATCAAGTGTAAAGACCAAAAGGAGAAACATCTCATATTTGTAAACAGAAAGATTTGATGTCATAAAGAAATTAACACTCCCTGATGAAATAAAATCTTAAGGCAGGATAAAAGTTAACATAAAATTTTCCCCAGACGTTTTAGCCATTGCCCTCTCCCCTTTGGTGTGCATTATGCATCTGCGTTAACCAGATCCCCTTAGAAGACACAGCAATGCCTACTTGCAAAAACAAACAAAAGCAACTTCCTCCTGGCACCAGGAAGGTAACTCCTTAGAAAATAACATTCCTTTCTCAATTCTGTAAGGGGTCACAATAACTCACAACTCGCCTTGCTGGACTATGTTACTTTGATGTATGACCCTTTGTCTCAAAAATTTCTATAACTCTGCTTTGACCTCTACCAGGGGGACAGTCCTCAAGAGCTTTCAGAAAGATTGTCTCCTGGGTTATAGTCCTCTAGCTGGCTCAAAGAAAAGTTTCCAGTTCTTTCTTAGACTGACTACTGATTAATTTTTTTCATCAACATCCCCAGACAGTCTATCAATCCACTGCAATTCCAATACAAATCTTAATATCCATTCTTGGGAACTTTATGATTCTTTAACACATGTGTAAGAGAAAAGGGCCAAAAACAGTAAAGATATTTTTTAAGTAATAAAATTTTGAAGACAAATCCTACCATATATCAAGCATGTTATATTCCTAAGTAATAACAGTAGCATGCTAAAGTAATAATCATAACATGAAATAGCCAAAGGGATGGATAAATGGATCAACAGAACATGAAACTGAAAGAAACTCATGCATATCTGAAACCTTAATATATGCAAAGATAATATTACACACCCTGGAGGAAAGAGTAACTATTCACCAAATGGCACTGAAAAAATAAAATTAGGTGACTACTTAAAAGTAAACACAATAATATATTCCAAATGGTTAAAAGACCTAAATATAAAAGCAAATATTTTAAATTTTTAGAAAAAAATGAGAGTATCTTTCTGATTTTCAAGGTAAGGAAGGAGTTCTTAAACAAGACACAAAAGCACAAACCATTACGAAAAGAACTAATAAATTCTATAAGAAAAATCTGTGCATCACAAGAGACCATAACAAACTGAAAAAGACAAGCCACAAAAGGGAGAAGACATAGTATTTGAAACTAATAAGACAACAGAGTCTTGTATAAAACATATAAAGTTTCAATGAAAACCAGTAAGGAAAAAGGCAACAATTCAGCAGGAAAAACAATTTACAGACTAGGAACGGTAAGTTCACAAAATTGAATACATAAAAAAATGGCCAGTGAACTCTTGACAGATTACGTATTAGTAATCAATAAAATGCAAATTACAATCACAAAAAAATACAATTTTATGTCCATAGATTGGCAAAACATCTGATTGAACCAAGTAATGACAAGGACATGAAATTGCCTAAGTGGTAACATTAACTGGTATAATCACTCTAGGTGTGCAATGTACAAAAGCCTGTAGAATTGAAAATACTCTTAGATATTACCTATCAATGTCACTCCTGGATTCATAACCCAGAGAAACTCTCATAAACGTGCAGAAAGCAACATACAAAGCATTTCACTGCAGTATTGATTATAGTAGTAAAAACTTAGAAACCTGTAAAAGGGTTTATCACCAGGGGACAAAATAATTTGTAGAACATGTCTAGAGTATATAAAAAACTGAATTTTAAAGAGCTAGGGCACAAAAAGACAGGCAAAGTGTATCAAAAATATAATGTTAAAGAAAAGGGGGAAATAGTAGATTCACCTTAAAATTTTTCTAAAAACTAAACGATACAAAAGCACCAACAGTCTCATTTTTAATGACATCCTATCCCAAAAGAAAGAACCACACCATTCATGGAGGAACTGCGGCATCTGGTGGACATGGGAAATGGAGAGAGTGAGCCTAGAGTTCATCTCCCTGTTCCAAAATTCCACTTAATAAAAACATCCTCAGGTAGAGGATTTACAAGATGTTAAATGATATGAACAGATAATGATCTTCAGCCAAAACCCATAGAAACAACCTATACTTAAGATTCCCTAACCAACAAGGACCAATGTAGAGCAACTACACTCAATATTTTATAATAATCTATAAGGGAAAAGAATCTGAAAAGAATATATATATTTACATACATGTACGTGTGGTTGTAGTTGAATCACTGTGCTGTATACCTGAAACTAACACAACACTATAAATCAACTATACTTCAATTGAAAAAAAAAAAAAAGATTCTCATCAGGCTTTGCTTCCCAAACTTCCATGTAAGGTCACAAATGCAATCTTAAACATGTTCCTTTTAAAATTTCACAAATTTAGCTCTTCCAAAACCCAGTCTAATCCTTCTCTGGGAGACCTTCCAACTGGCATATTCCTCCCCAGGGTTCAGGAAATAAGGAAATTCTGTTCCCAAATTGAATTTTTGCCCTAAAGGTAAACATCCTACTCCAAGCTCATAGCAGGGCACTGTGTGTTTGCATATTCCTGCTGCTCGTTTACCTCTTGTAACTATATGATCTCTATGTTTGCTGCTGCTGCTGCTGCTAAGTCACTTCAGTCGTGTCCGACTCTGTGCGACCCCATAGACGGCAGCCAACCAGGCTCCCCCGTCCCTGGGATTCTCCAGGCAAGAACACTGGAGTGGGTTGCCATTTCCTTCTCCAATGCATGAAAGTGAAAAGTGAAAGTGAAGTCGCCCAGTCGTGTCCGACCCTCAGCGACCCCACGGACTGCAGCCTTCCAGGCTCCTCCATCCCTGGGATTTTCCAGGCAAGAGTACTGGAGTAGGGTGCCATTGCCTTCTCCTACTCCTGGACTAATAGAGGCAGTGCCTCTTGCTGCCAGGAGAGGGCAGAGCTATTCCCGGAGCAGCTGCCATCCTCAGAAAGATTCCTGTTGGAGGAAGCTGGTTTATAACTCTAAAGTATTTCTTCTAACAACCTCTTCAGGAGCTTCATAACATAGGGCAGGTAAACACTGAGTTATAGTGACATGCTGAGAAAGATCGAGGACAGGAGGAGAAGGGGGTGACAGAGGATGAGATAGATAGCATCACTGACTCAATGGACTTGAATCTGAGCAAACTCTGGGAGAGACTGAAGGACGGGAAAGCCTGGCGTGCTGCAGTCCACGGGGTCTCAAAGAGTCAGACACGACTGAGTGATTCAACAACAACAACAGGATATATATAGCAAATGAAGTCATGGTAACAGATATACTGTTTAATGCAGAGTGAGAAAACAAATGGATCCAGAACAGAACCCTGAGTGCAATGGGTTAAAAAGAGAATGGGAGGTAAGGAAGTCGATGGAGTGGGGATGGAACAGTTTCAGAGATTCCTACTTTGTCTCTCCCAGACCAAAGGCTCAATGTGGGAACTTCTCTGGTGGTCCAGTGGTAAGAATCTGCCCTGCAATGCAGGGGACACAGGTTCAATCCCTGGTTGAGGAACTAAGATCCCACATGCTGTGGAGCAACTAAGCCCATGCACCACAACTAGAGAATCCCTGTGCTGCCATGAAAAGTCCTGCATGACGATCTTGTGTGATGCAACTAAGACCTGATGCAGCCTAAATAAATCAAGACTCAATGCGGGGGGTTACTCCAACTCTTATCAATCCCAGTAAGCACTTGGGGACCAGGGATATGATCACCAGATAAGAATCCAAGGACTTCAGGGAAATGTCCTGGGACGCAGGACTTAACCCCTGGCAAGGATTCCAGTGGGTGGGGCAAAATCACTGTTTCGGTGGCTTATAGAAGCTTTGAGAAAGCAATGGCCTATGCTGAGTGAAACAGATATGCTTCAGTGGCCCTAAGAGATGACAGAGGAAGCAATAAAGAGGCTGAAGGAAGCAGACATGCTAGAATGGATATATTATGTGAGGCTAGAAGACCCATCAGAGAATTGTGTTCCAAGAAAGGGCCCAGAGGACACAACATTCACCAAGGCCATCAGGAATGTGCTACCGACAGGGGCACCAGTATCACCTGAAGCTCAGTGGTGGTTTCCCTCTACAGTCCAGGAGAGGAAGTCACGGAGCTGACATCCTTACTTCCCGCTCACCCCCATCAAGTAACAGTGAAGTGAAAGTCTGACTCTTTGCGACCCCATGGACTGTACAGTCCGTGGAATTCTCCAGGATAGAATACTGGAGTGGGTAGCCTTTCCCTTCTCCAGGGGATCTTCCCAACCCAGTGATCGAACCCATGTCTCCTGCATTTCAGGTGGATTCTTCAACCAACTGAGCCACAAGGGAAGCCCAAGAATACTGGAATGAGTAGCCTATCCCTTCTCCATAGGATCTTCCTGACCCAGGAATTGAACTGGGGTCTTCTGCATTGCAGGTGTGCTGGGAGCCAGCGTGAGGAACTCCGCCCATGGCAAAGGTCATGAGGAAGGAGGCTCGGCATATGCAAAGGCGGGATTGAGCCTCAGGAGTCCCCCTGGAAATTCTCAAGCATCTACCCCCAAAACCAGAGTCTGCCTACTTTACTGCTTTGTGCTCTCACCTACACCTCTGACTTTACGGGGGGCTGTCCCCCACCACCATCTCTCTCTCTGAAAAGGAGTTAACTTACAGCTCCAGTTAATAAAGTTCCTGGGCATGACAAGAGTGTTTTATTTTTTTTTAAAGGCTTAAAATGTATTTTAATAAGTTCATGTTGCATTATTCATTTCTCAGAAAAACTTCAAAGGTATTAGGGACAAATCAAACATGGTACACCAATAAAAAATGCACAGCATAACTACCTAAGATAGGCAAAGCTAAGAGCTACCGTCTGACATTCAGCATACAGCAACCCTGTTCTCAAGATTGTACTAGGCCTATCAAGAAAGCTGTGAATGGCAACATCACAGACACAAAAGGGCCATTTCTGGGTTGTCCTTACCCAAGAAAAAGATGGAGGCAAGTTTAACACAAGATTTTTTTAAAGATACACTAAATGAAAATCTCTAAGAGAAAATGTCTTCCTTGGGACATGAAAGGGTAATATATGGGACATAAGAGAACCGTATGTATGTTGTCTGTGACCTCTGTGGACATGTGCCTGAATTCCCACCTGGGAGTGATTGGAACAGTGGGGCCAAGGTCACTGGGGGATGTGTGGTTTTTGTGGTATATGTGGCAGGATCTCTGGGGTGAGACAGTGCACTAAGTCGTGTCCGACTCTTGCGACCCCATGGACTGTAGCCTGCCAGGCTCCTCTGTCTATGGGATTCTCCAGGCAAGAATACTGGAGTGGGTTGCCATTTCCTTCTCCACAAGAGTGTTTTAGTTCACAAACTCCTTTGGGAGTTCTCTAGCCTGCCTGAACAGGTTCTTCCGGCCACATGTGATCGTTCAGAGCCTCCCAACCGTGAGAGGCATGAGATGTTCTAAACTGTCTAAATACAGATTCCTTTGAGCAGTTAAAAGATTGATTAGAAATTGTATTGGTGAAGGGTTTTCATTTGTTGGGCCAATGTTTGCTGCTAAGTCTCCACATCCCCTGCCCTTATACACATTAATGAATGTAACTAGCATATAAGAGAAATAAGTATTAACCTTTGATATTAATCACGTTTAGACCTTGGGCTAAGCAAATTCTTTTCTTAATTAGAACCCACTGCACCCTCACCCTATAGGAATGCAACTTTATCTGGTGCCTTCGGAAGGTGGTGCCTGGTTTAGGAATAAATCACCCCTGGAGAAATAAGTGTTCTGGTTGACTGACCGCTATCACAAAGAAAGGGTCGTAAATTGTTAGCAGGCCCCCTGGCCAGAAGATGATGTAACACCCCTAAGACCTTTGTATACATTTGTATGAAGCACCTGATTTTGATAAAAGTCAGGACTGCTGACCCCACGTGACTTTTGTATTCCACCTCTGTGTATAAAAGCAGACCCGAAAAATAAAGAAACGGATCAGTTCCTGGAAAGATTGGTCTCCCCATGTCGTTCTTTCTCTCACCTTCTGGCTGAATTCCCTGGATCCACCGGAGCTGGACCCCAGCAAGTGGCCCCCGGAACAGGCTATTCGAAGGTAGGTACCTCAGAACAATTAGAGTCAGCCCTGTTGCTCCCCCAGTGTTGAATTTTCAGGAGGGATAGGACCCCACTCAGGGTGCTGCAGACCCCCCTGTAGGATAGACAGGGTGAGTAGGAGTGGGAAGTGTTAAAGGGTTAAAGAGAAACCCGGTTTCTGGAGTTAAAAGGGTTGAGGAAAAACCCGGTTTTTAAAGGCTAAAACTAAATCTTCTTTACTATACTTAATTTTCTGACATGGGTAACACTGAATCAAACGAAAGACAGCTCTTTATAGGAATAATTTTGCAGTTATTAAGTAAGAGAGGAATTAAAGTTAAAAACTCTACCATTCAATCATTTTTTTCATTTGTACAACAGTGTCCCTGGTTTCCAGAAGAGGGCACTGTTAACTTAGATATCTGGGAGAGAGTAGGAAAACAGCTGAAAACTTACCATGCAGAACATGGCTCAGAAAAGGTGCCTAATGATGCCTTTTCCTTACGGAATATCATTAGAGGTGTCTTAGACTCTGCCCCAGATTCAGAAAAAGTACATCTTAAAGAGGACAGTGAAGAAAACACTGTAGTTAAACCTGCCCCAGAATCCGAAAAGGTACATTTTAAAGAGGAAAGTGAGGGAAAAACTGTAGTTAAACATGAGGAGGATGAGAAAAAGGAGGACCTGCCTGACTATGGGCAACTAAGAAAGATGCTAGCCACTATGGCTGCTCAGGAACAAGTTAAAGATAGGGACAAAGAACAAGATCAGCTCTCCCCTCAGGATGAAGAGGATTTAGACGAGATAGCAGCTCGATATCACTCTGAAGAAGATTGGCCTCTTTTAAATAAAGATGCCCCAAGAAACTTAAGAGAAACTTCCCCTATCAGGCCATCTGCTCCAAGGAGCTTAAGGGAAATGTCTCCTATTAGGCCATATGCCTCTAGGAGCTCACGGGAGACATTCCCAGTTAAATTATCCGTAAACTCTGAACACCTAACAGTCCAACGAGCCCCAGAGTACAGAGCAAGAGACATGGGACCCATACCTTTGCCACCACCCCCTAGAGTGGGAAGTGTGGGGCCCATACCTTTGCCACCACCTCCCAGACCAAGTGCTATAGGACCCATACCAAGAGATATAGGACCCATACTAAAAGATATGCGACCTATACCGATGCCACCACCTCCTTAACGAAGTGGAAGACCTCCACTATCGGCTCCACAAGGAAGGGTTTTTTCTGCCCCTGACGATAAATTTGATCCCCAACTTGAGGCTTGTTTCCCTTTAATATTTGACCGTTATGATGAACTCGGAAGGGCTCTCGGATGGGAGCCCGTTCCTTTAAAATTGGTAAAAGAACTTAAAGATGCTTGTGCTTTGTATGGGCCTAAAGCCCCATACACAATGCAGCTGGTAGAAGCCTTAGCAGGCAAATGGTTGGCACCCCATGATTGGAAATCAGTCGCTAGGGCCTGCCTGTCTGGAGAACACTTTATACTTTGGAAAGCTGAATATGATTATCTTGTTCGCTGGCATGCCAATAATAACAAACAGGGACATTTAAACTATATCACTGAAGGTATGCTAGCTGGAAAATATGATTACCCCACACTTAACGAGCAGATGGGACTAGATAGATACGCTATACAACAGGTGGCTGATTGTGGCTTTTACTGCCTGGCGTTCATTGCCCGACGGTAGGGAATCAAATTCTGCTCTATCTAATATTAAACAAAAGTCAGAAGAGCCATATGAAGACTTTGTCTCACGGCTTTCAGAGGCTGTCCAGAGAATAATTTCTGATTCTGAGGCAGCCGGAATATTGACAAAACAATTGGCCTTTGAAAATGCTAACTCTACCTGCCAGGCTATTTTACGCCCTATAAGAAGATCTGGAACCCTAATTGATTACAGGAGGCAATGTGCAGATGTAGGACCGTCCCTGCTGCAAGGTGTTGCGATAGCTGCAGCAATAAAGGGGAATTCTTATCAGCAGGCAGTCCAATCCTTTTTTACTAACAAGAATAAGCCAGCACAAGGTGATCCCAGTAACCAAGGCAGGAATAATTTGCCCAGAACTTGTTTTTCCTGTGGCCAGGAGGGACACATTTTTCGTGCTTGCCCTCAAAGAACACTTGGTTCTTATCCACCTAATTCTGCCCCACCGGCTGTGTCTGCTCCGCAAAATCCTGCTCCCCCGCCCGCGAACCCTAGGTCTCTCTGCCCTCGCTGTCAAAAAGGATATCATTGGGCAAGGCACTGTAGGTCAAGATTCCATAGAAATGGAACCTTTTTGGGCCCCAACCAGCAGTAGGGAAACGGACTGAGGAGCCAGCCCCAGGCCCCGACAACGACTGGGGCAGCCTCACTGAACCCATTCATTCCCTTCGTCCCGTCGCAGAACTCATCAGAGCAACCCCAGGCAACGCAGGACTGGACCTCAGTTCCACCACCTCAACAATATTAACACCAGATAGCCCCACTATAAAAATCCCTACAGGCGTTAAAGGTCCATTACCGACTGGCTTGGTGGGAATTATACTAGGCAGAAGTTCCTTAGCTATGCAAGGTCTTACAAATATTCCTGGAGTAATCATATATACAAGAGAAATTCAGATAATGATTTTACACCCAACTAAAACTTTTCAAATACATCAGGGACAGAGAATAGCCCAACTTTTGCTTTTGCCTTATCATACTGCAGTTGGGCATGCAGCTACTCAAAATGAAAGGCAGGACAAAGGATTTGGGTCTAGTGACATGGTTTTTTGGGTAACAGAAATTACTAAGAAACGTCCTATGAAATCTATTCTCGTCAGTGGCAAGTCTATTGAAGGACTATTAGATACAGGAGCAGATGTTTCTTGTATTTCTGGGAAAGACTGGCCCAGCTCCTGGCCCACCCATACTACTGAAAATGAGTTGATGGGCTTAGGAAGAGCCCCTGCAGTAGCTAAAAGTGCAAGATTTTAGACTGGCAATTTGAAGATACCCGTGGAACATTCCAACCATATGTAGTTCCTTCGCTCCCCTTTTCCCTGTGGGGGAGGGATGTGCCGTCTCAAATGGGAATGTTACTTTTCAGCCCTGATGATAAAGTGACCTCTCAAATGCTACAAATGGGTTATGACCCTTCAAAAGGATTGGGTAAACAGCAGACAGGAATAATTGAGCCGATTTGCCCAACTCCTCGAAAGCTACGTACTGGATTGCGGTATCCAAATTTTTAATGGAGGCCATTGTTTTTGCTGCCAACTCCATTGAATGGAAATCTCAAGACCCAGTGTGGGTAGAACAATGGCCTCTGCCTAAAGAAAAATTACTGGCAGCTAAAACGTTAATTTTTGAACAACTAGAATTGGGACATATTGAGCCCTCCAATAGCCCCTGGAATACTCCTACTTTTGTCATTAAGAAAAAAATCTGGTAAATGGAGACTTTTACAGGATTTAAGAGCCATTAATGCCACCATGGAGGACATGGGAACCCTACAACCTGGGCTCCCTTCCCCAGTAGCCGTTCCAGAGGGACATAATATAATTGTAATTGATTTACAAGATTGTTTTTTCACTGTTCCTTTAAATACTGAGGATAAAAAGCGACTTTCAGAAAATCTTAAGCAGCCTTATTTACGATTTCAATGGAAGGTTTTGCCTCAGGGAATGAAAAATAGCCCTACCTTATGTCAAAAATTTGTCAATGCCGCTTTAGAACATGTCAGAGCTAAATATGAACAAGTATATATGATTCACTTTATGGACGATATTTTAATAGCTCATCCTGATAGACCCCATTTACAAACTGTCCCCCAAGATTTGACCCAGGCATTGACAGCGAGAGGCTTAAAAATTGCCCCAGAGAAAATTCAGGTCAATCCGCCCATAACTTACTTAGGAAGGGTTATCAATTCAGAAACAGTGACTCATGCCCCATTACAATTAAGAAAAGATCACCTTGTTACTTTAAGTGATTATCAAAAACTTTTAGGCGAAATTAATTGGATTAGGCCCTATTTAAAATTAACCATTGCCGAATTAAAGCCTCTTTTTAACATTCTACACGGGGATCCTGATCCAACTTCTAAAAGACAATTAACTGCTGAGGCTCGGGAGGCCTTAGACAAAGTAGAGGCAGCTTTATCTCATAGCTATGTAAAAAGAATTGATTTACAAGCAAACTGGCAATTCCTTTGCCTAGTTACTCCAACTGCACCTACGGGAGTCTTATGGCAAAACGGCCCCCTAGAATGGGTCCATCTTCCCGCTCAAACTAAAAAAGTAGCGGCTTCTTATTTAGGATTGATAGCTACTTTGATATTAAAGGAAAAAAGCAGAGCATTGAATTATCTGGTAAAAAGCCATCAGAAAATTGTAATTCCATATAATAAGGAACAACTTGATGCTCTTCTAATGTTTGATGAAAATTGGCAGATTGCTATAGGAAACTATTTTGGTCAAATTTTTGCATCATTTACCCTCCAATGTTTTGTTAAATTTTATATCTAGACACCCAGTTATTTTCCCTGTTAGATACAAACAGTTCCCTATTCCAGATGCCAAGAATTTTGTATAAAATTTCAAATAAAACATAACACAGGCATCCCTTATAATCCCCAGGGACAAACTATAGTAGATAGAGCACACCAAACATTAAAAATACAAATTCAAAAAATTAAAGGAAGGGGAATTTTAGTTCCCCCCATCAGATCTTACAACATGCTCTCTTTGTAATAAATAACCTAAATGCTGATTCATCCGGAACAAGATACAAAGCCGTTGATGAAATGGAAGGACCTCCTCTCCGGACTATGCAAGGTTCCTGACCCATATTAACTAGCGGTCGAGGATGTGCTTGTATTTTTCCACAGGACACAGATTCTCCAATTTGGATCCCGGACAGACTAATTCGTCATGTCACAGTCCCCCAGAGACCAGGTTCACGGCGCGTGCACTCGCTCGCTTCCCTCCTCCCCAGCCAGCTCTGGCCTCCGCGCCGCCAGCTGTGCCCGGCACCCTCCTCACTGCACCCCGTGACCTAGAGTCAGGAAAGTTTGTGCGGTGAGTGAGGGCCAGAGAGGAAAGCGTGCCCGCGGAGTGCCGTCCAGACCAGCATGGCCTTGCCGGCGAGAGGGGAGCGCCCTGAGCCCAGGCGGTGGCTAGCCCGAGTCCGCGCACCCCGCCCCTCCGCCCGCCATGGGCGCCACGGCCCACAGCCTGCCGCTCGCATTCTGCCTCCTGCTGCTAGGGACACTGCTCCCCTGGGCCAACGCCTGCAGCTGCTCCCCGGTGCACCCACAACAGGCGTTTTGCAATGCAGACATAGTGATCAGGGCTAAAGCAGTCAGTAAAAAAGAGGTGGACCTAATATAGTAACTTGTGAACAATGTATGCTTTCATCTTGTTTAAACCCTCAATATAGGGTTTGCTCCTTTGTGGTGTTTTGTGAACAATGCATGCTTTCATCTTGTTAAACCCTCAATATAATGCTTGCTCCTTTGTAGTGTTACAACGTCCACCTTATCTTATGATGTAACCACTTATTGATATAATTATGGTCTTGCTGTATTACAACAGCTGCAGGATTTAATGCGATCGCAACAGTTTGTGGGCTTGCTTATCCTGGGAATAGCAGCTTTAATAACCACAATTACTTCTGTTACTGTGGCAGCAATATCATTGACTCAACAAGTGCATACTGCCCAATATGTTGATACCATGTCTAAAAATGTTTCTCTAACTCTAGCAACACAGAAAGCTATAGATAGAAAGTTGGAGATGAGGGTAGATGCCTTGGAGGAGGCAATAATGCATATTGGGACTGAGTTACAGGCTTTAAAGGTGAAAATGGATCTGTCACGCCACACTGATTACCGGTGGATACGCGTGACATCTTTAAAGGTAAACGAGACAGATTATCAATGGGAAAAAATTAAAAATCATATTTCAGGTGTTTGGAACAGCTCTGACATTGGCCTGGACTTAGGGAAACTTCATAATCAAATACAGACCTTGGAACACTCTCGACTGGATTTTACCGCCGCTGGAGCAGCTGATGACTTTTTTCACACCTTCTCTAACTTTATTTCTGGAAAAAACATTCTAATACGTTTAGTTATGCTGCTGTTGGTGCTCTGATTTTACTTCTTATAATCATTCTTCCTTGTATTGTCAGGATTCTTTGGCAGAACATTCAGAGGGTCACGACTGAGCTGCATCTGGCTGTTTTAAGAAATAAAAAAGGGGGAGATGCCAGGAACCAGCGTGAGGAACTCCACCCGTGGCAAAGGTCATGAGGAAGGAGGCTCGGCATACGCAAAGGCGGGATTGAGCCTCAGGAGTCCCCCTGGAAATTCTCAAGCAACTACCCCCAAAACCAGAGTCTGCCTACTTTACTGCTTTGTGCTCTCACCTACACCTCTGACTTTACGGGGGGCTGTCCCCCACCACCATCTCTCTCTCTGAAAAGGAGTTAACTTACAGCTCCAGTTAATAAAGTTCCTGGGCGTGACAAGAGTGTTTTAGTTCACAAACTCCTTTGGGAGTTCTCTAGCCTGCCTGAACAGGTTCTTCCGGCCACATGTGATCGTTCAGAGCCTCCCAACCGTGAGAGGCATGAGATGTTCTAAACTGTCTAAATACAGATTCCTTTGAGCAGTTAAAAGATTGATTAGAAATTGTATTGGTGAAGGGTTTTCATTTGTTGGGCCAATGTTTGCTGCTAAGTCTCCACATCCCCTGCCCTTATACACATTAATGAATATAACTAGCATATAGGAGAAATAAGTATTAACCTTTGATATTAATCACGTTTAGACCTTGGGCTAAGCAAATTCTTTTCTTAATTAGAACCCACTGCACCCTCACCCTATAGGAATGCAACTTTATCTGGTGCCTTCGGAAGGTGGTGCCTGGTTTAGGAATAAATCACCCCTGGAGAAATAAGTGTTCTGGTTGACTGACCGCTATCACAAAGAAAGGGTCGTAAATTGTTAGCAGGCCCCCTGGCCAGAAGATGATGTAACACCCCTAAGACCTTTGTATACATTTGTATGAAGCACCTGATTTTGATAAAAGTCAGGACTGCTGACCCCACGTGACTTTTGTATTCCACCTCTGTGTATAAAAGCAGACCCGAAAAATAAAGAAACGGATCAGTTCCTGGAAAGATTGGTCTCCCCATGTCGTTCTTTCTCTCACCTTCTGGCTGAATTCCCTGGATCCACCCGGGCTGGACCCCGGCACAGGTGGACTCTTTACCAACTGAGTTATCAGGGAAGGCCCATTAAGAAATACAGGAGAGGAATTACAGAGGCACTGCTTAACTGCCAGAAGTCAGAAAGCTCTAATTATCATAAGGCTGGCAAGATTGGAGGGTTAGCCATGGGGCCTGGAACCCGTAAGAAACAACTGTAGATATGATAAACAGTGGTATCCCTAGGCGGAAGCCAATGAGGATGCTGCTGAATATCTACAACCTGCAGGGAGAAAGAAGAAAGGAGCACAAGGCTAAGGACGGTCACCACAAGAAATAGTCAAAATATCTTTCTTAGTTCCTGGGTTTGAGCCGATTTTCACGTCCCAAACTCAGTTACTGAAGAGGTAACTGAATCCCTAGGGGAAGGAGCATGAAACTATGATTCTCCTAGTTCTTCCCAAAAAGGAACTCATCATCTACTAAAAGAACTATACATTTGGAAAAGGAGAATATGCAAACATTTTGAGGATTTTAGACACAGGACCTGAACTGACACTGATGCCTTGAGGCCCAAAGCATCATCATTATTCCCATTAGAAGAGGTAATTTCCGCAGTCCCCAAGTGTTTAGTGGAACTGATATACTCAGGAGTAACCTCTACATTGGATCCTTGGCCTACAAGAGAAGGGCTATCACAGTGGGAAAGGCAGAGTAAAAATCTCTGAAACTCCCCCACTCTTCAGCCATGATAGTAAATAAAAAGAAATTACCATATCCTAGGGAGTAGGAAAGAGGAGAAGGCAGAGAAGGCAATGGCAACCCACTCCAGTACTCTTGCCTGGAAAATCCAATGGGCAGAGGAGCCTGGTAGGCTGCAGTCCATGGGGTCGCTAAGAGTCGGACACAACTGAGCGACTTCACTTTCACTTTTCACTTTCATGCATTGGAGAAGGAAATGGCAACCCACTCCAGTACTCTTGCCTGGAGAATCCCAGGGACGGGGGAGCCTGGTGGGCTGCCATCTATGGGGTCGCACAGAGTCGGACACGACTGAAGCGACTTAGCAGCAGCAATAGCAGGGAGTAAGGAGAGAGGGACAGAGATTAGAGCCACCATTAAAGACAGCAAGGATACGTGGATGGTGATGCTTACCAAAGCCACTCGTAGAACTAAAACTCCCATCTATACACCAGGTGACATGGTAAGTTGCCAACTTTGAGTGCGACTCAAGAATACGAAAGTGCATTGCAGGTCCAAGTTACAATGCCTGAAGCCCTGCCACTTGAACCATAACATCCAAGAGACCTATGGGGTTGGAAAAATACACACTGTGGAGCCTATGGCAAGTCCCAGTGGGCAAAGCAGGTGGCTGAAATCCTAGAACAAGGCCAGGCTGTTCACAACAGAGAAATACATGCCTTTTGAGAAACAGCTCTTGGCATGTTATTGGAACACTTCATTATTAAACACTAAGTAACCAAGAACGGCCCCATTGTGAGTTATATCAGACCTGCTGCCATTATAAGTTGGACCTATGAAGTCAAAACGTCAGAGCAGACCAGCAGCAGTCTTTCAAAAAATGGAAATTGTACCTCCAGAATCAAGACTAAGCAGAACCAGGGGATGCAGACAAACTGCATAAGCGGGTAGCCCAGACCTCTCGATATCCACCATATTTGTAAAAGCATCCCCACCCCTCGTGCAGAAGAACTCGCAGTCATCAGGAATGTCCTGTATAACCTGCTAAAGGAGGAAGTAAAAGCTCAAGCATGATTTATAGATGGGTCAACTTATGAGTGCCAACTGAAAATGATGACGGCCACATTCAGAAGAGGACTTAAAAGACAGTGGAGATAGAAAATCTGCCAGCTATCCACCTGACGATCCACCTTGTGCAGAAGGAGAAATGGCCCAAGGTTAGACTATATACACACTCTAGGTCAGTGGCCAATGGTCTGGCCAGCTGATGAGAGGACTGGAAGGAAAAGGACTAGAAGATCAAAGGGTCTGAGGGCTGGGATAGAGAATGGTGTGGATATATGTGTACAAAGCCAAAGATTTCTGCATCACACATTGTGAGTGAGTGAAGTCGCTCAGTCATGTCCGACCCTTTGCGACCCCACGGACTGCAGCCTACCAGGCTTCTCTGTCCATGGGATTCTCCAGGCAAGAATACTGGAATGGGTTACTATTTCCTTCTCCAGGGGATCTTCCCGACCCAGGGATCGAACCCGGATCTCCCACATTGGAGGCAGATGCTTTAACCTCTGAGCCACCAGGAAAACCCACATGGCTAAGTTGCTTCAGTCATGTCCAACTCTGTGCAACCCCATAGACGGCAGCCCACCAGGCTCCCCGTTCCTGGGATTCTCCAGGCAAGAACACTGGAGTGGGTTGCCATTTCCTCCTCCAATGCACGAAAGTGAAAAGTGAAAGTGAAGTCGCTCAGTCGTGTCCAACCCTCAGCAACCCCATGGACTGCAACCCACCAGGCTCCTCTGTCCATGGGAGTTTCCAGGCAAGAGTAGTGGAGTGGGGTGCCATTGCCTTCTCCGGAAGCCCACATTAGTGCCCACCAAAAAGAATCCACACAAAAGAAAGAAACCACCAAACAGACAAAACGACTTGGCCTTCATCAGAAAGCAGGCCAGGATTCAAACCCAGGTGTTCTCTTAGCCAACACAATGACTTATAAAGAAAACATGTAGGGACTTCCCGGTGGTACAGTGGCTAAGACTCTGCACTTTTCAGTGCAGGGGGCCTGGGTTTGATTTCTCTGTGGTCAGCAAACTAAATCCTACATGTCGTAACTAAAAAGAGACCATGTGCTACCACTAACCTGACTCGGCCTAATAAATAAAATGGGGGAAAAATGTGTAAACTCCTATTTATATCTCATCCTTTGAAAATTTTTCTACCTTTTCAAATAATTGATAATGTACACAAAATATAATTTACTCTAAAAATCTTCATATCGTAAGGTGTATCAGCTTTTTTGTTTTGGGTTTCGTTTTTTTTTTTTCCCCTGTGCCACACGGCTTTTGGGATCCTAGTTTGCCAACCAGAGACTGAACCCAGGCCATCAGCAGCGAAAACAGTTTTTTCTTAACTTACAGGAAAGAAACAATCAAAAAAGTTTGGTGACCACAGCTCTATTCTGTCATTACATAACTACTGCTGCTGCTGCTGCTGCTAAGTCGCTTCAGTTGTGTCCGACTCTGTGCGACCCCATAGACAGCAGCCCACCAGGCTCCTCCGTCCCTGGGATTCTTGTTGAATTAAGAGAGATGTTTGTTAGCCTAGGTCTGGACTACTTCATATGGTTTATAGTACCTCTTACAAGTCTAAAACCAAATTCCTTACTAATGAAGCCATAATTTATAATGCTTATTTTTTTCCAAGGGAGAGATAATTCCACCAAAGTTATAGCTAAAAAATCTCGTTTAACAACTACATATTCCCAAAGGGACACACTACTCCTACAAGTACTGCACTGCCAGGGTGGTGCACAAAGCTGACAAAACAAGCTCCTATTCTATCTCCTTGTGCCAAAAATCAATGTAATATGAAGGTGAAAGAAGAGAGTGAAAAAGCTGGCTTAAAACTCAACATTCAAAAAACTAAGATCATGACATCTTGTCCCATCACTTCATGGTAAATAGATGGGTAAACAATGCAAACAGTGACAGATTTCATTTTGGGGGGCTTCAAAAATCACTGTTGACAGTGAGTGCAGCCATGAACTTAAAAGACACTTGCTCCTTGGAAGAAAAGCTATAACAAGCCTAGACGGCGTATTAAAAAGCAGAAACATTACTTTACTGACAAAGTTCTATAAAGCTATGACCAACCTAGACAACATATTAAAAAGCAGAGACATTACTTTGCCAATGAAGGTCCATCTCGTCAAAGCTATGGTTTTTCCAATAGTCATGTATGGATGTGACGGTTGGACTATAAAGAAAGCTGAGCACTGAAGAACTGATGCTTTTGAACTGTGGTGTTGGAGAAGACTCTTGAGAGTCCCTTGGACTGCAAGATCAAACCAGTCCATCCTAAAGGAAATCAGTCCTGAATATTCATTGGAAGGACTGATGCTGAAGCTGAAACTCCAATACTTTGGTCAACTAATGCAAAGAACTGACTCATTGGAAAAGACCCTGATGCTGGGAAAGACTGAAGGTAGGAGAAGAAGGGGACAACAGAGGACGAGATGGTTGGATGGCATCACCAACTCCATGGACATGAGTTTGAGCAAGCTCTGGGAGTTAGTAATGGACAGGGAAGCCTGGTGTGCTGCAGTCCATGGGGTCACAAAGAGTTGGGACACCACTAACTGAACTGAACTGAATTCCACTTAATGAAGCAGTGCCTCTTGCTGCCAGGTGGGGGCAGGGTTGCTCTCTCAGAAAAATCACCAGACCTCTCTCAGCAGCTCATTTGATAAGGATTGGGTAAAGATCATTTGAAAATTTACAGGGATAAATTAACATATAGAGTCCTACTTTGTGTCCTGTACTCTGCCAGGTCATAGGGAAACAATATATAACTTGCACAGACCTGATGCCCAAACTTAGGAAGTTTATGGTGGGCAGGCAGAGTGGATTTGTCTCGGGGAGGGAGTAGTGGTGAGGAAAGTGATGAAGGGATCTCAATGGCTATGTTGATGATCTGGACAGTAACCTAAAGACTGTGGAGGGGTACTGAAGAATTATGAACTGAGGCATGAGACTGGACCAACTTTTTTATTTAGAAAGATCACTCCAGCTTCAAAATGAAGAATGGATTAGAGACAGCAAACCAGGCCCAGGGAGCCAGGTTACGTCTATTGCAAAAACCTCGAGGTCACTGACCTGAATTAGGGTAGTGGCAGTGGGGTAGCTTGGACAGTTGAGTGAAATAGGAGGAGTAGGTTCAATTCATTTTGGAAATGAATTTTGGGGACCAAAAGAATTTGTGAATCATCCAAGTAATACTGCTCATCCAGAAGGCAACTGGATGCATAGCTCTGAAGCTCAGGAAAAAGATTGTTGTTCAGTCACTAAGTCCAGTCCCACTCTTTGTGACCCGGTGGACTGCAGCATGCCAGGCTTCCCTGGTAACAGTGGCCATTAAAATCATGGAAGTGGATAAAGTGGCCCAGGCAGAGAAAAAGCTAGGCTTCTTGATGAGGGCGAAAGAGAGTGAAAAAGCTGGCTTAAAACTTAACATTCAAAAAACTAAGATTATGGCATCTGGTCCCATCACTTCATGGCAAGTAGAAGGGGGAACAGTGGAAGGAGTGACAGATTTTCTTGGGCTCCAAAATCACTGTAGAGGTTGACTGCAGCCATGAAATTAAAAGATGCTTGCTCCTTGGAAGGAAAGCTATGACAAACCTAGACAGCATATTAAAAAAGCATATTAAGAAGCCAACAGAAGTCCATATAGTCAAAGCTATGGTTTTTCCAGTAGTCATGGAAGGATGTGAGAGCTGGACCATAAAGAAAGCTGAGCACTGAAGAACTGGCACTTTTGAATTGTGATGCTGGAGAAGACTCTTCGAGTCCCTCGGACTGCAAGGAGATCAAACCAGTCAATCCTAAATGAAATCAACCTTGAATATTCATTGGAAGGACTGTTGCTAAAGCTCCAATACTTTGGCCATGTGATACAAAGAGCCAACTCACCAGAAAAGACCCCGCTGCTAGGAAAGATTGAAGGCAAAAGGAGAAGGGGATGACAGAGGATAAGATGGTTAGCATCACTGACTCAGTGGACATGAATCTGAGCCAACTCCAGGAGAATAGTGGAGGACAGAGGAGCCTGGCATACTGCAGTCCATGCGGTCCCAAAGGGTTGGACACAACTTAGTGGCTGAACAACATGTAACTGGAGGAACATTAATGTTTGAACAATGGGACAGAAGATATACCTCAAAGGATCACGAAGAAGTTATTAACAGCAAAAACATAAGAGGAACACTAGAAGAGGGCAGTGTCCCAAGCACTGTGGAAACTGTGTTTTAAGAAACAGGAAATGGGGTCACTGGACATGGTAGGTTAAAGGGTATTACCATGCGTTTCTGTAATGGCACAGAAAAACCAAATTTAAAAAAAAGGAAATGGGTCAACAGGATAAAAAGGTGCTACTGAGAGATCAAGTAGGACGAGAGAAAAGTGTCCTGAGAAAGAAGTGAGCAGTACTGTATAAATCCAGTGCTTCTTAAACTTTAGTGTGCATACAGACTACCTGGGGATCTTGAGTAAATGCAAATGCATTTGGTCTGTGGAGAGATCTGAGATCCAGTGTTTCTAACAGACACCCAGGTGATGCAGGTGTAGACAGATCTTTTAAGTAAAAGACATTTGCTGGAAAGAGCAAGATAAGATGTTAGCCAGAGGGTGGCATGGTATTAGACTCGCACTGGCATATTGTCTAAAGCTCCTTCCGGAGTCAGACTTTTTGAGTTTAAATCCTGACTCTCAACAAATATTTTCTGAATGAATAAGTAAATGGGCCAACAAAAGGCAATGTACCCCAGGGGTTGTTAAAGTATAATCTTAAAAACTGAAAATATGACTCATAATAATATATACACATGTCAAAGATTTTATTCAACCTATTAATTAACAACAGAATAAATAAAACTTAAAACTGGTTCAAAAGAGAATGCTAGGAAAGGAGGATCATCAGCTAAAAGTCCAGATAAGAATGATATGAATTTGCATTCTAATACATAAATACAAAACCAGCCAATGTCTTAGAAGGCTGCTGCTGCTGCTGCCAAGTCACTTCAGTCGTGTCCGACTCTGTGCAACCCCACAGACAGCAGCCCACCAGGCTCCCCTGTCCCTGGGGTTCTCCAGGCAAGAACACTGGAGTGGGTTGCCATTTCCTTCTCCGTCTTAGAAGGCAATCTTACCAAATTACAAAATACCTAGAGCAACAATAAACAGGACATCAAACAAAGGTACACACCCCACTGGAAAACCAGGTAATCCCCAAGTTAGGCAGGCCTGCTTTACCTTTATCAAAAGGACACCTAGTAATAACTTTTGCCTATTTCCAAGTTTTGGATAATTTTTCTTAACAGGGTCAAAAGTAGAGACTAGATTTGCATAACAGCTCTGCCACACTAGTTATATGTCCTTGAGTAAGTAACTTGATATAAAATTCAGTTTTCTTATTTGTAAAATGAGGACGGTAACCACAAAAACTATTTTTTGAATTGAGGTAACATACGTAAAGCATTCAGTACAGTGCCAGGAAGGTGCCATAGAAAGCACTTCATACATGTTAACATTCAGCACCCTCCACCAACTCTTTCATCTTGTTTTTCTCATTTCCCTTTATGTAACAGTCCAACCTTTTTGCACCACTTTAGCAAATATATTTACACATGCGCGCACACACACATTTCATTTAATTTTGTGTGTGGCCATCCTGCATGGATCGACCAGGGATCAAAACCGTGCCCACTGTGGTGAAAGCTCAGAGTCTTAACCATTGTATCACCAGGAAAGTCGAATTTTCACCACAGCATTTAACTCCACTTGATGTATTATTCGTCTATTTCTGTGTTTTCTACCAGAATATAAGTTCCAAGGGAGCATAAGGGGACGTCTGCTTTGTTCCTTGTTGTATCTCCTGTACCCAGCAGATGCTCAACGTTTATCGATAAACAGTATCGATAAACGTTAAGTGAAGGTCATGGCGATGATCTCCAACTGCCAAG
>NW_011494906.1:763458-796348 GCF_000754665.1 Bison bison bison
GCCAAGAATATTGGCTTTCTTTTTTTTTTTTGATGTTTAAGTCACTCAATCTGTTTACAGCTTTCAAAAAACATATCCAATCTTTAACATTTCCCCTTTCTAAAGTGGATTCTATATTACTACAGAAGTTGCTGCAAACTCAGTCATAGGCCACCTTGGGTATACAGGCATATTCTGATTGGCTCAGAGAAAATGCTTAAAAATTTTAAGTTACATGCCAACATTTTTAAGGAGCAAATTAATCAACAATTTTGGATTTCTGGATTCTCCTGATCAGATTTTTCACAGACAATATTCTAGCAAGGCACAGTCAGCAGGAGCAAAGACAAGCATATCAAGATCCCTATCAGGTTCCTATGGCTTACCTGCATTACTTATATTCCTGCAGGTGTGAGTTGAGGACTTCTGATGTATTATAAATCATTTCCTATTTCCCTTTCATCATGCTTGAATCCACTTATCTGTTGCCTAAATTATTGTGACAATCCAATTAATGTCCTGTCCCAACTTACCCCTTTTTTTTTTTCAGCCTTGCCCTGTGTAGTGTGTGGGATCTTAGTTTCCCAAGCAGGAATCAAATCCATGCTCCACGCAGTGGATGCAGAGTCTTAACCACGGGACCACCAGGTTAAGTCCCGGTTTATAGGTTATTCTACCTATAGTTCAAATTATTTAGCTTTGCATTTCAAGCCCTTCTCATTTGGCCTTCGCTAGGAAATCTTTTCCAACTTTATATCCTATGATTCCCCTTCAACCCATCTTTCATGAACTATATTTATATACTTTTCCAGCTCCAATCTTGTCACTCAAATTATTTCTCTAACTTGAATTTCCTTCCTGGCTCTGTTTATCTACCCTTTAAGGCCCAGGCACTGCACAAACATTCTCCAAATACCATGCCCACACACAACCTCCCTGCCTACTCTGGACCTTCTGAATTTTCCATAACTTATGTTTCATTTTCTATACATTTTGTTACAACTTTTCAATCACCCACTTGGACAAGCGTCTAGCATTGTTGAACACATGAATTTACTCTAGCTACAATAACATTTTTCAAATTGGAATTCCTTTGGTATTTGTTTTGTCACTTATGTTTCGCTGGAACACACATAAGGACAACACTGCCACCAAAGGAGTGAAAATTGGTTCTTTTGGAGCAGGAAGAGGGCAGAAAATCCTAGATATTAAACAGAAGCTTTCTGGCCCTCTGAAGGGCCACAGTATATAAGCAAATACAGAGTTATAAGTGTTAGTTACTCAGTCGTGCCCGACTCTTTGTGACCCCATGGACTACAGCCCACCAGGCTCCTGTGTCCATGAGATTTTCCAAGCAAGGATACTGGAGTGGGTTGCCATTTCCTTCTCCAGGGGATCTTCCCAACTCAGGATCGAACCTGGGCCTCTTGCACTGCAGGCAGATTGTTTAGGGACTGAGCTATAAGGGAAGCCCTACACAGTTATATAAGTGTTATTAAAATTTCATGGTGGGGATTAGAGGGGGAAATGCTTTTTATTTTTAAAGGCTCCTGGAGAGAGGAAGACAACAAGAAAAAAAATTGAGAAACAGTATCCAAGGATCATGCCATTTGTTTCCTGTGTACTTGTTTGCCCCCCAAATACCCTGAGAAGTGTGTGATCACAGCAGTAAAGCAGAGTGATCAAAAGTGCAGGCTCTGTCATCAAGACTGCCTGGGCTGATTTGCACCTGGGCTGATATTTCTTAGCTGGGTAACTCTGAGCAAGTTAATTAACCCCTCCAGATCTCAGGTTCCTCATCCCTAACATTACCTTATGGCCTCCTCCTAGGGTGGTAGTAGTAAATGAGGTCATCCAGGAGACCACACAGTGAAGAGCTTAATAAATGGTTATAAAATGTACATATAATACATTTTTAAAACGGTCATGTACCCTAGGTGTGCATTACAAATGATTAAACTAAAACTGGTTGTCCTCAGTAACAAGGGTATAGATGACTGGAACCACCCTGTCAATCAGGCAGGAGTTGTACGCGGTTCTGCAAAAGCTTTTTACACCTAGATTCCCTCCAGGTAATCTGCGTTAAGGGGCTTCCCAGGGGGCGAAGTTGGTAAAGACTCCTCCTGCCAAGACAGGAGACACAAGAGACTCAAGTTCGATCCCAGGGTTGGGAAGATCTCTTGGAGTAGGGAGGAGCCCCTGGAGCAGGAAATGGCCTCCAACATTCTTGCCTGGAAAATTCCATGGACAGAGGAGCATGGCCGGCTACAGTCCATGGGATCGCAGAGTCTAACACGACTGAGCACGTATACACATGCAATGTGCTTAAAAAGGCGTTTTAAATGTCAGCTAACGGCTCAGAGGTTAAAGCGTCTGCCTCCAATGCGGGAGACCCGGGTTCGATCCCTGGTATTCTTGCCTGGAGAATCCCATGAACGGAAAAGCCTGGTAGGCTACAGTCCACCGGGTCGCAAAAGGTCGGACACGACTGAGCGACTTCACCTTCACCTTCAACGCTAGCCCCACTACAAGCTCCTAGCAAAATCGGACCAGACAGTAGGACAACGGTGGCCGGTTACAGAAAATACCCTAAGACTGTTATAATATTTCAAGAGGACCTACAACCTGATTCACTTTCCCAAAATGGTTTCATGCAAGAGCCCTCCACTCGAGATCGGCCCGGGGCCCAGTAATACCTGAGTCGCCCCCCGCGCTGGGCACCTGAGGACCAGGCCCAGAAGGCTCGCTGGGCGGCTGGCTTGGAACCGAGATGACGCCAGCGGAGGGTTCAGGAGGCTCGCGGTCCATGGAGTAGGACCCTGCACGCGGATTTAGAGTGTGTGCAAGCAAGTGAATGCTCAGGGAAGGGTGTGGGGCAGTCAGCTATGACGGACACGGGGCGTCAGTCCAGGATCTGCGCGAAGCCGGGTACTCGTCGCCTCAGCGCCAAAAGAAGTCGCAGTAAAAAACCCACGGGCGCACGTTAGTCGCGCCTGCGCACACCCTAAAGCGCATGCGCACCTTTTTCGCGCCACCGCTTCAGGGGGCTAACAGCCTTTCGTACTTCCTCTAGAAATCTCTACCCACAATCCACCCATTTCCCTCTGCGCTTGCGCCGGCCGTAGTCCCGCCCCCAAATCCCGTGGGCCTCTGCGAGATGGTATTTATGTGTTTCGCGGTAGGCCTGCGGTCTCATTTATCCACAGCTCTCGGTAAGTGTGTTGGTTTATTGAGTTTTATGAGAAAAACGGCCGTGCAAACGTGTCCGCGCCTTGGCCTTTCTTTGTGGTGCCTATTGGGTTCGTAGGGGAGGAGAAAAAACGTGATCATAGTGTTGAGGCCTTGAAGGAACAGGGGCTTTGTGAAGGACAAGATGGCGATGGCGGGCCGTGCCGACGGGCCTCTCTGTGATGAGACCCTTTTCACAGACCTGTACTGAACTCCGTGAGGATAAGAAACTCTGAGGAGGCCGGCCTTGCATGGCAACGCAGTCTTAGCTCCGGAAAATAAAGCGTTTACGAGACAGAGTGCTGACCCAATATCATTTGTCTGCAGGGTTCGGACGCGCGCCAAACGCTGAAGGATCGCAAACCGGTCTCATTGGAGTAAGTGCTCCTGGCCTCTCTTTACTGTCTTTTTCCTTCCTTGTTGAATATGCGGGAGTCCGATGGGATGTGCTACGGGGATGATTTCAAAAACTGAACTCTCTCTTTCTGATGGATTAGTGGAGAAAACATAAAAACTCTGAGTAGCACCATCCGTGGCAAATGTTTGGGCTTTTAGTCCTGCGTTGTTAAGGCACTAACGTGGGACAGTTAAACTACGAGATATAAAAGTAAGAAAGGGTATTTTTTTTTTCCTCCCAGATGTGGTTTAATTCAAAGGAGCTTACAGATTGGAGGATGAGACAAGACTTATTCCTGTGTGGATCAAGTGTGGTGATGCTGCAGGTGGGTACGCGATGATTTATGCAGATGGGGTGTAGAAGCACAGTATCGGGATGGGACTTGGTGGTTGAAATTGCACTGGCCACTCCATGATGAATGTAAAATGACAAGCATATGCCTGAACTAAAAAGTGATGTCATCTTACTACTGAGAAGTGGGCCCGAAATGCTCCAGGGTCTTTTAATGGTAGTTCTCGAGTACTAAAAATAATGGCTCATTTTTCTGTCTCCAGCATCTCCTCACCAGTCTTGAGGAATTCAACTGCCTCCCAGGCTGAATGCAGGTAAGTTTTCAAATGGGAGGGTTGGTTGTGGTCTCTGGTGTTTTCAACAACCAGGAGAGCAAATGGTCAGTGGAGCAGTGTTTTTGCTCCTTCCAGCTTGTTCCTCTTGGAATGATTTTCCTGGGGAGGGAGTCAGCAGCCTAGCAAACAGCATAGTTCCTTCTTGAGAGGGTGTGCTCTTCCCTCACCCACACATCACTGTCAGATGATTTGAATTGATAATGCTGATCCTCTGTGAGGTACCACAGTTAATAGCATGTTAGAGTTCTGATGGCAGTTTCTGTTGATGAAGAAATTGTATTTCATCTTAGTGTTTTGGAGTAACCATTTTCTCCTTTTTTGTAGATTGTCACAGCATTAATAGAGTCATCTATCTTACAGTAAGTTACTTCTCTCAGTATTGTGGGAAATGGAGGGGTTTCTCTTGTTTCTGATAGTGCTGTTTCTTGATCTCTTATTTTATCTGTATTGATTTCCTAGGTGCCTCTTGATCTGCTCAGGATGACTTCTACAGAGTCAAGAGGTGAGTACTTGTAACCTTGCTTATTGTTGCTTAACTCCAGTGCCAATGAGGAAAGCAGACATCCTGTCTTACCCCTGTTCTAGCCCCAGAGCCAGTAATGGTGAACCCACTGGGGCTAACTGGGAGAAAGGATGAAATTTCATTCCATAAGGAATTATCTGAGGTACAGCAAATGAACAGCATTTGCTTGGCTTGGGTTATCCATTAACCCTAGTTAGAATAGTTTTGGTTGTTTTAGATATTTTGCTAATTACACGATCTTCTCATTCAGGAGCAGCTTGTTGCTATACACTCCTGGAAAGCCTCCAGAGTTAAAAGGTTAGTTGATTAATGTGTGTATGGCATACACCACCAGGTAGGCAGTTTCTGTGATGAATCAAACTAGCTCACTATGACTTAAACAATGAAAAGACATGAACACCTGAGAAACTGGGAAAGACAACAGTGGGGTACTGTGTAAGGAACTTCTGTCACTCATAGCTTTGTCCTTCCGTAGGTACCACTGCCAGTTACCGTTGCTCAGAGGTGAGTGATCACCATGTGTTTGCGCATACAATGCATTGAGTGGGAGAAAGTGCCTTTTCAGGTATCTGTGATGACTTACATGGAATCTCGTTCGGCTGATGATTTGCTGTTGAGACTCGGAAATCTGATTTTCTGGGAATGGTGGCTTAGACAGGAACAGCTTATAATGCAAGAAGCAAGCATTACTGACGTAGTTGTCTTTGTGTTTCAGGTACAGCTCCTTGTCTGGTGCCTGAGAATGATTTTAGGTAAGTCTATTATCTATGGCTGCTGTATAGAATTCACCAGTTTTTGTTTGGTGCTTTGAATAACTGCAGACATGACTTGCTAAATCCAAAGTTTGTCTTTGGCCATTAGTGAACTGCCCGTTACATTGCCACTCACCAATGATGAGTTCAATACCGCCCCAGTCTGATCACTATGACTGAAAGGTATTTCTGAGCTGTGAGTTTCCCTTGGAGTAAAAAGTGACTGTAGTGTTAAATTGAGTGGCCTTATAGCCAACGGGAAGTGTTTTGGACTAGCTGGTGATTTCTGTAAAATGTCCAGTGAAACCAACATAGCTTTTATAGATGGGCCTGTCCTGGAGACAGTTGACTTAGTTCCCAATCTTTTGCAGGGGAAAGGAGTAAGCCATATATCTGCTCCACTGTAGTCTGAAGTTGAGAGGTGAGTAAACTTAAACACACAAGGTGTGTCAAGTTAAAATTTCCCAGTGAAGAAATACTCACAAGTCTTACTTCCTGTCCTAGTCCCAGAGCCTGTAAAGGTGAACCCACTGGGGCTGGCTGGGGGAGAAGAGGAAAGCTTGTTCCAGAGGGAACTGTCTGAGGGATCATGAGAGTTCCTAAACAAGGCAAAGGAGGAATAAATGACTGATTGAAAGGCAGATATTTTTTTTTCCCCCTAGATCTGAAGAAAGAACAAAGCACAGATAATGGTAAGTATTTGTTCATGTACTTGTATTAAATAAACTAACCATGTTTAAAGGATAACTCTTGTAAACCCATCAGGCATATACTTGTGAAAATCCAATAAGAAAAAACTCATTTTTCTTTTTCTGTATAGGAATCCAACGTGGAAGATGTCAAAACTGAAAAATCCTTGTACAGATTGCCTGTTCAAATTAGCATACAATCATTTCAGCCTTTCTAAATAAAAATTTTTTAAAACCTTCATTGATTCCTGTGTTTGAGTGGGTCTGACTGGACAGAAATAATCCCAGAAAGATTGTTAAATGGCTTTCCCCATTTAGCTTGGCACTTTACCTAACCCAGGGAAGTATCATTCAGGGAGCCTCTTTGGTGTTCTTCATGAAAGTTTACTGAGTTTGAGTGACCCCTTTAACTGTGTTTAAAACCTTAAGACTTTGGATATTAGGAGACAGTGGCTCATCAGTTAAGAACAGAAAAATGGGCTGTCAACTCTTGGTATCTTGTTGCCCCTATCCTTCACATGAATCTCAGATGATTTCTGTGGAGTTTAACAGCCCTGGGCCTACAACCAGAACTTCAGAAAGGAACTGCATTAGTACCCACTTGGGATACATTATGTCACTTCAGTCCTGTACAACCCCTTGTGACCCCATAGGTGGTATCCCACCAGGCTTCTCTGTCAACAGAATTCTGGCAAGAATGTATGTACTGCTTGCTCAATCATGTCCAACTCTGCAACCACAAGGACTACAGTACACCATGCTTCCCTGTCCTGCATCTCCCAGAGCTCATTCAAGCTCAGGTCTTTTGAGTGATGCCATCCAACCATGTCCCAGACAGGTGGTCTTAGGTAATGACCACTTTTACATTTCTCAATAGAAGGGGAAAATGGATGAACTAGAATGCTCATCTGTTGTTAAGTTTTCATATGTTTAGAATATGGTTGTCAGAACTGGTAAAGAAGGCAATTTAGGGGCTTCTCTGGTGGTCTTTTTTTTTGCATTTTCATATTGTTCATGGGGTTCCCAAGGCAAGAATACTGAAGTGGTTTGCCATTCCCTTCACCCTTGGACTGCAAAGAGGTCATACCAGTCAATCCTAAAGAAAATCTGTCTTGAATTCATTGGAAGGACTGTTGTTGAAGCTGAAGCTCCAATACTTTGGTCACCTAATATGAAGAGCTGACTCTGGAAGAGACTCTGGTGCTGGGAAAGATTGAAGACGGGAGAAGACGACGGGATGAGATGGTTGGATGGCATCACTGACTTAATGGACATGAGTTTGAGTTCGTGATGGACAGGGAAGCCTGGCATGCTGCAGACCATGGGGTTGCAAAGAATGGGACAACTGAGTGACTGAACTGGTGGTCTAGTGGCTAAGACAAATGTATACACACACAATGGGATATTAGCCATAAAACAAAAATATTGAGTCAGTTGTGAGGTGGAAGAACCTAATAGGCTTCCCTGTTGGCTGAGATGATAAAGAATCCGCCTGCAATGCAGGAGACCTGGGTTCGATCCCTGGGTCGGGAAGATACGCTGGGGAAGGGAATGGCAATCCACTCCAGTATTCTTGTCTGGAGAATCCCATGGACAGGAACCTGGTGGGCTCAATAAGGAGGTGATATATGTATACTTAGAGCTGATTCACATTGATGTACAACAGAAACCAACACAATAGTATAAAGCAATTAACCTTCAATTAAAAAAAAGAATCCACACTTCCCACTGCAGGATGCATGGGTTTGATCCCTGATTGGGGAATTAAGATCCCACATGCTGCATGGTGTAGCAAAAAACAAAAGGGGGATGTAAATTGAGGGGCATTGTTATATCAGTTTCATGAAAATAAAACATTAAATTAAAAATTTAAGTGTACCCACATGGAAAGAATATTCCCTTGGCCTTGCCTCTCCCTTCCCTCTCCATGACCTCCCACTGCTCTCCATCTCTGCCACCACAGCTACCCCACCCCCACCCCCTAAGCCACACTCATTTCCTGCCTGGAAGATCACAAGGAGACTTCTCTTCCTTTCCCCTGTAGACCTTAAACTTAATGAAGGCAGAGTCCATGTCTGATTTTGCTCATCATAGTCGGGTGTCTGCTCAAAGAGCATAAACAAATGGACAAATGGCCTCCAGGGAGCACAGGTTTCCAGGTTCAGGTGAGGCCCTCACTATCAGCCCCCTGCATCCATGAAGCAACAGGCAGGAGTCAATAGATGCAAGTGACAGAGCTATTCCCTCTTAACCTTTAATTCAGAGGAGGAACAAGGCTACTGCCAACCTGAAGGCTGAGACCTGCCAGGGAAAAGCCCCCAGAGATCTGTGCTTGGGATGCTTGACTGCATCCTGCGTAGATGGACTGAAGCTTATTTGGCTAGGGAGTTATGGTCTGCCCCAGGTTGAGTCTTGCAGAGTTTGGAGAAGGTTGGGGTTGAAAGAAACTGAAGGGGCTTCCTTGGGGGTCCAGTGGCAAAACCTGCGAGCTCCCAATGCTGGAGCCTTGGGTTCAATCCCTGGTCAGGAAACTAGATACCACGTGCTGCAACTAAGAGTTTACATGCCACAGCTAAAACCCAGCACAGCCAAATATTAAAGAAACTGATTTTTTTTTTTTCTAAATACTTATTTGGCTGCACCAGGTCTTAGTTGCAATACCTGAACTCTTAGTTTCAGCATGTGGAATCTAGTTCCCTGCACAGGGATCGAACCTGGGCCCCCTGCATCAGGAACCGAGTCTTAGCCACTAGACTACCAGGTAGGTCCCCAAAATTTTGCTTTCGCCTTTGCATTAGTTGGTTTTTTTTTTTTATTTCTGGCTACTGTAATAAGTTGCCACTCTAATGGCAGAAAGTGAAAAGGAACTAAAAAGCCTCTTGATGAGGGTGAAGAAGGAGAGTGAAAAAACTGGCTTGAAACTCAACAATAAAGAAACTAAGATGGTGGCATCCAGTCCCATCACTTCATGGCAAATAGAAGGGGAATATGTGGAAACAATGACAGATTTTATTTTCTTGGGCTCCAAAATCACAGTAGATGGTGACTTGCAGTCATGAAATTATAAGACATTTGCTCCTTGGAAGGAAAGCTATGACAAACCTAGAAAGTGTTAGTTGCTCAGTTGTGTCCGATTCTTTGTGACCCCATTGACTAGCCTGCCAGGCTCTGTCCACGGGATTCTCTAGGCAAAGATATTGGAGTGAGTAGCCATTCCCTTCTCCAGGGCATATTCCTGACCCAGGGATCAAACCTGGGCCTCCTGCACTGCAGGCAGATTCTTTACCATCTGAGCCATTAGGGAAGCCCCTGACAAACCTAGATAGCATATTAAAAATCAGAGACATCACTTGGCTGGCAAAGGTCTATATAGTCAAAGCTATGGTTTTCCCAGTAGTGAGAGTTGGACCACAAAGAAGGCTAAACACTGAAAAATTGATGCTTTTAAATTTTGTTGCTGGAGAAGACTCTCAAGAGTCCCTTGAACTGCAAGAAGATCAAACTAGTAAATCCTAAGGGAAATCAACCCTGAATATTCATTGGAAAGAATGATGGTGAAGTGAAGCTCCAATATTTTGGCCACCAGATGCCTAGCATGCTGCAGTCAATGGGGTCGCAGAGTCAGATGTGACTTAGTGACTGAACAACAAGTTACCACAAACTTGGTTGCTTAATACAAAGCAAATATATTATCTTACAGTTTTGGAGGTCAGAAATCTGAAATGGGTCTCAATAGGCTAAAACCAAGGAGTGCTAACAGGGCTGCATTTCTTTCTGTGGGCTCTGAAGGAGAATCTGTTTCTCTGCCTTGGCTAGATTCCAGAGGCCACCCCCATTCCTTGGCTGACAACCCTCTTCCATCTTCAAAGCCAGTGATGGTTTAGCAAATCTTTCTGATGCTGCATCAGTCTGACACTGAGTCTCCTGTCTCCCTTTGTGATCTTTGTAATTATGTACATGGAACCCATCAGATAATCCAGAACGAAGATGCAGATGCTAAGTTGCTCAGTCCTGTCAGATTTTTTAGCGACCAGGTTCCTCTGTCCATGGGATTCTCTAGGCAAGAGTATTGGAGTGGATCCAGGGGATCTTCCCTACCAGGGTGATTGAACCCTCATCTCTTATGACTCCTGCACTGACAGGCAGGTTCTTTACTACTATTGCCACCTGGGAAGCCCAGTCCAGAATGATCTCTCCTAAAAACTATTAATCATATATGTGAATTACCTTTTATCTGCCATGTAAGCTAACATAATGAGAGGTTCTAAGAATTAGGACATGGGCATGTAGAGCATTATTCTGTCTACCACAGTCCCTTAATTCAGCTTCTCCCTAGAGGCTCTGGGTTTATCGGTGAAGCCTTCTGTTTATTAACAGGTACACAGTGTGAGAAACCACAGTCTCTAAAGTCATAGATGGTCATACTTTGCTAGCTGTAATCATATCAGTGAAAATAGAACATGCTACTCTTGCTGGAAGGATCTCAACCCAGGCACGGTGTGTGTGTTTGTGAGTGTGTCTGTGTGCTCAGTCGTGTCCGAGACTCTTCGCTTCTTCACAACCCACGATTCGTAGCCCTCCAGGCTCCAGAGACACGGCCTCTAATTCCAACCCAGATGTAGAGCTCAGTTAAGGAGGTTTCAAATAGAACGTTCTGCGTTCACACTAACATAGTTTCCAAGGAAACAGGACTTCAAGTCCCTTTTCAGCAAGAGCCTGACATTAATACCTTTCATACAGCTGGGCTTTGCTCTGAGCCTCTAAAGTACCGCTTCTGTTAAATTTGACCTGCATTGCCTCACCCCCTCTCCCACCGCTGGTTCCTGGGTTTAGGAATCAGGAGGCTCCGAAACGCTTTTCTCAGGCCGCTTTTTCCCCCGCTGTAGGGCCAACGGTGGGTAGTGGATGGTACAAACGGCAAGATGTAAGTGGGGTGGGGGCGGATGTTACAGTAAATCAGGGAGCGGGGAGGAGCAGAGCCAGCCTGGAGCCCCGTAATGCGAGGGGAACACAGTCCTAAAGACCAACTTCCACTGTCACTTCTGGACCGAGAGCAGCATGTCCTCAGTTCTCGCAAGCACCCCATAAGCGCGGGTTATTATTCCTCCATTTAACAGAGAAGACAGGAGCCTAAGTAACAAGCTTTGCGTGCATGCCGTGCGTGCTAAGTCCCATCAGTGGTGTTCGACTCTGCGAATGTAACCTACCAGGCTCCTCTGTCCATGAGATTCTCCAGGTAAGAATATTGGAGGCGATGGTGACCTCCTCCAAGGGATCTTCTCGACTCAGGGATCGAACCTGCCTCTCTTATGTCTCCTGCTTTGGCAGCGGGATTATTTACCACTAGTGCCACCTGGGAAGCGCAAGTAACATGGCTCGTGGCATCAAATCAGAAAGTGGCGGACAGGGGTCCCAACTCTGTTCTTTGAACACCAAAGTCAGCGCTCAGGAACCGCGGGCCTTTCCAAGTAAATGTCCGGAAGAGGGGCGCCGCCCTGCATCCGCTTCAACAGACTAACGACCACCACAGCTCTGCTGCCCCTTCAGGCGCGGAGAGATCGCCAGTCTCCGAGGGTAAAACACCAGGCGGCCATAGAAATCCCGTCTAGCATGGAGACCAATCCCAGAAAGCGAAAGAGCAGCGGGGCGGGTTTATGCAAAACACACAGGGAGTTAGCCGGAAGGCGAAGCAGTAAAGGAACACAATTTAAGGTCTATTTCCACAATTTTAGTAATTACTATGAATCAGAAATGATGAAAAATTGGTTTTAAGAAAGACTGAACTTTGAGAAAAATCTAATGATTAGGCCATAAAAGTCACCACAACCTTAAAAGCTACACTAAGAGTAAGGCTGGCCCGGAGAGAAGCAGGACAGTATCGCTTCTCGGCCTTTTGGCTAAGATCAAGTGTAGTATCTGTTCTTATCAGTTTAATATCTGATACGTCCTCTATCCGAGGACAATATATTAAATGGATTTTTGGGATTAGGAGTTGGAATAGGAGCTTGCTCCGTCCACTCCACGCATCGACCTGGTATTGCAGTACTTCCAGGAACGGTGCACCCCCTTCGGGGGGAACAAGTTTTGGTCTCAAAAAAAGATCTAATGTTTACGTTAATATACGTGCTCTTTTTCTATCGGCAACATGATGGTAATATACAAGTGTAAGTATTTGCGTCGTAGGAACTTTTATTCAAGGAAAAACACAAAGCTATTTATAGCTCTTTTTTGGTTTAAAACAATATACAATATTGAGTAGTCGGGTTGTACTAAAACCGGTGGGGATTTAACACTGTGCTTATCTCTACTGTGTAGTTTTCGTTTAGTTTAATTTTCAGCTGTAACAGGCGCGAATAAAGTGAGTCTGAGTTTCTTTTACAGAATCTTGACGGATACTGCTTGGGTCGCACCGGGTGCGTCACGACAAACATATTTTAAGGTTTTTTTTTTCGGTGTTTTTCTAAAGCTTTAAATAAAGTACAGTAGTTTGATTTACTTTTTCTAACTTTGTAACGTACTTGAGATAAACCATCTGTAAGGATTTCCGTACATGTAATATAATGGTAGTGCTTTCGGTGGTTGTGGCGCCATTTTACGTATATTCGGGGCTTTTTTAGGAGGTTCAACGAGGAAGTCCCTGTCAACCAAAAAACGTGGTGGGGTCGATTCCCCGAGGCCGCAAAGATCACCTGGAGAATAGTTTTTACCACTGCAATATTCCTGTCTGGAGAATCACAGAGTGGGGTCTCAAAGATTCAGACTCGATTGAGTGACTAGTACTTTCCATTTTCACCGGTATTCCTGTCTGAAGAATCAATTGGGCAGACGAGCCTGGCTGGATATATTTCCGTAGAGTCGCCAAAGCCGTCGGGTCCGACTTTAGCAACTAAATAACTACAATTTTGAGAATAGTGACGTGCACGTATTAGATAAGTTATTTGCCGTAGGGAAGATATTGAGTACTCACTGCTTAGTACTCTTTCCAACGGGTAAGTTTCCTGGTCTAGTTCTCTCAACTTGAAAACTCTAGGTGTGTATCTGGCCTTACAGCGAGGAAGGCTTTCGAGCAGAGAAATAAATGGTTGAACGTCTTATAAAGGGAAATCATAGTATTTCAGGGAAAGAGACCGTTCAGATTTACTTTAGGGTCTGTGGGGGGCGGTAATGGTGGTTGTGCTGTGTTTCTGTGGCCTAACCCCCAATTTTGTTCATTTTGTCCTATTACGCTTGAAGTTGAAGCCATGCGCTTCTTCAGTGATTTGAATCGTTCTGATATGACCTCTTTTCTTCTCTTGTACAGAAAACATACATGCTTTAGAGCAGAGGAACAGACTAGGGCTGCCTGGATCCGATATCGTGGTTGAGACAATATGCCTTTTACTCCAAATGTAAAATGGTCAAGTTACTGTTCAGATCTCCACAAATAAGTCTCTAGATTTCATTTTTGTAAAAGCAAAACCACCTGGCTGGGAGAATATTTTTACTCTTCCGGTTCTTTAAAGGCCTAGAAAAGGAGTTCCTCCGAATCCGACGAGACGCACGCTGGTGACGCAGGCGCTGCGCCGGAAGTGTGAGCCTTGGGTTCCCGAGCTCCGCTATGGCGGCTGCGGCTGCACGCTGGAACCATGTGTGGGTTGGCACCGACACTGGCATCCTGAAAGGTGGGTAGCGAGGTCGGGCGTCGGGAACTGCGGGCGTCGCCGTTTCGCTGTTCTGACGCGATTGACGTCCGTGTCCCGCAGGAGTGAACCTTCAGCGCAAACAGGCGGCGAACTTCACGGCGTCAGGACAGCCACGGCGCGAAGAGGCAGTGAGCGCCCTGTGTTGGGGTGCGGGCGGCGAGACACAGGTGAGCGACCGCTGACAGTCGGAGCTGGGAGTCGGCCTCGGGCGCTGCCGCATCGCTCTCCTCGCCATCCTGTGCTCCTCTGCCCCCAGATCCTAGTGGGCTGTGCCGATGGGACAGTGAAGCACTTCAGCACCGAGGAAGGCAGGTTCCAGGGCCAGAGGCAATGTCCTGGAGGGGAGGGCACGTTCCGAGGCCTCGCCCAGGTCGACGGGTAAGACCAAACCCCTTGCAGAAACGCTCAGGTCGTAGCGAGAGCGTTGAGGCTCCCGCTGGACGACCGAGTAGTGGCGATCAACCCTGAGGTGACATGAGCCTGGTCTGCATGACATGGACGTTTTTCCTGCCTTCGTCCGTTCATTCCTATAACAAACTTTTATGGAACACTTACTCGATTGTTTATAGGCACTGGGTGAAATGCAAAGGCTTAGGTAAACCAGACACAGTATCTGCCATCATAGAGTTTGCTTCTTCCAGAGTTTTTTGTTTTTTGGCATAATAACCTTTTGGATGACCCTGAGCACGTTATTTAATAGTTTGAAAGTAAAAGTGTTAGTCGCTCAGTCGTGTCCGACTCTGTAGCCCGCCGACTCTGTAGCCCGCCGGACTCCTCTGTCCGGGATTTTCCAGGCAAGAATACTGGAGCGATTTGCCATTTCCTTTTCCAGCGAATCTTCCCCAGTCTCCTGCACTACAGGCGGTATCCTGCAGTGCAGGAGATTCTTTACCAACTGAGCCACTAGGAAAGTTTAGAATACGTTTTTAAATGCGGGCTAACAACCACCAACAAAGTGGTAAAACTCCTAAAGTAAAGAATAGGAAATGCTGGGTTGCAGGCTTAGTTTTCTTCTGAAGGTGAAGAGAGAGGCTATGAGCTGACTGTGTAGGTTTGGTGAGGTTAATTCTGACAGGTGAGTCTGGAAGGCTGGAGCGGGGGAGGAGGAATATTTGAACTTGGCCTTGAAGGTTGGGTAGAATTTTGACAGGTGGAGAAAGGAGTTAGAGCATTCTAGAAAGAGACTCCTGCCTGAGCAGAGGGCAAGGATTCGTGTGAGGCTACAGGGCACATCACAGGGAAGATAAACAGCATTTGGGGGTTGAAGAGAAGACTCTTGAGAGTCCCTTGGACTGCAAAGAGATCAAACCAGTCAGTCTTAAAGGAAACCAGTCCTGAATATGCATTGGAAGGACTGATGCTGACGCTCCAATATTTTGGCCACCTGATACAAAGAACTGCTGGAAAAGATTGAAGGCAGGAGAAGAGAATGACAGAGGATGAGATGGTTGGATGGCATCACCAGTTTGATGGACAGGAGTTTGGGCAAGCTCCAGGAGTTGGTGATGGTCAGGGAAACCTGGAGTGCTGCAGTCCATGGGGTTGCAAAAAGTTGGACACAGCTGAGCGACTGAACTGAACTGGGGGTTGAAGCCCAGGAAACTTTTTTCCCCTTTTAAAAATTTAAGAGGAAGCATTTTAATATAAGATGAACGAGGTAAGTTGGGATTTAAGGTAAAGTGCTTTAAGTGTCATGTTGAGCAATCTGCAGTTTTGTAGCTGGTGAGGCATGATTGGTTTCTGAGCAGGAAACACTGTGGTCAGAGCTGTGAGCCTGCAGGAATGGGCAGATGGATTGGAGAGGGGGCAGTTGGGAGACTCTTGCCACAGCCCAGGAAAACCCAGAGCCTGAACCTAGTTGGGGAGGGTGGGCAGATATGAGAAAAAGCAGAGGGCTTGGGCTGTACAGATCCTGGGGAGAGATTGGCTTGTCTGGTCTGACACCCAGAACAGGGAACTTGAGAGAGGAAGCTGGTGTTTGATTCTGACCAAACACTAAATCCAGAGCAGTCCCATTTCAGTGCTTTCAGAGCTCTGACTCCTGGTGACCACATCAAGAAAGACGAGCAGGGCCAGGTGCCCCAGGTGGAGCTGTGGGGTAAAGACTGTGCTTTGCAGTATCACAGTCTTGATTGCAGCTCTGATTCTGACATTTATAGCTAAGTGGCAAATCTTATAATTTTTCATAGCTTCTGTTTCCTTACTTTTAAGACCACTAAACCATTACCTTGATGAGGAAATTAAGTAACAGCCATGAAGCCCCACCCAGACCTGAGTTACCTAGAGGCTTCCTTAGGAACAGGGCTGGTAGGAGGGAGTCTGCTGCTACTGCTAAGTCACTTCAGTCGTGTCCGACTCTGTGCGACCCCATAGGTGGCAGCCCACCAGGCTTCCTGTCCCTGGGATTCTCCAGGCAAGAACACTGGAGTGGGTTGCCAATCTCCCTCTCCAGTGCATGAAAGTGAAAGTGAAGTCGCTCAGTCGTGTCTGACTCTAGTGACCCCATGGACTGCAGCCTACCAGGCTCCTCTGTCCATGGGATTTTCCAGGCAAGAGTGCTTGGAGTCTAGTTCATATGAATTTGGGGGTGGGTCGAATGGAGACAGAGAATACCATTTACCCCTGCTCTTTTAACTCTATCCTCCCTTTGCCTGCAGCACCCTCATCACATGTGTGGATTCTGGGATTCTTCGAGTCTGGACTGACAAGGACAAGGAGGCATCCTCTGACCCAGTGAGGCCCCCCTCATCCTGATCCTGATGGTTGGGGAAGGTGGGGCCCAGGGTAGAGCCAATGAAGGCTTTGGGGGAGGAGGACTAAGGATCTGGAAGTGACTCTCATCTCCCCTCTCTCATTCTTTTCAGGTCCTGGAACTGAGGGTGGGCCCTGGGGTATGTAGGATGCGCCAAGACCCAGCACGCCCCCACATCGTTGCCACAGGTGGGAAGGAGAATGCTCTGAAGGTGTGGGACCTGCAGGGATCTGAGGAGCCTTTGTTCAGGGCCAAGAACGTGAGTGATGGTGGGTGGAGAGGACCTGGGTCCGAATTCCCAGGAGTCGAGGCCACTGATTATGAATTGGAGACCAGCTGGGTTTTAGGGGATGATGACAGAGGGCAGAAGGAAGGGACACACTGAGCCCCTCCCAGCTCTGTCTCTCATCTACCGACCCCACCAGGTACGGAATGATTGGCTCGACCTGCGGGTTCCCGTCTGGGACCAGGACATACAGTTCCTTCCAGAGTCACAGAAGCTCGTCACCTGTACAGGGTACCACCAGGTAAGGCACACATCTCACCCCTAACTTTTTCTGGGCTCACACAGCTTCCTGGAGAAACAGGAGGCTTGCGCTTTGCAGGCTCGGTCCCCACCATTTGGCACAGCCACTGTTCTCGCCATCCTGGTGTCATCCCTGAGCTCCCAGAAGAAGGACCACTTCCCCAGTTGAGTGTTCAGCCAAGTGGCTAAGCCAGTGACCTTCGCTTACTACATTCTAGGAAGGAGTTGCTTGAACTGTGATTCTTCTTTTTCTTCCCACCTGGAAGAGAGAAGGGAGTGTCCCCTTCATAGTAGAATCACATGGGGCCCGTGTTATGAGAAGACATGGATGGACTGGGTATCAAGAGAACTGGGTTCTGGTCCTGATGGCAGTCTCTAATTTGCTTTGGGACCCAACCATGACCCTCTAGTATCTGTAATATCTGGTCTCCATTCCTCAGCTGTATAGGAAAGGCCCAACTGGGGATCTTTTCAGCTGGGCCTTTTTTTTTTTTTGGACCGTACTTCCTGATCCCTGATACTTCCCTGATCAGGGATCAAATCTAAAGTGGAAGTTCGGAGTCCTAACCATTGGACCACCAGGGAATTTGAAATTCTAAGACCCAGGCAGGACTGGGTGGGGCTACATTTGCCCTGCTTCCTCTGCTCTGCATACTGAAGTCTGCTCTTGGTAATACATTTCTGCTCAGAACACATATGAGGGCTTCCTCTCTCCTTCCTGTCCAGGCTTAACTTTTTTCTCTGTTTGAGTTCAGCAACTCTGACAGTTGGGCCAGCTTGCTTTTCCATCATGAGAGGGGAGTATAGATGGAAAGCTCACATATGCAGACCATGGGGATGCTGCTGCTCCTAGCCTGGGGAACCTCTGTTCTCAGCTCTATATGTTCATGTTCCTCAGCAGCTCTCCTCTACTCCTCAACACTCAGAGAAGAAGGGTGTGTTTCAAATGAGAAAGTTTCTCTGAAAGAGTGGATTGTAAAAGCAGTGTATGGGGTAGGGGGCCTTCCCTGGTGGCTCAGTGGTAAAGAATCTGCCTGCCAATGCAGGAGGCTCGGGTTCAATCCCTGGGTTGGGAAGATCCCCTGAAGAAGGAAACGGCAACCCATTCTAGTATTCTTGCCTGGGAATCCCATGGACAGAGGAGCCTGGTGGGCTACAGTCCATGGGGTCACAGAAGAGTTGGAAACAACTTAGCGACTAAACAACAATAAATGAGGGGAAGTGAAGATGTGGAGGCGTCAGGGGGCTGTGCAGAGTAAAGGCGCTGTTGTGATGCCTCAGTCTTCTCCCAGGTCCGTGTCTATGATCCAGCCTCCCCTCAGCGCAGGCCAGTCCTCGAGGCCACCTACGGAGAGTACCCGCTGACAGCCGTGACCCTCACTCCTGAGGGCAAGTGAGTGTGTAGAGGGCAAAGTGGGGCTTGGGGAGGACTCCAGGGGGCTCCTGCTGACCAACCCCATGTGTGTCTCTCTGGTCTCCTCCTCAGTTCAGTAATTGTGGGGAATACTCATGGGCAGCTGGCAGAAATTGACCTTCGGCAAGGTGAGGAGACCAGGGAGCCTTGCGGGGGGGGCAGAGGTGGGGAGGAAGGGCAGGATTCCCCTCTCACAAGGGGCGGTAGAGCTGCTGAGCCCTCTTTCAGGTGCCAGAACCAGGTTCAATCCCGGTTCTGCCAAAAGCTGTGTGACCTTGGACAAATTACTTTGTCAATTCCCTGTGCCTTAGTTTCTTCACTGAAAAATGGAGATGTTAATGGTAACTGCCATGTCAGCATTATGTTAAACGAGGATTAAATGTTGAAAGAAAGTGATTTGAATAGAAAACACTCAATAAATGGTTGTTGGCTGACCAGTTAGCACTGATACCTGCCCCCTTTTTCCAGGGCGCCTGCTGGGCTGTCTAAAGGGACTGGCAGGCAGCGTCCGAGGGTTGCAGTGCCACCCTTCAAAGCCCCTACTAGCCTCCTGTGGTTTGGACAGAGTCTTGAGGATACACAGGATCCGGAATCCACGGGGCCTGGAACATAAGGTGAGAAACCATTCGTTCCTGCCTCTTGCGCCCTCCTCCCTCCCCCATTCTTGTTTCTGTTTCAGCAGACTTGGCCCCTTAAGGTCCCTCATCTCTTGCAGGTTTATCTCAAATCTCAATTGAACTGCCTCCTCCTGTCAGGCAGGGATAACTGGGAGGTAAGCTCTTGGGTCTGGGAATGTGGGAGCTAATGGTAAGGTGTGAGGATATCTCTGTGAAGAGGGAAGGGAGGCATCTGGAACTTAGACCTGAGACTGTCCATCCACCTGCTGGGTATAGTCCTGACAGGGTCATTGCCAAGAGTAACATAGGAGCATGGATGAAGTGAAGTGAAAGACGTTCAGTCATATGTGACTCTTTGTGACCCCATGGACTGTAGCCCACCAGGCTCCTCTGTCCATGGAATTCTCCAAGCCAGAATACTGGAGTGGGTAGCCATTCCCTTTTCCAGGGGATCTTCCTAACCCAGGGATTGAACCTAGGTCTCCCGCATTGCAGGCAGATTCTTTACCAGCTGAGCCACCAGGGAAGTCCAAGAGCATGGATGGGCATGGTTTTTAGGAGCAGGAAACCAGGGGTGGTGCCTGGAGGAATGATTCTCCTCCCTGTGGGTCTGTTATTGTACCTCTGACTCCTGAGGGCTTCTCCCACTCACCAGGATGAACCGCAAGAGCCTCAGGAGCCCAACAAGGTGCCCTCAGAAGACACAGAGACAGATGAACTTTGGGCGTCCTTGGAGGCAGCTGCCAAGCGGAAGCTCCCCGATTGGGAGCAGACCCAAGGCGCTCTCCAAGCCAGACGGAGAAAGAAGAAACGGCCTGGGTCCACCAGCTCCTGAAGAGCTTGTGCTCGCTTTGTAAATAAACAGCTTAAAACGTACCATGACCTTGAGCCTTTTGTGATGGGGAGAGAGTGGTGGCGGCTCCCTGAGCTGGGGTGGTGGGGGTATCTGACGTCACAAAAGCAGGGCCGGGAACCTGCCGGCTGGCGTGGGTGGCACTGAGTGCAGGGCCGCATGCGGGGCCATGGGCTGCTGCCAAGATAAGGACTTTCAGACTTCGGATGAGCAGGCCAAGGAGGCCGGGTCAGAAGGTGGGACCAGAGACACACCAGGGGGCCCAGGGAGCTGGGAGTGGGGACTGGACCACCAGGAGGTTGGACTGGGGAGAGTAGAACTCAGCGGCCTCGCATCCTCTCAGGCACTGATGCGGAGTCGGTGGAGCAACGAGATCGCAGGTCGAACGAAAGTCTTTTGATCACTGTGCTGTGGCGGCGGCTATCCATGTTCAGCCGTCGGGGTTCTTCTCGGTCAACCAAGAGGCAGGCAGTCCAGAATCCAAAGCCGGCGAGTAGGATCCAGGAGTGCGATCAGGAGAGGATCCAGGAGGAGCCGGAGAAGGGGTGACTCCAGCCCTGTTCTCACTCCTCCCCAGCCTTCAGAGAATAAAGTTTCTAACGTGTACCTGCCTATGCGCTTGTGCCTCGGCTTTGGGCACGTAGAGCGCGGGCACCACCAGGGTCGCGGGCTCTTTAAGGCTCCATCCTTGAGGTTGGCCAGTCCCCTGGGCCCCCGGCTCTAGTTCCTTGGAGGCGGGGCCACAGGGGTAGCCTAGCCAATGGGAGGGCGAATTAACACCTGCGTTTTGGTGGAGGGGCGTGTCTCTCGGGATGCCGAGCTCGAAGAGGCGTGGCACCGCCTTCCCGTCATCGGGGGTGGGGTTACGTGTGGGTGACGTGGCGGCTTCCAGGCTTTGGTCGGGTTTCGGCGGCTTGGACTCCAGGGGGAGGAGGCGGTGACGGTCTGGGAGATTATAGCAGTGGCGGCGGCGCCAGGCGGCAGAAAGGAGGTAGGACTCGGTAGGGTCTGGCTGCCGTGCCTGCTCTGGGCCGTTCTTTCCGGGGACTGCGCCGGGCTGGGGGAAGGGAACCAGGGACAAGCGGGCAAGTCCTGCCGGCCCGGCTCGGAGTGAGCGAATACCTCGCTGTCCAATCAGAAAAGCCCCTTTAAGAAGGACGTCGGCGTTAGCTAATCAGTGTTTGCAGACTTCCAGAAGGTGGGACTTGGGCGAGGCGAGGGTGGGACTTCCTGCTTCAAATAAACACCTAGAGATTCCCCCCTCCGCCCACCGACGTGTGTCCCTCTGAGGTGGTCCGTCACCGTTTCTCCCTGAGGAGTCGGAGGAACCCGTGGATACGAGAGAGCCCAGTTAGGGCCTGGGGCAGTTGCAAGGGACGGGCTGGAGCCTCAGGGCCACAGGACCTGGCTCTGGCCCTGCCTCTACTTCAGGGCCCCGGCCCGCGCTGTGGCTGCCGGAACCAAGTTGGAAGAAGAGTCTGAGGAGGGGGACAGCTTGGGCCGCAGAAGCAGCAGGATCCTGTCAGCTGCGGGCCGGTCCCAGGATCTGCGGGTGGCTTCGGGCTCGAAACTCCGTGCCAAGTGCGGAGGGGCCCCGAAGAACTGCTGGTTGGGGCGGGGGATTGGTGGAGAAGGAGGCTGCCTGGGGAATGACACTCTCCCCTCCACCACAGTCCGAGGTTATGCGTCTCAATGATCCCGCGGAAACGCTACGGATCTAAGAACACGGATCAGGGTGTCTACCTGGGTCTCTCAAAGACACAGGTCCTGTCCCCTGCAACTGCTGGCAGTAGCAGCAGCGACATCGCCCCTCTGCCCCCCCCAGTGGCCCTGGTCCCTCCCCCTCCCGACACCATGTCCTGCCGGGATCGGACCCAGGAGTTCCTGTCAGCCTGCAAGTCCCTGCAGAGCCGTCAGGTAAGGACCTGGACTGGGAGAGGCAGAATGAGTCATATTCAAACCTGGGAGAGGGGATGCTCCAGCACCGTAATTCTTGGGGGAGTCTGATGGAGACCTGGTCTAGCTTGGGATGGTAGGATCTAACAAGCATCGGAGAAAAGGTGGGCTAGCTAATCTAGAGGCAGGGATCCAGACTTTGTTGTTGTTTTATTTAATCAGGAATCTAGGGTTGCTATTCTGAAACGAATATCTCAGGGCGAGAAATGATTACAGTATATTTGGTTTGGATAAGGAACAGGTTCTAGAAAGAGCCTTTATTTAGCTCAGAGACAAACACTTTAAATTCTCATTCCAGTGTAATTCTACCAAGTTTACTTTGTGACAACATGGAAGTTAATCTAGTTGGACCTCAGTTTTTATATCTGTAAAATGAAAGAAACTTTCCAAATAAAGTAATTTTAATAAAATCACTTGGGAGTGCTTTTTTAAAAAATTAGATTGCTTTGTTTTGGCCCAGACTTTCTGAATCCAAGTGGAAACTGAGTAACTGTGATTTTAAATATTTTTACTGCTCAGTTCTTGTTTACAATTGCTCTTCTATATCCTCTCCAAGAGCTTCCTGTTTATCCTCTCAATTCCCCAGTTGGAGGAATAGAATGGTAATACTAGTTACCATTTATTCAGTGCTTATCATGGACCCAGTATTTGGCTAAAATAATTTATAACTCTTATGTTTTTTAATCTTAGCAACAACAAAAGGAGATGTGTAGAACTGTCTCCATTTTACATAAGAGGAAACAGAGATTCAGAGTGATTTAAGTCACTTGTCCCCAGCCCCCCTTCTAGTAAGTGGTGGCATCAGGTTTTGGGTGGCCTGTCCAGTAGAGGATGCCACTAATGCTAGAGGGCGAGTGTAGAGGATGCCTGGGGAATAGTGAAAGCTGGCAGTGGGAAGGAAAAAATTTACTTTTTGATGTTGCCTTTCAGAATGGAATCCAGGCAAACAAGCCGGCTCTGCGTGCTGTCCGGCAGCGCAGTGAATTTACCCTCATGGCCAAGTGAGTTGGGAGAAGTTATGTGGTAGGTTGGCCAGTGTCTGAGGAGATGTAGTCTTTCCTGTGGTGACCTTGGTGGCGAGGACTGGGATTGGTTGTGCTGGTGCTAAGGTGGGAAAGGTCCTCTCCTTCCCTTCCACGGTGTTCTCACTTGTGCTCATTTGCAGGCGCATTGGGAAAGACCTCAGCAACACATTTGCCAAGCTGGAGAAGCTGACAATCTGTGAGTGTTCCTGGACCTTTCAGAGCTGGGGCAATGAACACCGGAGGGCTGAGGAACCATACTGTCTTGAGTCTGGTCTCCGACCTCACCTGTGGTGGCTTCTTGTTTGTCTCTGCAGTGGCAAAGCGCAAGTCCCTCTTTGATGATAAGGCAGTGGAAATTGAGGAGCTAACTTATATCATCAAACAGGTGAGTGACTAGCGATCAGGAGAGTCGGGCATTCCAGTTGCATCACTTCCATCTCTTTCCCTTGCTCTAGAGTCTCAGAGCAAGTTTCTCTGCTGCTGCTGCTAAGTCGCTTCAGTTGTGTCCGACTCTGTGCAACCCCATAGATGGCAGCCCACCAGGCTCCCCCGTCCCTAGGATTCTCCAGGCAAGAACACTGGAGTGGGTTGCCATTTCCTTCTCCGATGCATGAAAGTGAAAAGTGAAAGTGAAGTTCCTCAGTCATGTCTGACTCTTAGTGACCCCATGGACTGTAGCCCACCAGCTCCTCCGCCCATGGGATTTTCCAGGCAAGAGTACTGGAGTGGGGTGCCATTCTAGCCAACTCCAAACATCCTACTCCTCTGTTGTGTCAGTGGTCATCTGCCATGTACAAAGCTGGACACTTAGCACACAAGCATTATGAGGTAGATACCAGCCTTTAAGGGCTTATTGTCTGGAAGAGGTATCCAGTCCCATAAACTCACGCTTACAATGAATAGGCAGCAAGTGGCACAAAAAAGATGGTACAAAAAGATGAATGAGATTCTGGGTACACTGGGAAAGATTTTATCGAGGAGGTGAAAACTGAGCTGATTTCGAGGCTTGTGGAGAGGCAACAGAAGAACATTTGAGACAGAAGAAACAGTGTGCACCGGCATGTCTCATAAAAAGGAAAAGTTCAAGTCTTTGCTCAGATGTCATGTGCTCAGGGAGGCCTAGGTTGCTGTTTAATACCCCAGCCCCTCCAGCTCTGATCTCCCTTACCTTGCTCTATTTTCTTGTTTATAGCACTTGATACATTCTAACAGTCTCTTTCAAGCTTGTGTCTGTTGTTTGTTTCCTCCCACTTACCTCCTGGACAAAAAAGAAAATAACAAATGGGAATGCCACAAGAGCAGAAATTTTTCTTTCTCTTTGTTCAGGGATGTATCCCAGATACCTGTGACAGTGTCTGGCGTGTAGTGCTCAATGGTTCAGTTGTGTCTGTCTCCTTGCAACCACATGAATGTAGCCCACCAGGCTCCTCTGTCCATGGAATTCTTCAGGCAAGAAGTGGGTTGCCATTTCCTACTCCAGAGGATCTTCCCGACCCAGGGATTGAACCTGTGTCTCTTGTGTCTCCTCCATTGGCAGGCAGATTCTTTACCCCTGCGCCACCTGGGAATCCCCTGGCGTGTAGTCCTTGCTCAATACTTGTTGATCAGATGAGTGATCGGCAGCAGATGAGGCTGAAATTGTAGACTGGTAGGTGGTTGTAAAGACCATCATGGGGCTTGCAAAGGAGTGTAGAATCACTCTAAATGTGTGGGCTGCAAAGACGATTAGAACCTGGATTCCAGTTCTATCTGCAAGACACTGTTATAGCAGCTCTAACGATATGATTTGTTTCTTTCCCAGAATAATGTGATAAGGATAACGTGAGAAATTGAATGTCCATGGGAGGAAAAAAAACACCCTGGAGCGTGAATGGGCAGAGAGGTGAGGGTAGAGGCTTGTGCAGTTGTCTGGTATGAAGATGATTATGGCAGAGGCCAAAGGGCAGACACGTTAAAGAGATGCTGTGCTGAATGGAAGAGGGTTCCATCAACTACTGGGGTGTTATTACTCTTTTTTAAATATTTATGTGTTTGCCTGCATTGGGTCTTCGCTGTGACATGTGGGACCTTCACTGCCGTCATGGGGGATCTTTCCCCGCAGTGCACTGATTCTCTAGTTACAGCGTGTGTGCTCAGTAGCTGTGGCATCTTGGCTTAGTTGCTTCAGACCATTTGGGATCTTAGTTCGTTAACCAAGGATTGAACCCAAGTCCCGTGCTTTGCAAGGCAGATTCTTAACCACTGGACCACCAGGGAAGTCCCTGTTGGAGCATTATTGCATAGGTAACCACTGACTGGATTGAGACAGACTTCAAATCCCAGGCCTCACCACTTATGATATGACGTTGGGTAAGCTAGCTTATCCTGGAGAAGGAAGGGGAAAGATCCCCTAGAGAAGGAAATGGCAACCCACTCCATTATTCTTGCCTGGAAAATCACATGGATGGGGGAGCCTGGCAGGCCACACCCTTTTAAAGAAAAAGGCGATGATAACAGTACCCACCTTGCAGGGTTGTTGTGAGGCTTCATTGGTTTATTTTTTCAATCCCTCACATTACTGAGTGACTTTTGGCTGCCTGGTTCTGGGGATTCAACAGCAAAGAAGACCCATGTGATCCCTGCCTTTGGGAACTTCGTTTCCAAGTGGGTGAACCAAACAGTATATGCTGCTGCTGCTGCTGCTGCTAAGTCACCTCAGTCGTGTCAGACTCTGTGCGACCCCATAGACGGCAGCCCACCAGGGTCCCCAGTCCCTGGGACTCTCCAGGCAAGAACACTGGAGTAGGTTGCCATTTCCTTCTCCAATGCATGAAAGTGAAAAGTGAAAGTGAAGTTGCTCAGTCATGTCTGACTCTTGGGACCCCATGGACTGCAGCCAGTAGGCTCCTCCATCCATGGGATTTTCCAGGCAAGGGTACTGGAGTGGGGTGCCATCGCCTTCTCCAAAACAGTATATAAATAAACAGAAAATACAATTTCAGGTGGTGGGTCATCCTATTAAATAAGGAGAGTAAGCTCCGCAGGGTAGGACCCACTTTATATGGGGTGATCTGGGATGGCATAGCTGAGGAAGGGACATGGAGACCTGAATGGTAAGGAAAAAATTGATCATCCAAAGATCGGAGGGGGCACGGTCTAGAAAGTGGGAGTAGCAAAGGGAGAGGCCCTGAGGCCTGAGTGGCTTTGATACATTTGACACATGTGGAAGGGGCCAGCGTGGCTGCAGCACAGCCAGTGAGGAGGAGGCTGGGGGGTAAGGCCAGAGGAGCGGGCAGACCAAGGCCGTATAGCTGCGTCAGCTCGGTGAGGAATGTGGATTCTTTTCTAGATTTAGTGGGAAGCTCTTAGAAGACTTTAAGAGTGGGGATGACATACATGCCCTGTTTTGGGTTTGGAGGGTCACTCTGGTTGTTGTGTAGAAACGGCTTGTTGGGGGCAGACTCTGAAAGGAAGGTCACTTAGGAGGCTCTAGGCGATTTTCGAAAGAGAGGACAGTTTGGACTAGAGTGGCTTTGTTAGAGAAGAAAATGAGTGGACATATTCAGAGTGTATGTTGGAATCAACTGGGTTCTTTGTGGATTCCTTGTAGATTAAGGGAAGGGAGGAATTGAAGATGACTTGCTAAGTTTTTGGTCTGAGCAGCTGGTGAATGGTGGTGCCATTTACCAAAATGGCACAGAGGAAGGCGGAATAGCTTTTCAGGGCAGGTGGAGGATAAAGAGTTGCTTTCTGGGTTAAGTTGAAGAGAAAGTCATAAGCTGCTTAGCAAGTTGTGTGGTGCACGGTAATCAAAGCCAGGGCTGCTGTTCTGTTCACAAGGTCTGAATACATAGTAAATGCTCAGTGAAGGTTGTCATTGTGCTGTGGCGTATAGGTTGGGTTAAGGAGTTGTCAGTATGTGACTTAGAAGCTTTTAGCTTGGGCACCTAAGTGGGGAGTAGTGGCATTTTCTGAGCTCCTAGGGGAGGAGATTTTATGGGGGGAAACCTGGAATACCATTTCGAATACATGGCTGTCAGCAGCAGAAATTGTCCAGAGGACTTGAGAATCCTTGGGGCTGGGGTACTAATTCAGGGGACTGTTGGAGGGATTCTAGAAGTTGCCTGATCTGGTATTTTTTAGCCTATTTTTTGAGCTATTTGTGACCCCTTTCCCCTCCCCCTCCTCTTTCTCCTCTGGTCCTGCCCTGGACCTAGCTGCTCTGGGGCAAGCTTTCTCTGCCACTCCCGGTCAGTCCTTCATCTCCCTTGTCTTGTGAGGCCCTCAGCAGGCAGGATTGGGAAAGCAGAGGATCCAGTGGCCTCGTGTAGAAAGCCTGGCTGTGCTACTAACTCATGTATAAAGTTCGACGAGTCACACCTTTCACTCTTTTGCAATAGTAATTTAAAATATATTAATTAAAATAATTTAAAATATAAATTTAAAATAATTTAAAATATATGTGTGTGTGTATATAAGTCGCTCAGTCGTATCTGACTCTTTGCAACCCCATGGACTGTATAAGTCTACCAGGCTCCTCTGTCCATGGAATTCTCCAGGCAAGAATACTGGCATGGTATCTATTCCCTTCTCCAGGAGATGTTCCTGACCCAGGGGTGGAACCTTGGTCTCTTGCCTCCTGACTGTCTAAGCCACCAGGAAAGCCCATATGTGTATATTTGGCTGCACCGGGTCTTAGTTGCAGCATGCAACTTCACTGCAGTTCAAGGTTCATTCTTCAGTCTTCATTGCAGCACACGGATCTTTAGTTGTGGTGTGTAGGATCTAGTTCCCTGACCAGGGGTTGAACCCGGGCCCCCTGCACTGGGAGTACAGAGTCTTAGCCACTGTCCCCCAGGGAAGTCCCTGCAGTAGTAGTTTTTTATTTTTTTATTTTTATTTATTTTTTTAGTAGTAATTTTTTAAAAGGAATTGTGTATATAAAAAGCATTTCGTTAATGTTTGAAGGACTCCTCCCATCTCCTGAGTACAGCACAGATGCTTTTTGGTCAGCACGCTCTGGGTCTGAGATTCTGGCCTTTTAAGGGGTCTGTGGCCATGAGCAGTAGTGAGCAGGGCAGTAGGGTGGAGGGAGTAAACAACTCAGTTCTTTACAGACAGACGAGGCCACATTTCACCTCTTTCTGGCTCCACTCTGCAGGGACTGAGCCAGAGCAACCTCCAGAGGTTGGACTGTACCAGCAGGCCCTTCTGGCCTGACTGAGACAGATCACCCCTGCTAGTATGTTCATCCCGCCATCCCTGCCAGAGACGTCCACGTGGGAGAGACACTGGCTGAGCCCCCACCTCCCCGGTTGATACTGTTTTTCTGTTGACTCTTTCACCAGGACATCAATAGCCTCAACAAACAAATTGCCCAGCTTCAGGACTTCGTGAGGGCCAAGGGCAGCCAGAGTGGCCGGCACCTGCAAACCCATTCCAACACCATCGTGGTCTCCCTGCAGGTGGGACCAGGGAGAGGGGGTGGCAGAAGGGAGGAGGCGTTGTCTTCTCTGGCTGATCCTCTCTCCTCCTCTTCCAGTCAAAACTGGCCTCCATGTCCAACGACTTCAAGTCAGTTTTAGAAGTGAGGACAGAGGTGAGAAGAAGCTGGGTAGGAGGGATAGGAATCTGGGCATGAGGACCCCAGAGGGCAGTGGGAAGGGCAAGGGCAACAGGGTCACGGGCACCAGGGGCAATCTAATGTGCCCGCTTTCCAGAGGCCTCAGGACCTTTGCATTTCTTCCCCAAACCCAGAACCTGAAGCAGCAGAGGAGCCGGCGGGAGCAGTTCTCCCGGGCGCCTGTATCAGCCCTGCCCCTTGCCCCCAACCACCTGGGTAAGTCACAGGCAAGTCAGGGAGCCCTGAGGGGTAAGGCATAGTGACTCTGGGTCTCAGGGTATCTCCCTAAGGCAGGGGTTGGGTAGGAGAGCAGAGGGTTAAGGAAGTTGCTTTCTTTAGGCTTTCTCAGAGGTCACTCCTGATGCCTGGGATCTATAATCCGCATCTAGCCTCCAGCATTCTCCCTGTTGAGGGTGAATCCAGTCATGTTCAAAAGAATGAGCTTTCTAAATTTTTGGTCCACTTAGTCATTATATTCACAGTCATTCATTCTCAAAACCACCCTTTGAGAAAGCAACTATCATTATCCCCCATTTTACAGGTGAGGACACTGAGGCTCAGAGAGGTTAAATGACTTGTCCAGGGTCACAAGGCTAGTAAGTGCCAGAGCTGGGATTCAAATCCAGAGCATATGGGCTTTGAATCTTTTAACTGCTAAGAAGTGCCATGTTGTCTCTCTTCCCCCCCAGGGGGCGGTGCTGTGGTTTTGGGGGCGGAGTCCCGAGCCTCTGGGGATGTGGCCATTGACATGATGGACTCTAGGACCAGCCAGCAGCTGCAGCTCATTGACGAGCAGGTACGCACGCTCTGAGGCAGGGAGGAGTTGTTCCCCTGTTTTCTCGTGTGGTCACAAGCAAGTGTTTGGCATGTGCCATGGGTGGAATGGCCAACTGGAAAGCCCCAGAGAGGCAGGACCCACCCTCAGAAGCTCCTGGTGTTCATGTACGCTCTCTCTCCTCTGAAGGATTCTTACATCCAGAGCCGGGCAGACACCATGCAGAACATTGAGTCCACAATTGTTGAGCTGGGCTCCATCTTCCAGCAGTTGGCACACATGGTTAAGGAACAGGAGGAAACCATTCAGAGGTGAGACACTTTCTCTCTTTAACCTCAAAACCAGGAGCCTTGTCTTCCCTGTGGATTGGCATCCTAGAGGTCCCCAGGGACAGCTTAATGCCCTTTGGAAGAGAAGAGTGAATCCTGTCCACACATAAGGTTCAGTTCACCTGTCTCCATCCACACCACAAGTATTAATTGAGCACCTGTTCCATGTCAGGCACTGTCATAGGCGCTGGGGATATGGTGATGAGTAGAACGGTTAAGTCTGTTCTGTGGAACTTACTTTGTAGTATGGAATTCGATAGAGTGAGTAAGGACAACTGTTTAAAAAGAATTGAGAAGAAATTTTCAGGTGGTGATAAGGGCTAATACGGAAAACTAGGATGCAGTGTTGAGAAAGTGATGGAGGAGGAATATCAGATTGGGTGGCAGGGCAGGCTGCTCTGAAGGCTTCGTATTGAAGCAGAGACGTGAATGACAAGAGGGATCCAAACACGCAAAGGAAAGGGTAAGAGTAGTCTAGGCACTGCAGACGGCCAGAACAGAGGCCATACAATGGGACAGTCTTACTTTATTAAAGAATCAAGGAGGCCAGTGGAGCTGGGAAGCAGTGAACAGGAAGAGAGAAGTGCAGGATGAGGCCAGAGGGAGGTAGGCAGAGCCAACCCACAGGAGGGCCTCTGCTCCCCTGGTACCCTTGCTACTGCACAAAGCATTTTATCTGCTCCTGTTCTTTGGCACTTGGCATTCAGTCAGTCATAGAGATACAGCCAAAGACAAAAGTGACAAAGATCCCTGCCCTCGTGGAACGTACATCATAGTAGGGCAAATAATTTAGAATATACGTCATAAGTAAATGGTCCAGTATATATTTTTGACCAGTGATAAATCCATAAATAAAAGTAGAGTAGGATAAATTAATCAGGAGTTCTAGGTTTGGAGGAGCAAGTTGTAATTTTAAATAAGGATGGCTGTGGTAGGCCCTATTAAGAAGATGACATCCTTCCAAGATGGGGGGAAGGTGAGGGAGTTTGCTGTATGGATATATGGAGAAGAGTACCAGGCAGAGGGCAGAACCTATGTAAAGGCCTTCAGGCAAGAATATGTCTGTTGAGTTGAAGGATAGCAAAGAAGCCACTGCATCTGGCGACAAGTGAGGAGAAGAGTAGTACCAGCTGAGGTTAGAGGGGAAATGGGAGGCCAGAATAGGTGGGGCCTTTTAAAGCCCATGTGAAAAGTGAAAGTGAAAGTTGCTCAGTCGTGTCTGACTCTTTGTGACCCCATGGACTATACAGTTAATGGAATTCTCCAGGCCAGAATACTGGAGTAGGTAGCCTTTCCCTTCTCCAGGGGATCTTCCCAACCCAGGGATTGAACCCAGGTCTCCCTCATGGCGGCCGGATTCTTTACCAGTTGAGCCACAGGGAAGCCCGCATGGGGAGCCAGTGCAGAGTATTGATTGATTTGATTGACTGGCCATGCTAGGTTTTCATTGCTGGGAGCGGGCTTTCTGTAGTTGCGGCAAGCAGATAGCTTCTCTCTCTGTTTTGGAGCAGTGGCTGTAGGGTGTGCAAGCTCAGTAGTTGTGGTGCATGGGCTCAGTTGCCCTGTGGTGTGTGGAATCTTCCCAGACTAGGGATCAAACCCATGTCTGCTGCCTTGGCACGTAGATTAGACCACCAGGGAAGTCCCATTGTAGGGTTTTAGTGGAAGGTTATACTATCTGACATCTATTTTATTTTTGTTTATGTTTTGTGTTGCACTGCACAGCTTGTGGGATCTTAGTTCCTCGACCAGGGCCACTGCATGGAAGTACCAAGTCCTAACTACTGGACTTCCAAGGGATTCCTTCCTCTGGGAAGTCCCTCTGACTTCTATTTTAAAAAGATCATTTAGTTGCCATAGTCAGAACAGATTGTAAAGGCCTAGAATACAAGCAGAGAGATGAATTCAGAGGCCTTTGCAGTAATCTAGGCAGGAGGTAGTGATAGTTGGGGCCAAGGCTGAATGAGTAGTAGTTGCATTCTGGATATATTTTGGAGGTAGAACCAGCAGGATCAGTTACTTGATGAACTGAATGCAAGGTATGAGAGAAAAAGAGTTTATGATAACTCCAGGCTTTTGATGTGAGCGATTGAAGGGATTCATGTCCTTCACTAGAAATGGACAGAGCTAGTTACTCAGACAGAGCAGATTTGGGGCAAAATAAGTTGTGTTCCAACAAGAAGTGGACAGTTGTCTGTTAGACATCTAAGTGGAAATAGTGAACAGGCTGATCGATGTAAGGAGTTGAAAAGACAGGTTATGGGCCAAAAATGGGCAGAATTGAACTTTGAAACTAGGCCAAGGGAGTTCTGAGAAAGAGGAGGATCAAGCGCTGAGTCCCAAAGGCTATTTCTGGAATCAAGTCTCAGTCCCAGGAGAGGACACTGAACAGGAGCACAGCTTGTGAGAGAGGAAGAGAAATGAATGAAGATGATGTCCTGGGAGTCAGGAGGAGAAAGTAAGTCAGGGAAAGAATGACCAGCTGTGACAGATTTTGCTTCGAGGCCAAGCAAGATGAGAGCTGAGAATTTAATTAGCCTGTTTAGTTCATTAATATTTAGTGTAATATTTGCTAAGGTTCAATTTAGATCTACCATTTTACAGTTTTTTTGTTTTTCCCTTCTCTCTCTTTTTTTTTGGTTCCTCTTCCTTCTTTTCTGTCTTGAACAGTTGCAAAAATCCATATAAATTTGTTGGTATTTTAGCTATATGTAATTGGTTTGTTTGTTTTTTTTAGTGGTTGCTATAGGGATTATCAGATCAGATCAGTCACTCAGTTGTGTCCGACTCTTTGCGACCCCATGAATCGCAGCACGCCAGGCCTCCCTGACCAACACCAGCTCCCGGAGTTCACTGAGACTCAGGTCCATCGAGTCAGTGATGCCATCCAGCCATCTCATCCTCTGTCGTCCCCTTCTCCTCCTGCCCCCAATCCCTCCCAGCATCAGAGTCTTTTCCAATGAGTCAACTCTTCGCATGAGGTGGCCAAAGTACTGGAGTTTCAGCTTTAGCATCATTCCTTCCAAAGAAATCCTAGGGCTGATCTCCTTCAGAGTGGACTGGTTGGATCTCCTTGCAGTCCAAGGGACTCTCAAGAGTCTTCTCCAACACCACAGTTCAAAAGCATCAATTCTTCGGCACTCAGCCTTCTTCACAGTCCAACTC
>NW_011494906.1:796448-814192 GCF_000754665.1 Bison bison bison
CTCTCACATCCATACATGACTACTGGAAAAACCATAGCCTTGACTAGATGGACCTTTGTTGGCAAAATAATGTCTCTGCTTTTGAATATGCTATCTAGGTTGGTCATAACTTTCCTTCCAAGGAGTAAGTGTCTTTTAATTTCATGGCTTCAGTCACCATCTGCAGTGATTTTGGAGCTCAAAAAAATAAAGTCTGACACTGTTTCCACTGTTTCCCCATCTATTTCCCATGAAGTGATGGGACCGGATGCCATGATCGTAGTTTTCTGAATGTTGAGCTTTAAGCCAACTTTTTCACTCTCCTCTTTCACTTTCATCAAGAGGTTTTTTAGTTCCTCTTCACTTTCTGCCATAAGGGTGGTGTCATCTGCATATCTGAGGTTATTGATATTTCTCCCGGCAATCTTGATTCCAGCTAGTGTTTCTTCCAGTCCAGCGTTTCTCATGATGTACTCTGCATATAAGTTAAATAAACAGGGTGACAATACACAGCCTTGACGTACTCCTTTTGCTATTTGGAACCAGTCTGTTGTTCCATGTCCAGTTCTAATTGTTGCTTCCTGACCTGCATACAGATTTCTCAAGAGGCAGGTCAGGTGGTCTGGTATTCCCATCTCTTTCAGAATTTTCCACAGTTTATTGTGATCCACACAGTCAAAGGCTTTGGCATAGTCAATAAAGCAGAAATAGATGTTTTTCTGGAACTCTCTTGCTTTTTCCATGATCCAGGGGATGTTGGCAATTTGATCTCTGGTTCCTCTGCCTTTTCTAAAACCAGCTTGAACATCAGGAAGTTCACGGTTCACATATTGCTGAAGCCTGGCTTGGAGAATTTTGAGCATTACTTTACTAGCGTGTGAGATGAGTGCAATTGTGCAGTAGTTTGAGCATTCTTTGGTACTGCCTTTCTTTGGGATTGGAATGAAAACTGACTTTTTCCAGTCCTGTGGCCACTGCTGAGTTTTCCAAATTTGCTGGCATATTGAGTGCAGCACGTTCACAGCATCGTCTTTCAGGATTTGGAATAGCTCAACTGGAATTCCATCACCTCCACTAGCTTTTTTCGTATTGATGCTTTCTAAGGCCCACTTGACTTCACATTCCAGGATGTCTGGCTCTAGGTCAGTGATCACACCATCGTGATTATCTGGGTTGTGAAGATCTTTTTTGTACAGTTCTTCTGTGTATTCTTGCCACCTCTTCTTAATATCTTCTGCTTCTGTTAGGTCCATACCATTTCTGTCCTTTATCAAGCCTAGCTCTTCCCGGTCTGCTTCATAGAAAATGTGAGAACTTTTCAACCCCCCTCCTTCATCTTTTATGCTCTAGTTGTCACATTTGTTGTATCTACATAAGTTTATAAATCCCACAATACCATAGTATAATTTTTATCTTAAAGAAATTAGAGGAAAAAGTAGTCTTTTGTGTTACTCATATATTTACTCTTTGCATTGCTCTTCATTTCTTCCTGAATACCCAGTTTCCATCTGGCATCACTTCCCTTAAACCTCGAGAATTTTCTTTAGTACCTTTTTTAAAAATTGATTTTTATTTTTGGTTCTGCTGGGTCTTTGTTGCTGCGTGCAGACTTTCTCTGATTGCATTGAATGGGAGCTCTCTAATTGTGCTGCTCAGGCTCTTGTTGCAGAGCCTGGCGCTCTAGGGTGCTTGTGCTCAGTAGTTGGGGTCTCAGGGTTTAGAGCCTGTGAGCTCAGTAGTTGCAAGCACAGGCTTAGTTGCCCCAAGGCATGGGGAATCTTCCTGGACCAGGGGTCGAACCTGTGTTCCCTACATAAGGAGGCCATACAGATTCTTAACCCCTAGACCACTAAAGAAGTCCTCTTTAGTACTTTTTATAGTGCAGCTCTACTAATGACAAATTCTTGTATCTAAAATTTCATTATTTCACCCACATTTTTGAAGAATAGTTTTTCTGCTTAAAGTGCTTTATATACATCATTCTACTGTCTTTTAGCCTTTCATTCCTAATGAGAAGTCAGTGGTAATTCTAACTTCTGTATGTAATCTCTGACTGCTTCTGCTTTTCAATTTTTTTTTCTTCTTTTCTGTGGTTTTCAGCAGTTGATCATTTATGTACCTAGATGTGGTTTCCTTTGAATTTATGCTGCTTGGGGTTCTCTGAGCTTCCTGAATCTGTAAATTTATGTCTTTCACAAAGTTTAGGAAATATTTCACCATTATTTCTTTCGAAATTTTTTCTTCTCTTTGTCTTCTTCCACGAATATATATATGTATACATATGTAAATCAACTGTAGGAATTTCTTGGTGGTTCAGTGGTTAGGACTCTGTGCTTTCACTGTTGAAGGCCTGGGTTTGATCCCTGGTGGAAGAACTAAAATCCCACAAGCTGTGCAAAGCGGCTCCCCCAAAAAATCCACTGTAACTATATTTTGTTGAGATATATGTACATATATATATCTCAACAAATTGCATCTTATTAAGATGCATTTAATGTCAGCTGTCCCTACATTATCAAGAACAAATTTGATCATTTGATTAAGGTGATAATAAATGATCTCTGTTTTTAAGAGTATATTTCTTCTTTGTAGTCAGCAAATGATTTATTGGATATCTTGTTCCCCAAGACCCTTTAACCTGTTTTTAGGAGCCAGTTATGATGCTTGTCTGGTCTGAATCAATTTATCTAATTCAGGTGCATTTTTTTCCTATAAACAAAAGCTTTTCTTTATTAACTGCATGAGCTGAAGTTCATCTTAATCAGGCTGGATAAAACCTTAATTATTTTCCTGTATTTTCAGAGTAAGTAGTTTGTGGAGCAGGTGCCAACATAGAGGCTAAGGAGGTTTTAATTCTTCCTTGTTTTTGAGTATCATTATGGACTTAAGGTTTTTATTTATGTTTTGTATTACACTTAGTTAGGATAATGATTATTTTCAGTGTTCAGATTGTTCCCAGTTTGTCCAGTGAAAGACAAGAGATTTTTGTTTTGTTTTTTTTTAAAGAATGGGAAAAAATAAATGTATGTTTGTATTGTATTGGGAATGATCCAACAGAGAAATAAAAATTGATATTATAACAGGAAGGGGGAAGAACTCTTAAAAGTTTATGTCCTGGAGCAGGTGAGAGGAAGTGGGGAGCCAGTGCATAAGTAGAAGACTTGAATTTAAGAGAAGCTAGTGATAGCTGGGTGGAGAAGGCAATGGCACCCCACTCCAGTACTTTTCCCTGGAAAATCCCATGGATGGAGGAGCCTGGTAGCTGGTAGTCCATGGGGTCGCTAAGAGTCGGACACGACTGATCGACTTCACTTTCACTTTTCACTTTCATGCATTGGAGAAGGAAATGGCAACCCACTCCAGTGTTCTTGCCTGGAGAATCCCAGGGATGGGGGAGCCTGTTGGGCTGCCATCTATGGAGTCGCACAGAGTTGGACACGACTGAATCGACTTGGCAGCAGCAGCAGCAGTGATAGCTAGGAAAGTGGACATTTTCTGCTCCCCCCTGAGGGGAGGGACCAAGATAATTGAACTCAGCACTGTATCAATGGCTGGTGCTCAACACCTACTAGTTGAATAAATAAACATCCTTTTAACCATTGGTTGCCAAAGCTGGATGTTCATAGGAACCCCCTATAGAGCTTATAAAAAATGAGTATCTTGCCAGCCAGTGACTGGCAGCCTCTGCATAAGGCAGGGCCTGGCAGCTAACCAGACCAGGGGCCAGCCACACCTACTGGACCACCTACGCGTAGTCATCCCCATCACAACAGAGGGGCCCACGCAATACGGGGCAGCCCTGGAGCATACAGCTCTGGTAATCAGGAGATAGGATGCACAGGACAGCTCCTACAAAAGGCCATTTCTCTAAGGTCAAGAAACGACCAACCTGCCAGATACATGGAAATAGAAACAGCAAATTAGACAAATTGAGGTTACAGAGGAGCTTGTTCCAATCAAAGGGACAAGACCCCAGAAGAAAAACTAAGTGAAGTAGAGATCGGTGAACTCCCTGATAGAGTTCAAGGTAATGATCATAAAGATGAAAGAACTCCAGAGAAGAATGGATGAACACAGAAGTTTAACAAAGAGTTAGAAGATACAAAGAAAAACCAAACAGATGAACATAACTGAAATGAAAAATACACTAGAAGAAATCAACAGTAGATTAAATGACATAGAGGAATTCTATCGCATTCTATCGAATATCTTCCAGTGAGTTGGAAGATAGAGTAGTAGAAATCACTGAAGCTAAGAAGAAAAAAAAAGTGAACACAGTTTAAGAGATTTCCAGGGCATCAAGTGTGCTAACATCTGCATTGTAGGGGTTCCAGAGGAGGGAAAAAGAGACAGAGAGCATATTTAGAGATATACTTGCTGAAAGTTTTCCTGACCTGGAAAAAGGAATAGACATCCATATCCAGGAAGCCCAGAGAGTCCCAAACAGGATCAACTCCAAAGAGGACCACAACAAGACACATTGTAATTAAAATGGCAAAAATTAAAGACAAAGAGAGAATAGTAAAAGCAGCAAGGGGAGACTTTCCTGGTAGTCCCGTGGCTCCAGAGATAAGAACACCTGAATATGTAAAGGAAATATTAACAGACATAAAGGGAGGAATTGAATAGTGAATGAGTGAGTGAAGTCGCTCAGTGGTGTCCAACTCTTTTCGACCCCATGGACTGTAGCCTACCAGGCTCCTCTGTCCATGGGATTTTCCAGGCAATAGTCCTGGAGTGGATTGCCATTTCCTTCTATTAATGGACACATCAGATAAGAAGTCAATAATGTGTCATTTAGGCACTGGCCTTAAATATAGAGAACAATTCTCCAAAAGCAGCAGAATACAAATTCTTTTCAAGTGCATATGGAACATTTTCCAGGACATACTGCATGCTAGGCCACAAAATGTACATGTGTACTAAGTCTCTTCAGTCATGTCTGACTCTTTGTGACCCTATGGACTGTAGCTTGCCATGCTCCTCTGTCCATGGATTCTCCAGGCAAGAATACTGGAGTGGGTTGTGATAGGACACAAAACAAGTCTTAGTAAATTTAATAAAATTGAAATCATAGTAAGCATCTTTTTCCAGCCACAGTCCTGTAAGAGTGGAAATCAACTACAAAAAAAGAAGAAGAAATCAGCTATAAGAAGAAAACTGCAAAAAACACAAACAAGTGGAGGCTCAAAAATATGTTGCTAAACAAACAGTGGATCACTGAAGAAATGAAAGGAGAAATAAAAATTACTTGGAGACAAATGAAAATGAAAACAATCCAAAATATGTGGGACTTCCTACAACAGCAGTTCTAAGAAGGATGTTTATAGCAGTAGAAGTCTGCTTCAGGAAATAAAAATCTCAACTAAACAACCTACGCTTACACCTGAAGGAACTAGAAAAAGAACAAAGTTAGTAGAGAAAAGAAGTAATAAAAATTAGAGCAGAAATAAGTGAAATAAAGACAAAAAAATAGAAAAGATCAATGAAACTAAGAAGAGATAGACAAGATTGATAAACCTTTAGCCAGACTTACCAAGAAGAAAAAAAAGAGGGCCTAAGACAATAAAAATCAGAAATGAAAAAGGAAGAATTATAACTGATCTACAGAAATACAAAGGATCAAAAGAGTTTACTATGGAAAACTATATGCAAATAACATGGACAACCTAGAAGCAATGGACAAATTCCTAGATATGTTTAATCTCCCAAGATGAACTAGGAAGAAATAGAAGATATGAACAGATATTATCAGTAATGAAATTGAATCAGTAATTTTTTTAATTTTTATTTGCTTAGTTTTGGCTGTGCTGGGTCGTCATTGCTGTGGGTGGGCTTTCTCTGGTTGTGGCAAGCAGGGGCTACTTTCTCTTTGCAGTGTGAAGGCTTCTCATTGCAGTGATTTTCTTGTTGTAGAGCATGGGCTCTAGAGGCTGCAGGCTCCAGTAGTTGTGGTACACTGGCTTAGTTGCCCTCCAGCATGTGAAATTTTCCCAGACCAGGGATTGAACCCATATCCCCTGCATTGGCAGGTAGATTCTTTCCACTGGGCCACCAGGGAAGTCCTGAATCAGTAATTTTTAAAAACTTCCAACAGAAGTCCAGGACCAGATGGCTTCACAGGTGAATTCTACCAAATGTTTAGAGAAGAGTTAATACCTATCCTTTTCAAATTATGTCAAAACACTGCAGAGGAGGAAATGATTCTAAACTCATTCTACAAACCCAGCATCACCCTGATATCAAACCAAAGATATCACAAAAAATAAATTTACAGGCTGGTATCACTGATAAAACATAGATGCAAAAATCCTCAACATATTAGCAGACTGAATCCAACAATGCATTAAAAACATGTACCATGATCAAGTGGGAATATTTATTCCAGTGATGCAGGGATTTTCAATATCTACAAATCCATCAATGCGATATATACTACATTAAATAAATTGAAGAAAAATATATGATCATTGCAGTAGAGGCAAATACAAGATTTTGACAAAGTTCAACATCCATTTATGATTTAAAAAAAAAAAAAACTACACAAAGTGGGCATAGAAGGAACATACTTCAACATAACAAAGGCCATATATGATAAGCCCACAGTTAACACCATACTCAGTGGTGAAAAGCTGAAACCATTTCCTTGAAATTAGCTACAAGAATGCTCATTCTCAACATTATATTACCCAACATAGTATTGGAAGTTCCAGCCACAGCAATCAGAAGAAGAAAAAGAAATGAATCCAGATTTTAAAGGAAGAAGTAAAACTGTCACTGTTTGCAGATGACATGATTCCATTCATAGAAAATCCAAAAAGAGCTCATCAATAAATTTAGTAAAATTGAAGGATACAAAAGTAATTCACAGAAATCTGTTTCATTTTTATCTGCTAGCAACAAACTATCAGAGAAATGAAAGAAACTCATTTACAGTCGCATCAAAGAGAATACTAAGGAATAAATATAACGCAGTAAAAGGACAGTACTTGGAAAACTGTAAGACACCGATGAAAGAAACTGAAGAGGACACAAATAGATAGAAATGATGCACCATGTTCTTGGATTGGAAGAATTAGTATCATTAAAATGACCATACTACTCAAGGCAATCTACAGATTCAGTGCAATCCCTATCAAAATACTAATGGCATTTTTTCATAGACTAGAGCAAGTCATTTTAAAATTTGTATGGAAACACAAAAGACTCAACAGTATCCAAAACAGTCTTGAGAAAGAACAGAGCTTGAGGTATCATGCTCCCTGTCTTCAGATTGCACTACAAAGCTACTGCTGAAACTTTGATCACTATTAGAACAGTATGGTATGGTACTGAAACGAAAATGGGCTTCCCCAGTGCCGCCGTGGTAAAGAATCCACCTACAACGCAGGAGGCAAATGAGATGCCGGTGGGACCCCTGGCTTGAGAAGATCCCCTGAAGGAGGAAATGGCAACCCACTCCAGTATTCTTGCCTGGAAAATCCCCTAGACAGAGGAGCCTGTCGGGCTACAGTCCACAGGGTCACAAAGAGTCAAATGCAACTGAACACACGCTGTGAAACAAAACAGACATCAATGAAACAGAATGAGAGCCCAGAAATAATTGCACATACTCTGGTCAGTGAATCAATGACAAAGGAAGTACGAATATACCATTAAAGAGACAGTCTCTTTAATAAGTAGTCCTGAGGAGACTGGATAGCTGCATGTAAAGGAATGAAATTAGAGCATTTTTCTCACACCATAAAGTAAACTCCAAGTGTGGAAATTCCTGGTGGTCTAGCAGTTAGGACTCTGCGCTTATACTGCCGGGGGCTGGGGTTTGATCCCTGGTCAGGGAACTAAGGTCTAGAAGCCACAAGGTGTGTCAACAAAAAAAGTAAACTTGAAGTGGATTAAAGACCTAAATGTAAGGCCAGAAGCTATAAAAATTCCTAGAAGAAAACACAGGCAGAATACTCTTTGACATAAATCATAGCAATATTGTTTTACATCCATATCCTAAAGCAAACAAAACCAAAAGTAAACAAATGGGATCTAATCAAAGTTTTGCACAGCGAAGAAAACCATTGACAAAACAAAAAGATAGCCTACTGACTGGGAGAATATATTTGCAAATAATACAACTAATGGGTTAACATACAAAATGTATAAATAGCTCATGCACCTCAACATTAAAAAATCAAGCAACCTGATTAAACAAAGGAGCAGAGGGACTTCCCTGGCACTCAAGTGGTTAAGACTTCACACTCCAAGGCAGAAGGTATAGTTCAATCCCTGATTGGGGAACTGGGATCCCACATGCCGCATAGGGCGGCCAAAAAGAAAAAGAGCAGAAGACTTGAATGGATATGTTTCCACAGAAAATGTACAGATGGCCGGCCGGCACCCAAAAAGATGCTTAACATCATTAATCATTAGAGATATGCAAATCAGAACTACAATAAGACATCACCTCATACCTGTCAGAGTGGCTATCATCAAAAAGACCACCAATAAACTGTAGCAAGGGTAATGAAGAAAAGGGAACCCTTGTGCACTGTTGGTGGGAATGTAAGTTGGTGCCGCCTTGGTGTAAAACAGTAGGGAGGTTCCTCAAAAAAGTAAAAATAGAACAACCCTATTGTCCAACAATTCCACTCCTGGGTATATATCCAAAGAAAATGAAAACACTAGTTTGAAAAGATACATTCACCCCATTGTTCACAGCAGCACTATTTAGAATAGCCAAGATACAGAAGCATTCTAAGTATCCATCAACTGATGAATGGATAAGGAAATGTGGTAGGTGTATACAATGGAATACTCTGAACCATAAAAAAGAAAGAAATGTTGCCATTTGCAACAACTGTTACAACAGTGAATAGATTTGGAGTGTAATAGGCTTAGTGAAATAAGTCAGAGGAAGACAAATACTGTATGATAATCACTAAATGTGGAATCTGAAAAATAAGACAAATTAGTAAATATGACAAAAAAGAAACTGACTCAGATATAAGGAACAATTTAGTGTTTGACGGTGGGGAGGGGCACCATGGGGGTAAGGGATTAAGAAGTACAGGCTACTCTGTATGAAATAAATAAGCTACTAGAATATATTGTACAGTTTAGGGAATATAACCAATATTTTATAATATTGGTAAATGGAGTATGCTGCTGCTGCTGCTGCTAAGTCACTTCAGTCGTGTCTGACTCTGTGTGACCCCATAGATGGCAGCCCACCAGGCTCGCCCATCCCTGGGATTCTCCAGGCAAGAACACTGGAGTGGGTTGCCATTTCCTTCTCCAATGCATGAAAGTGAAAAGTGAAAGTGAAGTCGCTCAGTTGTGTCCGACTCTTAGCGACCTCATGGACTGTGGCCTACCAGGCAAGAGTTCTGGAGTGGGGTGCCATCGCCTTCTCCGAAATGGAGTATAACCTTTAAAAATTGTGACTCACTGTGTGGTACATCTCAAACATATAATATTTTAAATCAGCATCAGTTTTAAAAATGAAGAGGAAAAAAATGAATGAATATAACAAAACAGAAGCAGATTCATACAGAGAACAAACTAGTGGTTACTGATGGGGAGAGGGAACGGAGAGAGGCAGGATGGGGGAGGGGTTTAAGAGAAAAATTATATATAAAATAAATGACAAGAATGTATTTTACAGCACTGGGAATATAGCCAACATTTTATAATAACTTTTTAAACTCCTTACTGAATTTCTTTCAGTATTGCTTGTGTCTTATGTTTTGGTTTTTTGGCCACTAAGCACGTGGGGTCTTAGCTCTCTGACCAGGGATCAAACCCACACCCCCTGTGTTGGAAGGCAAAGTCCTAACCACCAGGGAAGTTCCTATAATAACTTTAAATGCAGTATAACCTATAAAAATTTTGTTTTACACCCGAAACTAATGTAGTATCTTAAATCATCTATACCTAATTATAAATGTATATTTTTTCCTCTTAAAAAAAATATGAAGGTTCCTGGAAGTCCACTGCACTCACATCTATGGAGTCGGAATCTCCAAGTGTGAGGCCAGGAACCTGTTTTTTCACCTTGCCGAGTTCTTCAGGCTACTTCAGTGTTCTCAGTTTGGCAAGAAGAAAGGCTATTAGCAGAGGACCTCAAGAAGCGAAGGTGTGGGCGTTTTGAGCAATCCGCAGGTTGACGCCCGCCCACTTGCTCCGAGGCCTTCAGGCAGCGCTGGTCCTGGTGGTTCTTCACTGCCCCACAGCACCAGCAGAGCGCTTTTACTAGTGGTTGTTGATCCGGTGAAACTGGGTGAACATCTCCTTCTGTGTAAAGCGGATTTCCCAGCACTGATCCATCAAGCAGCCTCACATATTCAACTGGGCAATTTAAAAGCTCTGTGAAGACAGCTCTCTTGGTCCTAGAATCAGGAAGATTGACTGAGTCTTACCTGGTTCAACCTGAGATCTAGGGAATCCCTTGCTGAGTTAGGCCATAAACACTAGAGCTCTTCAGGTGACAATGTATTTTGAATATTAAAATATTATAGATTCAAAGAATCAGGTTTGTAAAAGATGTTTGTATTCTTTCCCCAATGTATATGGTTAAAATTGTTAGAGTTAGGGGCTTCCCTGGCGGTCCAGTGGCTTAGGACTCCAAACTTCCCATTGGACTTGGTCCCTGGTTTGGGAACTAAGATCCTCCATGGTTGTGTGTGGGGGTGAGTGTGGGGGGGTGTGTGTGTGTATGTACTAAGATCTTCCGTGGGTATGTGTGGGGGTGTGTCCATGTCCGTCCCCCACGTGTGTGTGTGTGTGTGCATGCTCTCAGTCACTCAGTCATGTCTGACTCTCTTTGACCCTTTGGACTGTAGCCCACCAGGCTCCTCTGTCCATGGGATTTTCTGGGCAAGAATACTGGAGTGGGTTGCCATTTCCTCCTCCAGGGTATCTTCCCAACCCAGGAATCCAACCAGCATCTCCTGCATCTTCTGCCTGCATTTTGGGCAGATTCTTTACCGATGAGCCATTGGAGAAGCTCGGCAAAAAAAACAAAAACCTGAAAGCCTTTTTTCTTTTTTTTAATTAATTAATTTATTTAGTTTTGGCTGCTTTGGGTCTTCATTGCAGCAGACAGGATCTTTCGTTTAGATTTGGGGGCTCAGTAGTTGAGATGTGCTGGCTTAATCGCCCCATGAAGTGAAAATGATAGTGCTAGTTGCTCAGTCATCTCCAACTCCTTGTGACCCCATGGACTGTAGCCCTCCAGGCTCCTCTGTCCATGGGATTCTCCAGGCAGAATACTGGAGTGGGTTGCCATTCCCTCTTCCAGGGGATCTTCCTGTCCCAGGGACTGAATCCAGGTCTCCAGTCTGGAGCGTGTGGGATTGTAGTTTCCCAACCAGTGACAGAACCAGAGTCCTTGGCACTGACAGCACAGAGTTCTAACCACTGGACATCAGGGGATCCCCTGGAAGATGGATTCTTAGCCACTGGACCCCTAGGGAAGTCCCTGAAAGCCTTTTATAAACAAACAGAAAAATAGAATTACCGTGTATATACAACCTGACAACTAATCTTCCTTGAAAGAGTGTCGTAAGTATTTTTCAGTGTTAGTAGTTATTTGTTCTTTGGTTTAGCAAACATTAGTTGTTGCTGCTGTGAGCTAGTCCTCCTGGATCTGGGGGTGGGGAGAGAACACAGGAGGCAGTGAACCGGTGCTGAGTGCAGAGAATGAGATTAGTTCTGGACATCTCGAGCGAGCTCACACTTCAAGGGACAGCCAAGAGGCATGGTTTGATGCTCGGAAAAGAGAGGGCTAACCTAGAGATAAAGGATGTAGGATTCAGCAGCTTCTTGGTGAAACCATGGAGGTAAATGAGACCATCCAGAGACAATGGGCAAAGTGAAAATAAGGCCCGAATAGATCCCCTTGGATTCCAGGTATACCTGGTGAAGGAAAAAATCTGTCCAAGAGACTGAGGTTTTAGGGAGATGAGAGAAAAAAGCAAAGAAATATGTCCTTAGAAGCTGAGGTGGAAAGAATTTTAGGGAGGAAGGAGTGGTTATTTCTTGGTGCCCCTGAGAAAGAAATGTGAATTAAGGATCCTCAGGTGTTATTTGCATCAGGGGGCTTGGATTAACTGGATCAGTGCCAGCAGATTCCGTTGAGTGGATCAGAAGCAATCCAGCAGTAGATTGAAACATAAAAGGAAAATAACAAGGGAGAGAAAATTTGTGGACAATGATATGAACAAGAAATTTAAATTCTGAAAGGATGATATTCTTAAAATAGACACAGATACTCTTGTGTTTGCTTCCTGCAAATGCCAGTGGATCTGGATTTTAGCACTCTCCTGAGAAACCACTGATTTATTCCAGATTTCTTGCAGGAGACCTGGTTTGATTCCTCGGTAGGGAAGATCAGCTGGGGAAGGGATAGGCTACCCACTCCAGTATTCTTGGGCTTCCCTTGTGGCTCAGCTAGTAAAGAATCTGCCTGCAATGTGGGAGTCCTGGGTTCGATCCTTGGGTTGGGAAGATACCCTGGAGAAGGGAAAGGATACCCACTGCAGTATTCTGGCCTGGAGAATTCCATGGACCATATAGTCCATGAAGTCGAGAAGAGTCAGACACAGCTGACTTTCACTTTCTCCACCTGTAGTCTCCTGGGCCCCACCGTAGAATGTGAGACCTAAGAATTTGCCTTTTTTTCCCCCCTGGCTTTGCTGCTCAGGTTCTGGGATCTTAGTTCCCTGACTAGAGATCCAACCTCGCAATGAAAGCCCTTGAGTCCTAACCACTGGACTACCAGGGAATTTCCAGAATTTGCATTTTTGAGGTTCCTGGTGGTCCAGTGATTAAGACCCAGTGCTTTCACTGCTGTGGGCCCAAGTTTGATCCCTGCATGGGGAACTAAGATTGCAAAAGCTACTCAGCACAGCAAAAAAAAAAAAAAGAAGAACTTGTATTTTTGAGATGCTTAATAGGTGATTCTTATTTTTTCTAAGGTATAAAAAACGCTACTGATCTACTAGAGTTCCTTGTGTTACTCGGTCATTTTCCTTTTCCCTCCAACTTGTAGATTAAAAAATTTCAAACAATAGGAAAGTTGGGAGGATAGCAGAAGGGACATCTATAATGATTCACCTAGATTCACCAACTGTTGACTTTTTATCACATTTACTTCCTCTCACCTTTTTTTTTTTTTTCCCTGAATCATTTAAAAGTAGGTGCAGGGTCGGGGACCAGAGGGAAGTTCAAGAACGAGGGGACATGTGTTTATCTTTGGTTGATTCATGTTGATATACAGCAGAAACCACCACAACACTGTAAAGTAATTATCCTCCAATTAAAAATAAATAGGCACTTCCCTGGTGGTTCAATGGCTAAGCCTCTGCACTCCCAGTGCAGGGGGCCTGGATTCAATCCCTCGTCAGGGAACTAGATCCCACATGCTGCAACTAAGAGATCCTGCATGCCTAAACTAAGACCTGGTGCAGCCAAATATTTTAAAATAAATAAAGAATAAATAAATAAACAAAGCTGTGTGTATGTAAAAAAAAAAAGTAGGTGCAAACTTCATGACAGTTTTTTTCAAACATCATGTGTTATCCCCAGATACTTCAGCAGGCATCTGCCAAGAATAAGTATTTCTCCTGAACAGCCTCAATATCATTATCAAACCTAAGAAATTGAACACTTCTCCAACACAACCCAATAATCAATCCATACTCAAATTTCCCCAACTCTTCGAAAAAACAATTAGCCTTTTCCTTTCAATTTAAGATTTAGACAACATTCATACATTCAACTGTTGTGTCTCTTTAGTCTGCCTTTTTTAGTGTGTGTGATAATTTACTTTTTTTTTTTGAGACCAGTGCCTCTTATACAAAGTCATACACGTGTGTTTGTCCGATGTTTGTTCCTCTGATTAAATTTAAGTTCAGTAGTTTCGGCCATCCCTGTAGGCAGTCATATCAGTGGACACTTGATGAGGTCCTCTTTATTGGAGATACCTGTTTGGTCTCTTGTTCAAGGTGGTGACACTCAGACTTAAGTCATCATGGAGGACACTTTGAGTCCCCTGTGCACTGTTTGTCCCTATGATTAAGTTCAGTGCTTTTGGCCGGCTGTGTAGGTGATCACATCAGGAGGCACTTGGTGAGGTTATCTCTGTATCGGCCTGCTGGTGATCCTTGCCTGATTCGTTTGAGAGTGTGTGTGGCAAAATGGTCATTTTCTAATTTGCTCATTCCTTCTACATTAATTAGCTTATATTTTTCCATAAAGAAGGAACTTCCTCTCTTTAAAATTACTATTGAGTGATAGTAACTTCTTCCCTTGTACTAGTTTTCATTCATGGACTCCCATTTAAAATCTTTTATATGCCAGATTGCATTCGTTGTTCCTCCATTTTTGTTAAGTGAAGCCATTATAATTGCCAATATGAATGAGCTTTATTGGGCATGAGATGACAGTGCATCCACACTGAGAAATGTAATTATACCAGAAACTAGGGAACCTGAGACTTTAGCCTCTCTGACATAAATAGGGAGTCATGTAGAATCCAGGCTTCTGTATTTGGACAGAGATTAGGTTGTCATACACCTGACCACCTTGCCAGGACCTTGGGCTTGCAGCCACTGGCCCAGCCTTTTCTCTCACTTTCTTCCTTGATTACCAGGCTCCACCAACTTTTCTGACCTCACAGCTCCCAAAGGTCCCTGCTCCCAGCAACTCCCTTTGCAAAGACCCAAGTTTATATTTGATTTTTAGGATTGTATATGCAGATCAGCTGGGAAATGTTTGATTTTCCTCAGCAATGTCTCAAGCGATTGCCCTTCTTCTGAGGGCTTCTCTATACCCTGAGAGACATGTTCTAATATAGGGCTTTTCTCATCCCTTGACTTTCTGTCCATATCATCAGGTTCTTTTCTCACTTAGAATGAGGGTTTCCTGACCATGATTTTCTGTGACCCCCTTATTGCAAATCAGTACTGTTTATTAGAGGCTTCCCAGGTGGCCCTAGTGGCCTGCCCATGCAGGAGACGCAAGAGACACAGGTTCAAGCCCTGGGTTGAGGAGATCCCATGGAGAAGGAAATGGCAATGGGCTCCAGTATTGCTGCCTGGAAGATCCCCTGGACAGAGGAGACTGGCTGGCTTCAGTCCATGAGGTTGCAAAGAGTTAAACACAACTGAGCACACACCGTTAATTAGACAAAAATCAGTAAATACCGATGAGCAAAAAATTATATAGACGTTTTGGATTCTCTTAGTATGGGTTGGGCACTTTATATAACTCATTTAAGCCTGACAAGAAACCTAGGATTTGTGTTATCCTTGTTTTTTTCTTCCTTTGCAGTTGAGGAAAATGAGACTTGAGGATACATGAGTGGCTTAGGTTCATTAGCTAATAAGTTGCTGAGACAAGACTTGTTTATATTACCCTTCCAGAGCTTTTTCCTCTATGTGTTCATGCTGAATTACTTCAGTTGTATCTGACTCTGTGGGACCTATGGACTATAGCCCACCAGACTCCTCTATCCAGGGGATTTTTTAGGCAAGAATATATACATGCATAAAAAATACAGTTCAACAGCATTCTTTTTAATCCAACATCCTTCTCTTTCCCCTCCTCCCGAACCTATCCTCAGGATCGACGAGAATGTGCTGGGAGCCCAGCTGGACGTGGAGGCCGCCCACTCAGAGATCCTCAAGTACTTCCAGTCGGTCACATCCAACCGGTGGCTCATGGTCAAAATCTTCCTCATCCTCATTGTCTTCTTCATCATCTTTGTGGTCTTCCTTGCCTGAACCCTCTCCACTCTGAGGCACTCCGTGGGGGTTTGGAACCCTTATGGGAGAGCAGGTGGCCAGAGCTGCCACTGAGCCTGTGCAGGGTGCTTGGGAGAAGGGCCCCGTTTCCTTGGAACTGCTAAGAATGACCACTGCCCTCGGTCCCCCACTCCTTGCCTCTGGCCACCCAGCCCTCCCCTCACCACCCTCCAGCCCATGAAACACACACGGTTCTGGATTTGGACTGTGCTGTGAAGTGGCTGGAAAGGAGCAGAGGCCAACTGAGGGGCTCGTCGGGGAGATTGTCTCTACCAGGAGATTTTTATAAACCCTCCCCAGCCTGTCGCAAAGGGAACTTTGGCAGCAAGGGGAGATGATGCCTTTCCCCACGTTCTTGAGAGCAAGGAGAGGAAGTGAAACTGCCCCAGGGACCAACTTTCCCATCTGGGTTAGAATTTGACCTCTTCTTCCTCTCTTCACCACATGAGGCAGGGGGCCCTGAGCCCCTCGGCGGCCTGCACAACCCCAACTTTGGCTGCAGATGACTCTCAATCTGCCAAACGTGCTGCAGCCCGTTTTCTCCCAATTACAGCAAGACTGTCAGCCTCACTAGCCATGTCGTCATTTCTGGGTGGGAGCGCCGAAGAAGGGCCTAGGCAGAAATGGAGGGAGCCTGCTGCCCAGTATTACAACTGAAAGGGCTGGACTGATGACCCTGAGGGGCCAGGCTTTGGGCTCCATGTATACAGCTGCTTCCAGCGGGCCTAACCAAGTGCAGCAGTACTTAATTATCATGGAAAATTCCCTTCAAAGCAGGGTACACGATCCCAGAGTGATTCTCTGATTAGTGGTAACTTCCAGGACCATCTCCAGAAGTATTTGGACCTGTTTCATCTGCATCTTCCAGTCCCACCATTTTCCTTGGGCTGGATGAAGCAGGAGTTATGCCTGCTGCCAGGAGTGAAAGGTGAAGAATTTGTTCCCAGCTCCAGCTGAGGCTCTTGATCCCCTCTTGAAGCCCCTCACCAAATCCAAGCCAATCACAGGAGAATGAAGTAGAGATCTGCCTGGAATACCTACCCTCCAGGAAGGTCAATATGCTTGTCAGTCTTTACCAGGACCCGCAACCACATCATTCTGAGGTCACTGGAGTACCCCCATTTCATACACCCCAAAGGAAGCTCAAGCTATAGTGACAACAGTCACACATTGGGCTGGCTGTAGTACCTTGGGGTTGGGGGTGGTAGTTATCTAGGAGAGCCCTGGCCTTTCTTAGCCCTGGCATTTTCTCTCCGTTTGACCTGTTTTCAGGGGGTGCTCTTGCATCTTAACTTTAGTTGACCCACCATGTGGGTTTAAGCACAGCACATCGATGGTGGGTGGGGCGATCTGTGAAGACGATCGAAGCCTGACAAATGCAGTTTTTCTCATTTGACTCCGCAACTATTTGAGGGAGGGTTGCATAGATTGGAAATTTATTTCATAGTATTTGCTGAGTTCCTGGTACACGCTAGGTATGGTACTGAGCCAGGTGCTGGAGAGAAAAAAAAAGCCATGCATTAGTCAACTCCTTGCTGTCTTGGAGCTTACCTTCTAGTTTTCTATTTCATTTTATAGGCAAGGAAAGCAAGGCATAGATCTGTAGAAGGCAAAGGGCTGAGCTGAGACTTAAGCCCAGGCTGGATCCTCCTAGGGGTCTTGAAGCGGTCACTCCAAGGCACTGATCTCCCATTCCTCAGAAGCCCTTCTTGTGGCCTTCCTTCACTTTTTCAGTTTGAACCCTGGGATGCAGTGGCCATCTCTGCTTCAGCACCAACTTTGGAGGTGCCTGCCGGCGGACGATGAAAGCAGAGGGCAGGTGCGAGTACTAATCAGGGGGATCAGTAAACTAACCAGTACTGGGCGGAGCGTCGGCCCCAAGCCCCGCCCCAGTGTCTCTGCTGGTCGAATGCGCACGCGCGTTTCCCAGTGGCTCCGCCTATGATCGTGGGACGTCGGCAGCGCGCG
>NW_011494906.1:814457-829532 GCF_000754665.1 Bison bison bison
CTCCACCCTCGAGTTCAGTCCGGGCCCTGGCTGAACTCGAGGGTGGGTGCCCGGCTCGTTGACCCCAGAATCCTGGCGTTGTGAACACCTGCGGGTCGGAGCGGGTGGCTCGGCGGTGGGGTGACTGGATTCCTTTGAACTTTATGAGTGGTGGATGCTTGTCAGTTCAGTTTGGCGGCTATACTAATGTGAGTCAGTGCCCTGTTCTTGGGGTGCCGGTGCCCTATTTTCTACCGCGCGTCCAGTCGGTCTTGCCCCCCCCCCCCCACCGTCCGCAGCTTTAGCTTTAATATTTTAGACCTATACATTAATTCACTGTTCTAGCCAGAACACTACATTGGGTTTAGGTCCAGAGTAGTGGTTAGGAGCACACGACAGCCAAGGTTTCAATTCTGAGTTGGCCATGCCGATCTTGTGTGAGTTAAACACTCAGGCCTGATTTTCCATCCCCTTAAGGAGGCTAGAAACAGTACCTGTCTCCTGAGTTTGTTTGTGTGTGTGTGTGTGTGTATTAAAACGAGATCGTGTACGTCGAGCGCCTGACATCGGATAAACTTCTCGATAAATGTTAACCGCACCTTCTAGTCGTCTATTTTTCCCCTAGGGTCATTTCATGAGATTCAGTGTTTGCAGGGTACTATGCATTAGACAGGGCTTCCCTGGTGGCTCCGAGGTTAAAGCGTCTGCCTGGAATGCGGGAGACCTGGGTTCGATCCCTGGGTCGGGAAGATCCCCTGGAGACAGGAATGGCAACCCACTCCAGTACTCTTGCCTGGAGAATCCCATGGAGGGAGGAGCCTGGTAGGCTACAGTCCATGGGGTCGCAAAGAGTCGGACACGACTGAGCGACTTCACTTCATGCATTAGACAGACCTGTGGAGGGAATCATAGGTCTCTTTTTAAGAAGCCATTTCTGCACACCACGATTGAGAGGAACATATTCCTGGAGAACATTCAAGGACCCTTGGTGAAGCACCCTGACTGCCACTAGAACCTGGATTCAGGAGTTGTCTCCTGAGTTAAGAGGCATCTCTGACCAAGGAAACTAAGAGTTCACTCTCTGAACTTCAGAGTTTGAGAATAAGATATATAAAATAAACCATTAGATTGATCATATTTGTAATTGATGTTTGTACTCTGTAGGCAAAAGGAGTATTGATTACGTTAATGTAATCACCATGATTGGTTTACCTGGATATGAGAGAGGTCACTTGGGGTTAAGTGGATGTGGGTGGGCAGACAGCAGATTTCAGGGGACTTTTTCAGGAGAGTGAGTTGTGTCCAGTTACACTTGGGTCACTCACACTTCAACATTCACTTCAAAGTGGTAGTTTTTTAATATGGTTGATTTACAACATTATATTAGTTTTCAGGTATGACATGAAAGTGAACGTAGTGATTCAGTATTATGATAGATTATACCCCATTAAAAGTTATTACAGAATAATGGCTGTCACTCCCCATGCAATAATATATCATTGTTGCCTATTTTATACTTAGTAGTTGGTATCTCTTAATCCCATAACCTTATCTTGCCCCTCCTGCTTTCCCTCTCCCCACTGATAACCACGAGTTTGTTATCTATATCTGTGAGTCTGTTTCTGTTTTGCTAAATATATTCGTTTTAGTTTTTATATATGTGATATCATACAGTATTTGTCTTTTTCTGTCTGACTTACTTTACTAAGTATAATAACCTCCACATCCATTCATGTTGTTGCAGTGGCAAGATTTCATTCTTTTTTATGGTGAGTAGTATTTCGTTGTGTGTGTGTGTATGTGTGTGTACACAACATCTTCTTTATCCCTTAGTCCCTTGATGGACATTTGGATTGCTTCCATATCTTTCCCACTGTAAACAGTGTTGCTATGAACAATGAGATGCAGGTATCTTTTTTTTAATTGACCTGAAAACAAGTGAAGCTCATATGTATTCTTCCCTTTTTCTTAGTTTCGATGCTTTTTAAAAACAATCTTTATATTGAAGTATAGTTGATTTACAGTGTTGTGTTACTTTCGGGTGTACAGCAAAGTGATGCAGGTGTACATGTATCTATTGTTTTTCAGATTCTTTTCTCACGGAGGTTGTTACAGAGTACTGGGTAGAGTTCCCTGTGCTATATACAGTGGGTCCTTATTGATTATCTGTTTCAGATATAGTAGTGTGCAGATGTTAATCCCAACTTTCTCATTTATGCATGTATCTTTTTAAATTAGTACTTTTTGTTTTTTTCTGGATGTATAATTGGAGTGGATTTGCAGGATCATATGGTAGTTCTAGTTTCAGTGTTTTGAGGCGAGAACAAGACTTAAAAGAAGCCTTTAAACTGGTATTTGTAACTGACATTCGTGCTTTATAGGCAAAAGTATTGTTTACTGAAAGCTGATGTAATCATTGTGATTGACTTTTCAAGATGTGATCAAATTTTGAGTAGGGGTAGTCTTAGAGAATGAACTTATGGTTACCAGGGAGAGGGGGGCAGGGAAGGGACAGATTGGGAGTTTGGGATGGACATGTACACACTGCTATAGTTACAATGAATAACCAACAAGGACCTACTGTATAGCACAGGGAATGCTGCTCAGTATTCCGTTAACAATCTATTTGGGAAAAGAACCTAAAAAAGAATAGATACATGTATAGGTATAACTGAGTCACTTTGTTGTATACCTGAAACTAACATGACATTATTAATCAGCTATACTCCAATGTAAAATAAAAAGTTAAAAAGAGTTTTTTGAGTGGGGTTAAGTAGATTTTGGAGGGTGAAAAAAGCAGACCTCAGGTGACTGTCAGGAGTCTGAGTTGTATCCAGTTGTGCTTAAGACACTCACTTCCACATTCTACTTCTCCTTTCTCTAGTTCCAGTTTCTGCTTCACTTTTCTAAAAAGACTTCACATAGTTTTCCAGTCACTGAGGTTGCCACCGCACGGAGAGGGTTCTTTCCCTGGGCAGGCAGAGGAGTTTGCACAGAGGTGGCCTCTGTGGTGACTTTGTGGCTCATCTGATAGTGCAGGGTGCTGGACAGTGTGATTGCCAAGCAAGGTAGCTGAACCAGTGGTGTATTTTGCTCTCTTCTTTTTAAATATTCGAATATTTATTTGGCTGCACCAGGTCTTAGTTGCGGCACACGGGACCTTTTTTTTTTTCAATTGTGGCATGTGAACTCTTAGTCAAGGCATGTAGAATCCAGTTCCCTGACCACAGGTCAGACTCAGGGCCCTCTGCGTTGGGAGTGGGGAGTCTTAGCCACTGGACCACCAGGGAAGTCCCTCCAATGATGTATTTTCTAATTTTTGTTCTGTTTCCAAACCCAGAGCACGATGATCGAGTTAGTTTCCCTCAAAGAAGAAAGAAAGGCCGAGGCCCTTTCCGGTGGAAGTCCGGCGAGGGGAACCGGAGGTCTGGAAGAGGGGGCTCCAGCGTTCGGTCCTCCCGCCTGGAGGACGACGACAGAGACGTAGCGATGAGTGATGTCCAGGATGCTCCCCGAGTACGATAGTAAGTAGCCAGTTGGTCTGGTTTGAGTTTAGCAGCCCCCTCATTTATGTGGCCCTCTTACTCCCGTGTCATTTCTCTTCCAGCTGGAAGGGAGAGAAATGCCAGGACCAGCGTACTGGTAGTTGATAGTTGTGGTCCTGATAACAGTGCAGGAAGATCTGTGAGAAGACATTCCTAACCTTTGTGAATGTTTTATTCTCTTCTTCCCCACAGCACCCCCTACGCTGCACGACCCAACCGTCGGGGTGATAACTGGAACGAGCGGACTCGAATTCATGTTACTCTGCCCCTGCGGAGAGATCGGTCTGCTGCAGAGAGGGGAGGGGCTGGCACCAGCCAGGACGGGACGTCCAAGAACTGGTTTAAGATTACAGTGAGTATCGTGAGAGGTCCATGGAGCAGGGGAGCTAGGGGGCTGGGCTCACAGTTAAGGTGTTCACCTCTCACATTACAAAATCAGCTGTTTACTCCACAATCAGGGAACCGCGCTTGCTGCTAAGAATCAATATCTTAGAATATCTATGAGCAGCTTCAGAAAAGAAGAGGGGCAGCAGGATGGGAAGGCCATGAAAGGGAAGTGTGATAATTGTGGTTGGCGGTTGGGAGAGCTCCTCCAGATGTGAGGAGCTGAGTGTGGAGTGGAGGGCCCTTGAGTTCTCTGAAGGGCAAGTAGGTTATAAATGATGTCTTAGAACTTGTAGAATCAAACATTTACATTCTTTGAGGAATAATAAGTATAAATGGAAAGAAAGGGGGTTAAGGAGTCATATTTGGCTTGAGTAGAATACTCTTTATTTTTTTGGCCTCACCATGCAACCTGTGGGGTCTTAGTTCTCCAACCAGGGATTGAATTCCCAGCAGTGGAAGCTCAGAATCCTAACCACTGAAGTAGCAGGGAATTCCCAGAAAACTTTTAAGTTGACTGTTTCTCCAGAAAGTCTTTTAGAGCTTGGCAGACGAGCTGAAAGGAACACTGGAGGGTCTGCTGTTCATTTAGTGACATGTTGTTCCTGTCTCTTCTCTTTCTCTCGTCTAGATCCCTTACGGCAGGAAATACGACAAGTCATGGCTCCTGAATGTGATTCAGAGCAAGTGCAGTGTCCCTTTTACTCCCATTGAGGTAAGAGAAGGCCTGAGTGGCTGACTGCACACCAAGGAGGGTGGAGGTACCAGCTGCACTGGGGGCTCTGGGCTCCAGGTCTAATGCCCTTGTTCCCTCTTCTTGCAGTTTCACTATGAAAACACACGGGCCCAATTTTTTGTGGAGGACGCCAGTACGGCCTCTGCTCTGAAGGCTGTTAACTATAAGATTTTGGATCGGGAGAACCGCAGGGTGTGTACGAAGAGCCTGGTTTGGTTGGGGGTGGGGACTGGTGCTCAGGGCATAGACTGGGTCTTGGTCCTGGGGCTCAGGCCTTCCCAGAGTTCACCCTGTCTGTATGTGTCTTCTCTGCAGATATCTATCATCATCAACTCCTCTTCTCCACCCCATTCTGTGCAGAATGAACTAAAGCCAGAACAAGTAGAGCAGCTAAAGGTTAGGCTGGCACCTGAGTCTTAGCAGTTTTCCTCTCCCCCTCCCCTCCCTCCCCTGCAACAACTCCAGTGAACCCTCTGTCTTCCTCTGCAGCTGATCATGAGCAAACGATATGATGGCTCCCAGCAAGCACTTGACCTCAAGGGCCTCCGTTCAGACCCAGGTACAGGACGGATACAGGTTGATTCTGCCTCACCCATTCTTAGATTGGTGGAGACAGAGGGGGATCTGTCAGCAGGGAAAATCTTGAAGGTGCTGTGCTGGGCACGCTGGCCTGGGCAGGCCCTCTCAGACTTCCTTTGCTTCCTGCAGATTTAGTGGCTCAGAACATTGACGTTGTCCTGAACCGTAGAAGCTGCATGGCAGCCACCCTGCGAATCATCGAAGAGAACATCCCTGAGGTGAGGCCTTTGTCCCACTAGGTGGGAGGAACCAGGGTCGGGTACATAGGATGGGGTCGGGAGGCAGGTGTGTTTCTCATCCCCTGGCCGGTGGTGCTTCCTCTAAATTCTCCTCTCCCACAGCTATTGTCCTTGAACTTGAGCAACAACAAGCTCTACCGGCTGGATGACTTGTCCAGCATTGTGCAGAAAGCACCCAATCTAAAGATCCTAAATCTATCTGGAAATGAGGTGAGTTTGAGAGCCCAGCTGTGTTTGGATAGGGTGGACAGAGGTGGAGAGAGCTTGCCTCGTGGCAGCAAGAGGCAGGGAGGGCATTTAAGAGATGGGGGTGAGGGTGGGGGGAACCTAGCTGGCTTTCTTTACCAACGTGTCTTTCCTGCCTTTCCTCCCTGTCCTTTGCAGCTGAAGTCTGAGCGGGAGTTGGACAAGATCAAAGGGCTGAAGCTGGAAGAGCTCTGGCTTGACGGAAACACCCTGTGCGACACCTTCCGAGACCAGTCCACTTACATCAGGTCAGTTATAATCTTTGTCTCCCCTCCTGGGGACCTTCACCCCCTGGGAGGCTGAGCGGATGCACCCTGACCACTGCCCGTCTGCAGGAGATGTGCAGCCCTCGGCTGGAGCCACCTGTCCTTGGGGAGGATCGCGTGTTCCTCCATTGTGTCTGCCCGTGACCCCTAGCTTTGCCCCAGGCCTCCTTTCCTTTCTTCTCACCTGACTGCCTGTGTGCTGATTCTGTGGCCTTTCTCCTTCCTTCCTGAACACAGCCTTCTCTAGACTCTCCCTCCCCTTTTGTTTCAAGAAGAGCATCTCCCTTTCTCTACCATGACCACGGGGTGTCTTGCATATTACACCCCCATATGTGGAGCTGCTTTGAGCCAAGAGCCTGGTAACCCCTGGGCAGGGAAAGCCCTCCCTCCCTGGGACTTCCTGCTGATGGGCCTTCCCTCCTCTGTCCGGTGACAGCCCCTCTTGCCCTGTTGCCAAGAGGGGCTCAGTTCTCACAATCGCTTTGCCCAAGGCTAATGCCTGGGTTTTCCTGCCCATGCTGAGGTTGAGGCCTCCTGGTGGCTGGTGCCATGCACTCTGTCGCTCTTGCCCAAGGCTGTGAGCTGGGCCCTCCCTGGAGGAGAAACCTGGGTTCCCTAAGACACGTGACCAGAGCCGGGGCCCCGCCAGCAGGCGAGGGAATCCCAAGGCAGGTGCTGGGCGTGGAGGCCACGGGGGCATAGGCTATCCAGGAGACAGAGAACTGACCCTCTCTGGGGGCGCTGCCCCTCCCTCACTCGCACACCTCATATCACCCTGCTTGGCCCCGGAGGATGGCTGGTTAGCCAGAGACGGGTAAGATTCCTCAGGGAAGGAACAACCTAAGACAGGCACAGTCGCAGAGGGGCCATCAGGAGAGAACTTGGGGGCCAACAGTGGTGGGGCACTGACCCTCACCCCCCCAACTTTGCAGGGGCCTGAACCCTCACCCCTTCGGAGGGAGATCTCCTGCCCCCATGGCTGCTTTGCTTCCCACGCCCAGCTCAGATCGGGACCCAGGTAGCAGACAGACACCTGGCCAATAGAAGCTGCCCTCTCACCACAGCAAAGATGTGTTTCTCATTTCCTGCTTGGACCACAGGGAGAAGGGAGCCGAAAGAGAGGGCTGTGTCAGGCGCCTCTTTCCCTTGGTTCTCCCTGGTCTTTCTAAATGACTCTCCACCATGCAGTGCTGTCGCTTTGTCTTTGCTTTCTCTTTCCTTTTTCTCTTTCCTCGCCTGAATCTCCCTGGTCTCTTCTTTGCCCCGTCCTCTCCTTCCTTTTCTCTCTCCTCTCCCCTCTCTTCCTCCTTGGCCTCTCCTCTCCCTGAGCCTTGCTCGTCTCCCTGCCCCAACATCCTGTACCATTTCTGTGGTGTGTTCTGGTCTTGGCCACGGCCAGACCTGGCAGAAGTGATGGACACCTGTTGAGGCAGCGGAGCCCTTGGGCTCCCACCCCATTCCCTCCTCCCGGGGCTGCACAGGTGAGTAGGTGGAAGGTAAGGGGGACGAGGACGGAGGAGAGGTCCTGGCTTAACGCCTGGGCCGGGAGCACTGCCCCTGCAGTGCTCGGAGTCAGGCAGAGAGCGTCGTCCTTCAAGGCAGTCATTTTTGGATGCCCCAGACGAGGTGGGGAGTGGGGTTATTTTTCCTGGAGCTCAGAGGCTGGGGAAGAGTGAGAGCGCAAGGAGGATGGGCTGGGCCGTCCCTTGGGCACGGGTGTTTCTGCTCCTAGAGCAGCCCAGGAGGCACAGTGACTCTGAAACATTACTCACTTTTGTCCCGTTCTTGACAGCGCCGTTCGAGAGCGATTTCCAAAACTATTGCGACTGGTGAGTACCTCATTTTTTTCATTCTCTTCTGAGGAGCACAGCACCTGCAACCCTCAGTCTTGCCTAACGTGCCTTTATATGATCACTAATTTGGGGATATGGAACCCTTTGATAATCTAGCAAAGATTTCATATATATATTAGCAAAGGTTATAATTCTTCTTCCCAGAAAAATGCCTGTAGATGATAGTTGCATCATCAGGATTCATAGACCCCTTTCCATTTCTTTCTTACTTGACCTCTGACCCTTTTAGTTCTCCCATCTAATTACTCATCCAGTCTTTAAAAAAAAAAAAAAATTTATTTGGTTCTGCTGGGTCTTAGTTGCGGCCCACCAACTCTTAGTTGCAGCATGTGGGATCTAGGTCCCTGACCAGGGATTGAACCCAAGCCCCCTGCATTGGGAGTGGGGAGCCTTAGCCCTGGACTGCCAGGGAAGTCCCTCATCTAGCCTTCTTTCACTGTTTACATTGTCGTCTTTCACTTCCTTCTGCAGGATGGCCATGAGTTACCCCCACCAATTGCCTTTGATGTTGAAGCCCCCACAACGTTACCACCTTGCAAGGTAAGTGGTGGAGTGGCATCTGGGGGGCACAGAGCAAGAACTCATGTTGGGAGGAGAGTCCTGGTACCATGGTCCTGTTCGATTGGAGTCTGTTTGATTCCAGGGAAGCTACTTTGGAACAGAGACCCTGAAGAATCTGGTCCTGCACTTCTTGCAGCAGTAAGTATCTTGGGTGTCCTGAGGGTGGGGAGCAGTGGGCCCAGCACAACTCAGTCTTGAGAGCTGTCAGTCCCTTTGTGGATCCAGCTTGTGGAGCTCGACCCTCCCCTTTCGTTTGCCCCACAGGTACTATGCGGTTTATGACTCGGGAGACCGGCAGCGGCTCCTGGATGCCTACCATGATGGAGCCTGCTGCTCGCTGAGCATTCCTTTCACCCCCCAGAACCCTGCCCGGTGAGTAGCACATCCCAGAACCTGCCCAGGATCAGAGTTGCTCAGCAGACACTGGCCAGCACGTGCAGCATCGCCACTGCTCTGACCACTGCCTCTTTTTCTTCTTGTTCCCCCAGAAGCAACTTGGCCGAGTACTTCAAGGATAGCAGGAATGTGAAGAAGCTTAAAGACCCTAGTAAGTGTGTGATGTGAGCCAAACAGGGTAGGAGAAGGGCATGGGAAGGAGTCAGTCTGGGCTCAGTGTGTGGCAGCTCCTAACCTCAGCTTCTTCTCCTCCCACAGCCCTGCGGTTCCGACTGCTGAAGCACACACGTCTCAACGTGGTGGCCTTCCTCAATGAGTTGCCCAAAACTCAGCATGACATCAATTCCTTTGTGGTAGACATAAGTGCACAGACAGTAAGCACCTATTTCTCTCTTGACAGAAGCTTAGATTTGGGCAAGGGGCAGTCCTTTAGAGGCAAGGAGGGACTTGGGCTCTGCTGGGAGCCTAGATGGTACCTGATGTTGCTGCTTCTCTTTCAGAGCACATTGCTGTGTTTCTCTGTCAACGGAGTCTTCAAAGAAGGTAAGTATCTTTGGAGTCCTGAGTTTGTGGAGGGGTCCCTGTCCCAGCTAGTCATTCTGAGCACTCTCAACTTCCCAACTCCCTTCTTTCCTCTTCTTCCCTGACCACCTTCTCCCTTTCTGCCCCCAAGCCTATCCTCACCTGTCTTTCCTGTCTTGGCTATGGGAACAGCCTGATGGTTAGAAGGACACAGACTTTGGAGGCAGACAGTTCTGAGCTTCCATCCCCAACCTTGGTCCTCTGTGTCTGTGAGCTATTTACATGACCTCTGAACCCGACTGTCTATAAAAGAAAGGGATTCATAATAGGCATCTCATTACGTGTTTGGGGAGTAAGTGAAGTGATTTATAAAGTGCCTGTCACAGGGCCCGGCCCACAGATACAAATAAATAACCAGTGGCATAAAAGTGTTACTATTGTCCTCTCTAACCTCTGACACTCCTCCCTGCTCTGCTCATCTGTGCACACATAATTACCCGTTTAGCCTGCTTAGGGTTCTCTGTATCAAATCAGACTATGATTTTTGAGAAGCTGTTTGAAAACATAAAACATGAATGACTCTGATAGGTCATCACCATTGTTATCATTGCAGTGGATGGAAAGTCTCGGGACTCCTTGCGAGCCTTTACCCGGACATTCGTCGCTGTTCCTGCCAGCAATTCAGGGTGAGTGTCTGACTTACCATGTTGGGTCCCAGTCCCAATGCATGGCTGCCACTGTGGAAAAGTGGTTTAACAATATTCACTTCCTAAGTTTGTTGTGAAGGTAAATGAGGGTTGGGGAAGAATGTATAATTCCAGTCTGTTTGGTAGATAATCACATATGTGGAGTCCATGGGAAAAAGGGGGTAAATGATAAAGGAATCTTGTGGGTATTGAAAGACTCTGAGTGTCAAGTGAGAACAGGAATGATGTTGGGAGGATGAGGTTATCTTCTGTCTGTCCAGCGGTCTAAGGTGCTTTTTGTCTCCAAGGTTGTGCATCGTCAACGATGAGCTGTTTGTGCGGAATGCCAGTGCTGATGAGATCCAGAGAGCCTTTGCCATGCCTGCACCCACACCCTCCTCCAGCCCAGTGCCCACCCTCTCCCCAGAGCAGCAGGAAATGCTGCAGGCTTTCTCTACCCAGTCTGGCATGAACCTTGAGTGGTCCCAGAAGTGAGTACTGAGCATGTGTAGGAAATGGGGTAAACTGAGGTAGTGCTGGTGGTGAAAAATAAGTGCCCCTAAAATTTTTAAAGCCCATACTTGTAGTTCTAATGGAGGTGCCTGTTCTTCCCCTACTCCAGGTGCCTCCAGGACAACAACTGGGACTACACCAGGTCTGCCCAGGCCTTTACTCACCTCAAGGTAAGATTTGAAAACAGGTGGCAAAGAAAGCACCAGGCCTTCGAGAGGGTCAGGGAGGCTCGGGGCATGGCATGGGCCACTGGCTCTGCTGACCTGTTTATGTTTCTTTAAGGCCAAGGGTGAGATCCCAGAAGTGGCATTCATGAAGTGATCCATAGTCATGCCCCAGAAGACCCCTGTAAATAGCCCCTGGATGTACTGATGTCTCCTCTCCGGCCCGAGGCCGCCCTGTGACTGTGACCGAGGAGGGAGGGCTGCTGGATCCTTCTCCTCACCTGCCTTCTGGAAGCCTCCAGAAGATTGAGCCTCCCTGGTGCCAGGAAGCCAAAGCTTACTTTGTAGAACTGACACTAAAATACCCGAAGGACTTAGGTGCTTTGTGTACTTAACCCCAGGATCCTCCCTACTTTTTAAGATAAAGAATGGTATTGTATTTGGTGTCCAGCTGAGTTATTTTAGCCTTACAGTTCACATGCGTGGGCGGGGCCGAGGGATGGGCCCCGCCTGCCTCGCCTAGGGCTGAAGGACTCCGGGGGTGGGGCGGGGCAAGCAGGCAGGAAGTCCCGCCCCGGAAACGGCTCCGCGCAGCGCCATGGCGGCGCCCGGGCGGAGGTGGTCTGTGCCGCTGTTCCGAGCGCTGCAGTCACTGTCCGCGCGCCGGGCCCTGCATGACACGGCTCCGCCACGGGATGTGCTGCTCTTCGAGCACGAACGGGGCCGCTTCTTCGCCGTCCTCGGGCTGTTCTGCGCTGGCCAGGGCGTCTTCTGGGCTTCCCTGGCCATTGCCTCCTTGGCCCGTCCCCCAACCCCGGTTCGTCCAACAGACGCCAAGACCCCAGACCATGGCCGCTTGGACCTGCGCTCTACACTCTGGCGCTACGGCCTTGCCGTCGGCTGCGGCGCCATCGGTAAGGTGTGGGCTAGCTTCCCAGCTTGATCGAAGAAGGTGGGCACAATCCTCTCTGTTCGGGCAAGAGTAAGGGGCTCCCAACCCTCCCGGATGAGCAGGAGTAGGTAGGAGCGCGGTACACTAGAGTTGGAAGTCCCTGAGCGCCAAGCCCTTTACAGGCTCAAGCTGCCGTCTGGCTTTTATTTTGTAACCTTGAGCAAGTTAGTACCCTTATTCTGGATCCTGTTTTAAACTGGGGATGGGTATCTATTAAGGCTGTTGGGAGGAATGACTAATATATGACTGGAGTATGAGGAACACAGTAAATGTTACCATCATAATTATTTTTATCCGGGGGCCACTGAAAGGGTTGCTGCTTAGCTTTCCAGTGAAAACCCAAATCTGCTTTTCCTACAGGTTCCCTGGTACTTGGTGCTGGTCTTCTCTTTTCCCTCCGCTCTGTGCGCTCAGTGATGCTACGGGCTGGAGGGAAGCAAGTGACCCTCACCACTCATGCCCCCTTTGGTTGGGGTGCCCATTTTACGGTTCCCTTAAACCAGGTATCTTGCATGGCCCACCGAGGAGAAGTCCCTGCCATGTTGCCTCTGAAAGTCAAAGGCCGACGCTTCTACTTCCTGTTGGACAAAGCTGGACATTTCCCCAACACGAAACTTTTTGACAACACTGTGGGTGCCTACCGTAGCTTGTGAAGAAGCAACCTCAGGTCACTAAGGTTCAGAATAAAAAACCTTAGGGATGGGGTGACAACCAGGGTCACACAGGGGGCCCAGAAATCATTAACAGCAAATAAAAGAGCAGTTGTCCCAAGGGCAGCTACCTGGCCGTACCTCTTGAGTTTTTTGACCCATATCTGTTTAGCCTTCACTCCTTACTCTTATCCACCCTACCTACAGTGCTTTACACCAAGAACTCAGTACTGAGATGAGTTAAGAAAGTAATATAATACTGGTACAAAAACAGCTGTAGGAAGAGAGGTGTCATCACGGTTCCCTCCTGGAGGGAAAACTAAGGCTCCCCACATAATCAAAGCCATGTTGGGGCAAGAGGATTACAGGCACTTGGGCATGGAGTCTGGCTGCAGAAGTACTCTTTGGTTAGTCTTCAGGAATGGGAAAGGCGTGGCCCAACAAGACCATCTGTCTCAGAGCTCCACTCAGGGTCCCCCCTCTGCAGAGGCCGGGATGGGGTGGCTTCAGACTTCCACTGCACAACCTGGAGCACCAAGACCAAACACCACAATACCAGATTCACCCAAGAAGAAGTCTGTGGGAGACAGGACAGGAATGTGAGGACTGGGCCCATCTTGAATCCAGTTCCACCCACATACCACTCAGCTGTGCACTGTCAGGCTGTCAAGCCTTTAGCTCCTCAGCCCCTCACCGGTGGACCAAGCTCAGAGTACACTGGTGAGCCCTCTTAAAACTACAGATGGTATTATACGATTCGTTACACGAATCTGTGTATCCCTCAGTCTCTACCCAGCCTTTCATATCCCAGGACCTCACTTCAGCATTATGTAGGTTGGAGTAAAACTGCACAGCGGTTCCAGGGGGTATCCATGAAGTTTTCTGGGCATCAGAGCAGCTGTGAGGTCAAAGAGACAAGTCGTGAGAAAGGGGAGATATACCCTAAATAGCCTTTCACTCCAGTGCCCTTTTGAGATGAGCATTGACGAGGATGTAAAAAGTGCAGTATGGGATACTCTGCAGAGGGAAGGTAGACAGCCCCAGCCAGACTCCCTCCCTTTCCCATTACCTAGTCATGTTCAGGGAGATGATGGATTTGCACAGGGAACTCGTGCCAAATCGAAGGATACAGGCACACAGTAAGACCAGGAAGATGGCTATGGCTGAGGTGGCCAGTGCAAAGCGGAGCCCGATAGGGCCTCTAGGAGGAGGGAGAGAATATGCCTTGTGGTTCAAGTGGGACACCTCCCACCTCAACCCCTGATCTCAGAGCAGGCAGTCACCTGTGGGAGCCCTCGATGCAGCTGGTGTAGACCCAGAAGAACAGAAGCAGCAGACAGTAGAGGGCCAGGAGGCCCGAGGCCCCCGCCACAAAGGAGCAGAGGGATGGGGCCGTGGGTCGGGACAAGACCAGAGAGGAGCCGTTCAGGGCGGCCACGCCATACAGAGGACAGCTGCCCCTGAAGGAGCCCTGTGGAGAGAAGTTGTTGAGTCCTAGATTTCAGCTCTGAATGCAAGTTCATGGCAGGTGTTGGGGATAATCTAGACCAGGGCCACCCTAAGGAGTTTTTTGTGTATTACTGTCAGTTCCTGTTTCTGGGCCAGTAGATGAGTGGGTCTGGTGGGGAAATGAAATCTACAGAGGCCAGAAGGATGAGGAAATCGGCAGTGGTTATAAAATACAATGAGCTTCAGAGATGCCTCACAAGTTCTGGTCTCCCCTTGTACAGAAATTCTAAAGTAGAACCAAAACTTACCTAACCTTCGGCCATCTCCGATGTTTTCTAACCTATAAAATAGGTGTAATAGTGCCTACTTACAGGGGTCAAACGAGCCTGTTTATTAACATGATTGCCTGGCTAAACACTCAGCTAAACTATTCGCTTCTGCTACATCACTGGTTTGCCATATGACACGCTGCGTTGCAACCATTCAGTAGTTTGCTCATTTCTACTACACTATGTTTTCTTTGAGTGGCTCAGCACAATAGTGTCTGATTTAAAGGGGCCTGGTCCAACTTGTTTTACAGCCAGGGTGAGGTTATGCAGCAGGAATTACCCGGCGGGGCTATATCTGCTGTTAGACACCCCCAAGGACTCGTTCCTTTTGCGAGGTAATAATCTATGAGATGTATCCACGGAGCGTCATTAGCGCCGATGCAGCATCTCCGCCGGCGACCGGCCTCACCTGGGCGACTAGCTCCGAGGAGCTGCGCGCCGGGCCGGATAGCAGCAGCCTCTCCGGTTCAGGGTGTACCTGTTCCCCGCTTACCCAACCTGACGGCCGGCCCCGTACCGCAACCGCACACCTGGGTCCGGGTCAGCGCCGCGGCCGCCACGGCTCCGCATAAGAAGGCGGTAGCGAAGAACGCGAGTTCGACGCGTTGCAACCAGGGCAGCGCCATGACTTGCCCAACACCAGGAAGCGCCGCCGCAGGAGCCAACTAACCAAGCCCCGCCTCATCCGGCGCGACCCACGAGCACGGAAACGTCATTTCCGGGCGCGGGATTTATTTACAGAGGCGAAGGCGAGAGCCGCGTCAAAGCGGCAGGTACAGCGAGTAGTCCGAGAGCGCCCAGCGGCGGGCCGGACGGCTGGTGCGGCCGATCATGGGCAGCTTCTGCACGTAACGGGAGGCCGGGCTGGGCCCGTACGGCGCGGGGAAGGCTGTCTGGAAGAGGCGCCCGCGGCATCGCCTCCCTGCTTGTCGCCCAGCGATGATGAAACGGAAGTAAGGGGCACCGCGCAGGGCGAAACGGCTCTTCTGGAAGACGTCGCGGGTGCCGGTGCCTGGGCCCTGCTGC
>NW_011494906.1:829632-836256 GCF_000754665.1 Bison bison bison
TCCGGGGCGGTCGCCGGTTCCTTCTTGTCCCCGGGCGGCCGCGGGGCCGTGGGCGCTGGTTGACCCGTGCCAAAGCGAGTGGCCAAGCTGTCACCGAAGAAGGCGTAGAGCTCCCGGTAGATGTCCGCCAGGGTCACGGAAGGGGAAGGATCCTCTGGCCCCACGCCTCCAAGAGCCATTGGGAGACCAGACCCAAAACCTGGCTCTGCGCTGCCCCCGGAGGGAGACTCCTGCAGGAGAAGGCTGTCCCAGGGCAGGTCGTCAGAGCGCTGGCACCCCCTGCTGCCTGGCCCACCCTTGTTAGGCTCTGCTGCCTGGGCCTTCATCTTCAGGAGTCGCTCTACGGCCACCTGTAAGAGCAGAGGGACTAGGATACAAGGAACCTGGGCCTAGTGTTCTAAAGTAAGCCAGCTGAGCTGATGCAGGAAGGAGAGGCTGGAAAGGGCTGGCACTCACCAGAATGGCTCCATAGACTTTGTGCCCATCTGCTTTAACCTGGGCATTTGATACTGAATAATCGTCGAGCACAGCCTGCAGATTTGTCCAGTAAGTGGACAGATGTGGGTACAAGACTCTCTCTACTGCCTGGATGGGAGAAAAGAATGCAGTGAATGCCTCTTTTGCTCATTGCTTACCAAGTACCATTTCCTCTTTTAGTAGATAAATCTACTTTTATCTCTGGTTCTCGACAGGGCTGAATCCTAAATTCCCTGCTTGGCATATTCAGCCAGCATTTATTTGGAACCTCCTGAATGCCCAAGCCTTAATTAAGCAACGGGAATAAAGATCAGGTACAAAGACAGACAAACAATATAAAGTGACCCCACGATCACGGACATGTGCTGAGGGCTGAAGGGTGCAAGTAATGCCCCTTGCTAACTGAGAAATTTAGCTGCCACCTGCTACATTCCAGTTACCGTCCTGGCTTACATGTAAACTGGAACTCAGTTCAAACCACTTGCACAAAAACAAACAACAGCTCAGAGACCTGGACTCTAATTATGTAATTTTAAATCCTGTGATTAATTTGGGGGAAAACAATTAAGACTTCAAGTTCCTAGAAAAATATAACTTAATATTGACTCAAGAAATCTGAAAACTCAAATAATTCTGTAACTATTAGTTAAAAATACAACCACAAAACAGCATGCCAGAATTTACAAAGTCAGCCTACAGACATTCAAGGAACAGAGTGTCTCAATAGAACATAGTTAAACTTAAAAATATAAAGTATAAAAAATACTTCCTCTCCACCTTATTCTATAAAACCACTATAACCCTGATACTAAAACCATATGAGAAGAGTACATGATTAATTTCATTCATACAGATAAATCATTTAACTATATAAAAAATATATTCCAATAAAAGTTTTGCATTTTTTAAAGACTATACCATTACTAAAGTGAGTTTATCCTAGAAATGTAAAGATAGTTTACTATTAGAAAATCTGTGTGGGGAATTCCTGGTGGTCCAGTGGTTAGGACTCAGCACTTTCACTGCTGGGGCAGGGGTTCAATCCCCTGGTTGGGAATTAAGATCCCACAAGCTGTGTGAAACAGCCAAAAAAAAAGAAAACCTATATATACAATTAACAACATTAACAGATAAAACAGGAAAACCTTAGAATCAATTAAAAAGATACAGAAAGTGCATTTGATAAAATTAACATAAATTAATAATTAAGAATATAATTCCCCTAACCTGAGAAAGGTATCTACAAACACACGAAGTAAACGTCAGCCTAAATAGGTTATTGTTAGTACTTTTTTTAAAAAATTGGAAATGAGTCAAGAACGCCCAATATCAACATATTTAAAATTATATTAGTGGTCCTAGCAATAAAATAAAAAATTACTAGGTTTGGGAATTCTCTGGTGGTCCAGTGGTTAGGACCCTGCACTTTCACAGCCAAGGGCTCAGGTTCCAACCCTGATTGGGGAACTAAGATCCCACAAGCCATGTGGGATGCCAAAAAAGGAAAAGGAATTTTAAAATATAAGGCATTAGGTTTAAAAAAGACAAAGCTATCATTATTTGTACAGGGTATGATTACCTTAAAAGCCCAAAAAAATCTACAGTTAAAAATGATAGTTTAATGAAGTAGCTGAATCAATACACGAATCAGAATCTATACACCAATATAGAAATTGGTGTTTCTATACACCAATAAGAAATACCATGAAAAGACATTGCAACAGTATCAAAGCATAGCAAGAATCTAGCAGTAAACCAGTTATTTTGAGGTTCTCTTCAGGGAAAATTACAGAAGGATCCTGAAAGACAGTGAAAAACCTAAAAAATGGAGAAAGAGGACACATTCATGGACAAGAAAGATTATTTTTCTAACTATAAACGGGAGCTCTTATAGTTCTGTGAGAAAAGCCAGGGTCCTCACCTTCCAGCCAAGAGCATGCAGGCCCACCACAGCCCCGTAGTGAGAGCAGAGAGGCCTCACAGGATCCGCCAAGACTTTCTGCAGGGAGAGCAGGATCTGCTGATAGAGGCCATTTACAAGGTCCCCATAAGTCCTGTGGGAGCAACACTGAGTCAGGGCAACGAGGCAGAGCACGCAGGAAGGTGCACGTGCACGGCACGCCGGGTAGTGAACGAGGCCGCTGGGCCCAGGGCCTGAGGGCTGATGGACCAAACCCCTGGCGTCTCTGTCCCCGTTTATAAAACCCCAAGCACAACAACCTGGAAGAGCAGAGGGAAGACACTCCCAGCCTCTCAACCTGTGGCCTTAAAGCCAGAGTTTCACCCCACCTCCCACCCCAAGCCACAGCTCTGCCACGGTCCCGCCCTTGACCAGTGCTAGGCCCAGGTGGCTACCAGAAGATGTGGCTCAGTAGGAGGGCAGCGCCATCCCGCAGCGTCCAGTGGTCATTCAGCGGGTTGATGGAGGCAGCCAGTGGCTCCAGGACACAGTAGAGGACGCTGCCCACCAGGGAGCGGACATAGGGTACCAGGCAGAGGTGTGGGTTCCGAACCAGGCTCCGCGCCACTTGCAAGAGCCGGTGCAGCTGCTCCAGGTCGTGGCTTACAGATTTCACCTGTTGGGAGAAGGCGGCTGCTTGGGGGGGCATAAAGGTGCAGAGAGCCTGCTAGTCTGGTGGCGCCTGCCGTGAGCCCTACAGCCTGTGGCATCATCGCCTCCCCACAGATCCGCCCCTGCCGCAGCCTGGTCACTTACCCCGCTGACCACGTACACAAAGTACGGCAGGAGCGCTGCGATCTTGGAGTTGGTCTGCAGGTCGTGGAGAGCGATCTGAAAGAGAAGGGGCCACGCTGCCCTGGTCCACCCACCCCAAGTATAAACTGGTACCTCTTTAAAGGAAAACTTGGCACCTATGTATTATTAACATTTTAAATATTCATACTTTGACTCAGCAATGCCACTTCTACAAATTTAACCCACTCTAAACAAAACCCACTCACACACACATCCACACATAACACTGTCTATAATAATAAAAAGCTGAATATAACCTAAGCCTGGCGTCCATGCAGTCGCAAAGAGTAGGACACGACTGAGTGACTGAACTGAACTGAATATAACCTAAATGTCCAACATATTTTCAACTGAATAAAGCAGTTATTCTAAAACCAGATGTTTAGTTTAATACCACTTCAATTGACAGCAGACTATGACAGTTTATACATAGGAAAAAAATGTGAGTGGGTGGTTCTACACAATTTCTACTTTGTATGTCTTACAGTACTTCTATAATAAGCATATGCTGGTATTACTTTTATAAGCAGAAAAAAATAAGAGTCAATGAGTAAGACCATCTTAGCCGGAACCTCCACCACCTGTGCCCTCCCAGCTCCTCTGGCACTGTGAAAGCAGAGAACAGCTCAAGTGGAAAGAGCCCAGCTCCCAGGCCCAGGCCCAGCCACATTCACTGTGTCTGAGGACGAGCAGCAGGCTTCCTAAGGCAGGAGAGTGCAGTAACAACAGTCTCTGCAAGGGAAATAAGAGCAGCATCCAGACATGGAAGATGTAAACCCCTCAAACAGAGGGGCCACGTGGCCAAGACCACCAAACCAGCCCTCCTCTGCCTCTGGCGTTAGAGTCCTGGCACAGACAGTGTCCAGCGGGGCCCTGTGGGGCCCTAGAGGGCTGGTATGATGTCTGACTGGCACCCTCACCAGGCTCCCTCTACTTCCTCTCAAGGCCAGACAGATGAAAGGTGCAAGGTGGATGCCCCACGTGGCTCCAGGTCAACAGACACCTCAAAGAAAGGGCTCTGGATTACGGTGTAGGGGCACTGACCACCTGTGCCATCCCCACACTCCACAGGACCCTGCAGAGCTGCCCATTCCCTAAGGAACAGGGTTCCTACTGGGGCAGGAAGGGGAGCAGTGCTGGAGAAGGGCCAGTTGCAGAGCACCACGCCCCCCACCAAGAGCAGCTTCCACCCAGATCAGCCAGCCTGCAGAGAACAGGAAGCAGGCCTCTGAAGGAATTCCATGGGGATTTGAGGGTTGAACTTTATGCTTCAATTCAGGCCCGCTTGCTCACTTTCATCAGCTGTGGATCATCCCCCAGCACAGCCCGAGTCACTTGCTGGTAGTACTTGAGAAGGTCATCAGTCAGTGAAGACACAGCACTAGGCACTGTGAGAGGGTGGGCAGAAGGTGGTCAGGGTGCAGCCCAGCCCTCTCCCAGCCTCCCTGCCTGCTCCCCGCCCCCAAAAACCCCCATCGCCATAAGGAGCCCGTTCAGACAGGAGGACTCTCGGAACACAGAGCCATCAGCCTCTCTGAGCAGCCTGCTCACCCTGTCCTTGCAAGCTCTCCACAGCCCAGCTCCGCATGCTGCCTCCCACCTGTGTTCTGCCCAGCAGACTCCTGCTTAGTCCCCAAGGTCCAAGTTCATAAGCCTCAGGCTCTGTAAGCTCCATTCAGCAGACCCTGGAAGTGTGACACCTCAGGGACCCCAGAAAGCTGCTCAAACTTCTGCACTAACATCCAACACGGCGTCATGATTAGTTACAGGCCTGGGATCCCACCTCCAACTCTGAGGCCTCTGGGCAGGGATCAGTGCCCACTCAGGACTGGCACCAGGCAGGCACCGGAAAATACTTGTCAGATGAGGCCTCAGAGGGGTAGCGGCACCCCCTCAGTCCTATGGGAGGAAAGTCCAAGCAGAGAGCCCGTTCCCCGTACTACCCATTACCTGATCCTTGAGGGGCCAAGTTCCCTTTGCCGTCTAGGTAGGAGACGTGAACTAGAACCAGAGCAGAGAGATGGGTCAGCCCGGGATTCTGCCCTTGCCCCATCCACCCACCAGGCCATCACCATTCCTCCAACGACCCAGCTCCTGTCCCCGCCCCGTGGAGGACCCCCCGGTCACCTCTCAGGGCCGTCTCAGCACAGCCTTTGGGGATGTTGGTGGCCAGGGCCAGCTCCACCAGGTTCACCTCTCGGTCCTCGGGGAAGTAGAGCTCACCCTCCCTGGCTGGGCGCAGGGGCAGCACCTCCTGAGATCCATAACCGCACACGGCCTGAGTGAAGAGAGGATTGGGGAGCAGGCTGAATCTGGGGAGGTAAGTGGGGCGCTACCGGCCAGGGCCCAGAGCCTATGTTTGTGGGGAGTCCAGAGGCCCTGAGCAGAGGGGGATGCCTGGGACTCCAGGCTTTTCACTGGGAACTTGGCTGCAGCACCAGTGCTCAGAGTCAAGGAACAGAACGTGGTCCCTCCTCACGGAGCTGCATGGACCCTGAACCCCACCCTCAGGCTGCTGATCCTCCTCACAGAGACCAGCTCTGAAAACGCTCCTCTCTTCTAAACGTGATCTTCTTCCCTGGACCCCCTGCCCAGGAACGACCATGCAGGATGTTCTGACACCCACGCCCGTGAACAGGCTGCTCCCTCACCCAGAATGGCCTCTTCTCCTTGCAACTGAGTCTAATCCCAGCCTCCTTTGCAGGTTCAGCTCAAGTGCCAGCTCTTCCAAGAAGCCTTCCCTAGCCCCTGGGCCTCCGTGGCCACCTCTGCCTCTCTGAACGCCTGGCCCTGGGGGGCTGGGCGCAATACCTGTGCTGCGGTGGCTGTGACCTTCCCTCGTGTGTGCGCTGGGCCTTCACGTCTCACTGTGTGGCCAGCCCTGAGTCGGGCATGTAGGCAGGCTCGTGCCAGCTGAGCCCTCTGCAGCCTGTGCCCAACTCACCTCCACACTGCTCCATCGGAGCGCCCTGTTGAAATCCTCGACGGTCAGCTTCCGCCGTTTGGTGTGTTTCATGAATTGAGAGCTATTCTGTGAGGGAAGGAACAGAGTCAGGGGACAGGGAGCAGGGGGTGGCAAACAACTCCCAATGTCACATGCCCTCTCTGTGACTCAGTTTCTCACGTGGGGGATGTGATGATGAACCCGTCGGGCCTGCCCAGCGGGGCTGTGGTGAGGGGCACAAGAGGATGCTCAGAAGCGCCTGGTTCGCTGGAAGCCCAGCTGCCTAGGAGGCCCTGGAGAGGACAGGGACCGCCTCCACTGTATTCAGAGCACGAAGGAGGGACCTGACAGATACTAGCTGAATAAACCCCTGGGGAGAGGGCAGTCCCAGGGAGGGACAAGGAGGGGGAGTGTACCTGGGTGGCCTCTCTGAGTCGGTAGCACACGT
>NW_011494906.1:836367-860501 GCF_000754665.1 Bison bison bison
CATCGCTCAGCTCCAGGCCTGTGCTCTCTGCCATGAGCCGGACGGACTCCCGAGGGATCTCCACGAAGCGCCGCTCTTCTCGCTCCGACATGGCCCCGATGGAGCTGGGGGTGGGAAAGGAGGTGGGAAAGGGCAGCCCAGTCTCCCTCTGAGCCCGGGAGCCTGACTGAAGGCCCTCCAAACCAATCTTGTTGCTCTTGTTCCAGAATCCTTGAACCAAGAACCTCATCTGAGTGTCCAGGTGAGGAAACTAAGGCTCAGAGCAAGAAACAGACTTGAGCTGGGTCAGAGGGCAGACGGCAGTGATAGCAGACAGCAGTGATGTCTGAGAAAGTGCCTGGCCTTCGGAGGCACAGAACTGGGTCCCAGCCCTGCTCCACCACTTTCAATGCAAACCAGGCTGAGACTTGCCCCAGTCTGAGGTCTGGTAAAACAGTGGCAATAACCCCTGCCCTCCCTAACACACAGTGTTGCTATGAGGATGAGATGAGATGATGTAGGAGGAACTCAAGGGCCAGAACGCTACACAAATGGAAGACGTTACAATCGTTAATTATAAACAAAAACTTTTGTCTTCTTCTGGATCTGTGCAACAGCCACCAGTACTAAATACTGATGAAAAGACTACTTTTACCCTGAGAGTTCCTTGCTCAGAAGTCTTCAATAATTTTTCAGGACTCATAAAAGGAAAGTCCCAACTCTCTGGCTCAACATAATGGGATTGGTCCTGAATCCGCAGAGCTCATCGAGCTGATCTATCCTCCCAGGAAGGCCACCTCGTGGCTTCCAGCCTGCCTTGTACCTCACCGCTGGCGCTCAGGCTGGCCCACCCTCCTCCTATTCCAAGCCCCCATGCCCTCCTCTTTCCTAAGGCAGATCCAGTCTGTCCTTTGAGGTCTTCCTGCCCCTATGCCATCTGGGACGGTCAGGCTTTCAGTAGTTGGGCTTTTTGCCCGTGTCTGGTCTTCCCCAATGTGGCTGAGAGGCTTAGAGCAGGAATCTGCTCTTCTGTTCACGGGATATGGCAGAATAAGAACCAAAAAAAACAGCAGCTGGTGACGGACTCCAACAACACACGCCACAGTTAGATGGCTGGCCAACATGGGCCAAAGTGAGACAATACCACCACAGCAGCGAGGTCCCAGTTTCAGTGACCCGCCCAGGTTCTGCCCCAGCACTCCTCTCTGACAAGGCCCAGTGGGTCACCAGTGACCTCCAGGTCCCTAAATCCAGTGGGTACCCTACCTGGCCTCCCTGCAGCATTTCTCCCAACGGCTCCTCATTGCCTTTAGAATAAAACAAACCTGTGCCATGGCTCCAAGGCCCCACATGTGTGCCTACATCTCCAAATATCTCTTTCCACTCTTGCTTATGTTCTGCATTCCTGTAGCCTGTTTCCTCATAAACACCTTATTTCAGGATGTTCACACACTGTTTCCTGGACTTAGAACGCTCTCCTCCTCTACCCCAACCCCTTTGTCCAGTGAACTCCTAGGCCTTCCTTCAGATCTCAGTCTCAAATGTCGCTTGCTGGGGGCTTCCCCGGTGAGTCAGTGGTAAAAAATTCGCCTGCCAATGCAGGAGACATGGGTGTGATCCCTGGTCCGCGAAGACTCTACATGCTGCAGAGCAACTAAGCCTGTGCACCACAACTACAGAGCCTGAGATCTAGGGCCCACAAGCCGCAGCTACCGAAGCCCGTGAGCCCTAGAGCCTGTGCTCTGCCACAAGAGAAGCCACCGTAATGAGATGCCCATGCACAACTAGAGAGTAGCCGCTGCTTGCCACAACTAAAGAAAAGCCCATGCAGCAAGGAAGACCCAGCACAGTCAAATAAATAAATGACTACTTTTAAAATTTAAAAGAAAAGTCACTTGCTCAGAGAGTCTTTTCAGACCCTCACCGTGTGCCATGACTTTATTTTCCAAAGCAGTTATCCGTTTGTAATTATATACCTGTGCAACATTTTGATTAACATCTACCTCCCCAGTAGACTGTAAGCTCCATGCTGGCAAGGATCATGCCTTTTTGCTCACCTTTGCATCCCCAGCGTCAGGCACGGTGTCTGCACATAACACACCCTCAGTAAACACCTGCTGAAAAAACGAGCGCACAATCGCTATTTTTCTCAGTATATACTATGCCTGAAGCTTTGAGCTACGTGCTTTATATGGCTTACACCTCATTTTGTCTGGATTAACAATGAGAGAGGTATTAAATAAACACTGTGTCTATTTCACAGCCAAGGAAATCAGAGCTGAGTGGTTACATGTTAAATGATTTTCCCAAGATCATCTGGCCAGCACTACCTAGGTAAGGGAGCAAGAACTCAACTCTCATTCTAATCATGAGGAGCGGCAGACTGTGTGGGAAACACGGCCTGGATTCCCAGTCCAGAGACTTGGCGTTGGAGCCCCGCCAATGGCTGTGTTAACCTTCTTTCTCCACCTGTAAAGTAGGAGCAGCAAGTCCTGCCCGCGGAAGGCGCCAAGGAAGTTTCCCTATTACGTGCCCACATTACACCCCCCAAAGTCCGGCTCTGACCAAGGTCTCCAGTTCCTCAACCTCCTCTCCACATCCTCAGCCACTAGCCACACCGGTAAGGAGGCGTGGGAACTGACCTCCGCCAGCCTCCGTGAAGCGCATCCTCCCACCCGGCCGCGCTTCATCCCAGCTCGAGAGGTGGGGGGGCAGGGAGGAGGAGGTCAGAGGTTACCGAACTTGGGTCACGTGGTCGGCGAAGGGGGCGGGCCCCCAGCGGAGCGGGCGCCCAGGCCGGTTAGCGCACAACCTGCAGCGGGACCGCTCTGTGAGGGCTTACTCACCTGATGGCTCAGGGACGGCGAAGGCGGCTACCAAGAGGGCGGTGGCGGTGACTGCGGCGGCGGTAGCTGCGGCAATGACCCCTCTCACCCTGCTCGTACTAATTCCCTCTCTCGGCGATCAGGCCCCGCCCTCCACGAACACAGCCAATCGATGAGCGCCTTCAGGAATTCCTGCCCACAAAGAAGCTGCCCACTACTCGATTGGCCACCGCGATGGCTCTGCAGAAGGCTCGGTCAAGTCAGAGGTCACGTGATATGGAAGACTCGCGCCTCTTAAAGCAACAGCACTTGGGTGTTTTGTGGGGTGTGTAATGGTTCAATCTACGTTTTAATAAACATGTTCTCGAGGAAACCATCTCCACTCCTTTGTCTACTCCTGAGTTTCAGAGCACTTGCATTTACGCGAGTCTTTGACGCTTTAGACTTTGGCGTCTGCCTTAGTTTTGCTGGCTGCTCGGTGGGGCTCAACTTAACTCTCCAACATCACCTGCCACTTCCCCTTCCCCAAGGTTGAACCGGAATCTCAGTAGGCATTGTCTGCTGGCAGAAGGGTCTTCTGACTGGGCTAAACACACCACGTGCGAGCTCCAGACTCCAGGGCTCTGCCAATTCGGGCACCCTAGTTCGTATCCTCCCCACTTCTGTCCTGTAAGCCCTCACCTACCTCACAGACTTCCTTGACCATTTTACACTGACACACTTCTCTGAACCTGGGCAGTTCTCAGTTGAAAAGCAGTGAGCTTAGTGAGTAAAGGGTATTTGGAGTCATAGCAAAAGGAGTTCAAACTTTGATACTGCTTTTGGGCAAATTACCTAACCACATTTACGTATCTACAAAATGGAGTAAGAATACCCATCTCACAAGGTTACTGTAGATTAAGAGACAATGTAGATTGAGCTTTGGTAGTGAACTTTTACTCACATCACGAGGCAAACAGTGAATTAATCATTTTATGTTCATCCAAGATGGGACCATTTGCAATGAGCTGTTTATTAAAGGAGCTTTCTGCAGGGGAGCATGAATGTACACAACCTCACCCTTCCCCCCTCTCAGGGTTAGATGCTGCTGCCTCTAGACAGGAAGATCCTGAGACCGGAGGAGCCGGAGCCCAGAAAGCCAGGTGGATGGGACTGGGGTTGCCATAGCAACACTACCTAAGGAGACTGACACCCTGCTGAGACTCCTCCAGTCATACTCAGAATGACATATGATGTAATCTCAGGACTGTGCTTGGTCCCTAGAGTGTCTTGCCCACTTATGCATGAAAGGAAGAACTCCGAAGTTCTGAGTCTGAGATCAGATCTCCTGTCTGTTGGCAGGCCTCCTTGCAAAGGTGTTATTGGTAGGGACAGCCTTTGGTAACCTTGGCAGCATGAGACAATGAAGAGAGGAAGGCCCAGAGGCCTGCAGGACGCAGTGAAGCACCATCCAAGCTGTCTGGGGCTGATTTGCCTCCAGCTTGAGTCAAGGCAGGGGCCAGGGAAAGGAGTAAATCACCTGGCCACAGCTGGGAGAAAGGTGGCTCCCTCTCACTCCCCAGCTACCCAATGCCTGGCAAGAAGAGTTATGATGGTTTTACACTATTAAAAAAAAAACAGCTCCACTACTCACTAGCTTTGTGACCTTAAGCATGTTAGTTCATCTATTTTATCGCCTGTCAAGTGGGATGACAAAACATTACACTGAACTGTTGAGAAAATTCAATAATGTATGTAAAGGATTGAATATATTACCAGGCGCATACTCCTGTCACTATTAAGCCTGGGATCGCTTTAAGAGGTTGTAACTTCCTGAGAATTCCCTGATGATCCAGTGGTTAAGACTCCACACTTGAGGATTTCACTGGTGGTCCACTGGCTAAGACTCTGCACTCCCTATGCAGTGGGTCCAGGTTCGATCCCTGGTCAGGGAACTAGATCCCACATGGTGCAATTAAGACCCAGTACAGACAAATAAATTAATTTTTTGTTTAAAAGACACCACATCACTTTCATTGCTGACAGCTCAGGTTAAATCCCTGGTTGGGGAAGACGGCCACTTGCACATACGATCTCTGACACAGAGCAGCAACGCTCTGACATACCATCCAAAGAGGGTTGTATGACCATATTACAATAAGGAAACATAAGGTCACCCAGCTAGGACTAAAACCCAGTTCTGTATCAACCCAAATACTGTGTTTTCTACTACACAGCTCTGCTTCTTAAGGAAGTCAAGGAAAGCTTAAGAAAACAAAAAATGACTGAGATTTGATAGATGACTAGGAAACAAGCAGGTAGGTTTGGAAAAGGCATTCCAAGTTAGGCAAATAGTATTGCCAAGACATAGCATCGAGGGAGGGTGGTGTGTTTCTTCAATCTTCTTCTTTTGCATATTTTTGTTGTGTTATCCCAATGAGATTATGAGCCCTTGCATATGTTCAGTTAGTATATTAATTGATTAGTAAACAAAGGCTATTGTTTATGTGCCCATCCTAAGGACTGGGACCCCACAATCTGTATCATTACTGTTCTATTATTCACCTCCGCCAACCCTACTGTCTCCTCTTCCCCCTCCCCAGCTACAATCTTGGTTATTTTAAAAGCTGAGAAGAGGGCAAATTCTCTGAAACTAGACCGGGGCCCTAGACTAGAGTAGCTCTAACAATACAACCATTTGCTGAAAACCAAAGACCCAACAAACTCTGGGAGACAGTGAAGGACAGGGAAGCCTGGCAAGCAGCAGTCCATGGGGTTGCAAAGAGTCGAACATGACGAAGCGACTGTACAACAACAACCCAACACTACAGCCTTACCTTCAGTGAGGTCAACTTGAGACCTTGGCAAGAGGGTCAGTCAGATCCCCTGGTGGCTGAGGCTAGTTAAGGCATCAGGCCTAGAAAAGAGGGGCTAGCAAGCCACTGGCCCTCCAGCCTTTTTACAAAATGAGTTGTTCTTACCAAAGAAAGGAGAGGACACTTCCATGAAAATCAAGGACCTTTTATGGTTAGAACACACAGTCAAAAATCTGGGAGTGGCTGCTAAGCCACAGGAAGAGCCAGGTGTCTTCTGAGGGCAAGGAACCCTCCTTGCCTCCCGATAGCAGCCAGACTGGGCCTCTGGACACCATGGGAAGTGTGACAGTCACACCTCCTAGACAGGGACCAAACAAGGTGGGTCATGGTGCTCAGCTCACAAGCCCTGCCGAGAACAGAAAAAGCACAGTGCTTAGACCCAGAGCTCGGGACAGCCCTAACCATGCACTTCTCATTCCAGGGGGCAAGTGTCCTTGGTCTTCCAAGCAGACAACATGAGAGTTTCTTTCATCAGTGGCTCGGGCATCAAATTCCATATTCACCTCCTGTGCCCACACACCCCTCCTCCAGACAACAACCCTGGCACTCACCCAGGTAATCATCCATCAGGGAGCCGATAGCAAACTGCAGGAGGAAAGAAAAATGGAAATGAAGCCAAAGCAAGCAGAGAGCTCTCCTCTAACCCTCAGCCCCAGGCCTTCTGCCCACCCATCTCTTCTTCCTGGCAGGAGAGCACAAAATCCCCAGGAACTCTGAATAGGAAGAATGCAACAGCTCGGCCTGGTATGAGCACGGAGGCAGTCAGGAGACTCACAATGTCATTCTTGTCCACACGGGTCCCCACAATCTTCAAGCGGATCTCATCATCCTGCTGAATCACAATGTCCTGGGGAGGAGGGAACAGTACATTCAGAAACCCCCAGGCCTATACCCTCCCTCGGAGTGGCTCATTCCCTTGGCCCTCTCACCAATTTCTTCTGCCCACTCACCTCATCCATCGTTTTGTAACACGGTGGGTTGGAGTTAGGATCAAATTCCATCTCTGATGGGATGGACTGAAAGTAAGGTCAAACTGGGTAAGAGCACTTGAAAAGGATGCTTCAGTAGATTCTCACGAGTACAGGTCTCCTCCTTAGACCCACCCAGCGTGCCTAGACTTACATGTCGAGAGATGAAGCAGGACATGGGCCCGATTTCTGTGAAGAGTCCAACCTAGAAGGGAAAAGAGAGACCTTGCTTTTTCCTTTGTCCCCCAAAGTCTCCTAAGCCTCCCATCTTTATCTGGTTCCTAACAATATTCTTCATGTTTTGAAACCACTGTGAAGTTTGTTGTGTGTTTGTTTTTCCAAGCTTTCATTTTAAGCTAAGGAAGTATAGTGGTAAACAGCTAAGACCTAGAACTTGTCATTCTGGGCTTTGAACACTTGTTGGACACATGACTGTGGCCAGCAGACTCAACTTCTCCAAGCTTCAGCACGGAGATAAAAGCACTCATTTCAGAGCCATTCCAAGACTTTGCACACCACCTGGCCCACAATGGAGGCTACTCCTGTTCTGACTCACTATTGACTTACATGCCCCTGAGTGAGGCAGGGCAAGATTACCATACTATTTGACAGGTGAGGAAACTTGAAGCATAGAGAAGTGACTTGACCAAAGACACAGAATTTGACCAAAGAGGGACCCATCCCAGATCTTCTAAAAGAGGGACCTTCCCACTACCTCCCCTGTGGATGGTCTTACCTTGTTGACCTGAGTGACCACTGCATCCACGACCTCCCCTTTAAAGGGCCGGAAAACAATGGCCTTGTACTTAACCGGATAAAGGACAAAGCCTCGGCCTGGCTGGATCACACCAGCACCGATATTGTCGATGGTAGTGACGGCAATTACAAAGCCATACCTGCAAGGAGGCAGAGAAACTGAAAGGCACTGTGTGTGGAAGAGCCTCTGAAACCATCTGCCACGGCAGGGCTTCCCTGGTGGTCCAGTGGTTAAGAAGTCCCCTGCCAATTCAGGGGACGCAAGTTCAATTCCTGGTCCGGGAAGATTCCACACACCACAGAAAAGCTAAGCCAGTGTGCTGCAACTACTAAGCCCAAGCCCTAGAGCCCGTGTGCCTCAACAAGAGAAGCTACCACAATGAGAAGCCCACACACGGCAACTGAACCCCACTTGCTGCAACTACAGAAAGCCCGTGCAGCAACGAAGACCCAGCGCAGCCAGGAAAAAAAATACAAAAAAGCATCTACTGCAAGAGTCACTGACCCTGGAGGTAAAGGGGGAGCACAAAGGGGGAGTAGTTGGCCCCCTGGCCCCAGGAGAGCTTAATGATCAAGAGAGAAGACAGGACAATCAGCAGCAGCTATAATGCCAAACGCTGCTCTCATAATTTCACAGTGTCCAAAAGAGCTGCAGTCCTTAATCTCAATCTTGGTGATGTCTCAGAATCACCTGGGAGAAACTTATTAAAATGCCTGTTCCTGGGCTGGTCCCCAGTCTTGATGCTGTAGGGATGAGATAAGGCTCAGGAACCTGTATGTTCAAAGAACACCTCAGCTTACTCTGATGCTGGATACCTGAGTACTCTATAGCCCTGCTCCTCCCCCCTCATTTACTTAACCTGTGCGGAGCTCCTCTGTGCAGAGCCCAGAAATGGTCAAGTCTCAGTCCTCTTCCTTCCTCCCGCTAACTCTCAATCTGCCTTATCCTGCCCATTCATTCAACAAACTTTTAGTGAGGCCCAAGGTGTACCATGCCAGGTCTCTGGGTATGAGGGATAAAGAAAAACCAGCTCCACAAGGGCTGACCTCATTTTGTCGTTTTCACTGCATTGTTCCCAGGGCCCAGTACAGGGTCCTGGCACACAGCTGGAGCTTCAGAAATGTTTGCTGAGTTAATGACAAATGTTGGCTGAACAAAGGAAGTTGTTATGGAGCTTCCCAGAGGGCACCGTAGGAACCCAAAGCAGGAAGCAGCTAACTGCCTGGGAGGGTGAGAGAGCTTGCCAGGGTAGGTAGCAGAAGCTTTCACGGTGTGTAGGCGCTGGGAAGGGGATGCAGGCATAGAAAGCCGTGTGCGCAGTGCTTAAGCGGTAGGGAGGGTGCGACACTCACTTGCCGGTGCAGGTCCCCTCCACCTCGGTGAAGAGCTTTTGTTTCACCGTGTTGAGCAGGTTAGGGCCGAAGTATCGCGGGTGCAGAAGAATCTCGTGCTCCAGGGAGATCTGTGGGGAAAGTGGAATGGATTCGGGCAAGGAGCGGGAGGAATATGAGGCAAGAAGCCGCCCCTAGTCCCGGCCTTCTGCTTCGCTCCTCCTCTTGACCCTGCCCTCGCCGCCACCCGGTGCCCTGCTCACGTGGTAAAACATCTTCCAGGAGGAGGCTGAACAGGAGCGGGGTCTACGGCTTCACGAGCAGCAGAGCTTACACACCGACCGGAAATACAGCAACTTCTCCAACCCCGTTTCCGGGCCTGCCCCGAAAAGTGGGCGGGACTCACAGCCTCCGCGGGTTCCCATTGGGCTTCGCTGTCGTGGGCGGGGAAACCCATGAGGCTCCTCCCCTCCGTCCAGCCGTCAAAGTGCCCAACTCCCTTAAGCGTAACAGTATCTCGGATAGATTAGATGCTTAGCAAATACCTTTAAAAGGAATTAATTAATGAGAGATCGCATAAATAAAGCGCTTTAGTAAAGTCTATTCATTCTGCAAAGAGTTGAAGACTGCTTTCACATAGCAAGCATAGTAAGAAGCTATCCTTATCTCAATTAATCTATACAGCAACCCTACCCGACAGGCTTTGTTATTACTTTCATTTACAAATAAGATCCCAGGCTCAGAAGGGTGAGGTCACTCAGGGTCGGGATTCAAATTCAACATGCCTGACTCCAAGGCTCTTGCATATTCAGGCACTTATTACCGGGCTCTAGTAGTTTAGAGTTGAAACCGGCCTAGTCAGAGCCCAGAAGGCAGCGCCCCCTCCCGGTGTGAAAAGAACCTCAAGTCACTGCTCTCCTCTAACCACCCTCCCTCGCCCCCTTACACACAAAGGCCTGTAGAACGGGTAAGCAAGCCTTGCCTGTTCCTTCAACTCTACCCCTACTTTTGCAGATAGTCCCTTTATTAAACTCAGCACGAGAATGAGCATGTAGTCTGTGGGCTGCTGAGGCTCGGATTGATAAAAGGGCCATGCGAAGAGAGACAGAAACACCATGAGACCCGCCCCTATGACAAAGGCTCAGCAAGGACTGCTGGTTCTAAAGCGACAGTCCCTGTGGTCTTGAACAAACCCGCCTGTTGCCTGAGCAAGTTTTAGTATATTGTAAGCAAGAAAGCCTGATTTCATTAGAGCTGTCACACACCGGTTTCCATTGATGCTGCCCATTTCCTAGAACGACTGAGGTCATTGGTCAGCTGCTCAGACTCCATGGGGATCCCCTCCACCTGAGACAGCACAAGGAAGCAGACAGCAGATCAAAGGGCAGGGCCTCAACAGCCTCAACTCCCTCCTTCCCTCTTTTGAAACCAGCCTCCCGGCAAGAGCAATGGTGTGGTGTGCTGGAGACCCTTACAAAAGCCAACTGTTAGTATTTCAGGCACTTTGCAAGCCAGTCGTTAAACACAGCTGTTATGAAGAATTTAGTTGTCTTAACTTACAATTAAATGAATTATACTAAAGAAGGCAAAGACGTAGATGAAACAAGTTTGCTATGCTATGCTATGCTAAGTCACTTCAGTCGTGTCCGACTCTGTGCGACCCCATAGACGGCAGCCCACTAGGCTCCCCCGTCCCTGGGATTCTCCAGGCAAGAACACTGGAGTGGGTTGCCATTTCCTTCTCCAATGCATGAAAGTGAAAAGTGAAAGTGAAGTCACTCAGTCTTGTCCGACTCTTAGCGACCCCACGGATTGCAGCCTAACAGGCTCCTCCGTCCATGGGATTTTCCAAGCAAGAGTACTGGAGTAGGGTGCCATTGCCTTCTCCGTAGCAATATATTAATAATCGTTGAAGACAGATGATGGATAATGGTGGTTTCTTACACTTTCTTCCTTCTACTTTTCTGTGTTTGAAATTGTTCATAATAAAAAGTTTGAAACAAGACAAAAGTAACTGTGATATTTACAATAAAAACACCAACACATATATACTTGGTCTTCTTCCCCATTTCTGTCACAGAACTCCTAAAACCCTTGGAATTGCCTAAATGATAAAATGATAAAGATATCTTGATATTCATAACAAACCTCTTTCAACTACACCTGAGTTTATATCAGTGAAGTGAATTTTGGAAAGCACCTAAGCCAGGAGATAGAACCAAGTGCTGACCTGGCTAATGAATTAATCAACCCTGCCAGTGTAATGAAAATCTCCATAAAACCAAGTGGATGTGGTTCAGAGAGTCTAGGGTTGGTGGAGACCTGGAGAACTGGGAAGACTAGTGAGTTTGGACGGAGTATGGGATCTCCACGCCCTTTTCCCAGTCAGAAGCACAGGTGACAGCCCGACTTACAATTGCCATTGGAAGGAGAGGGCAGTCTTGTAGGGCTGAGCTCTTAACATGTGGAAACCTGTGTTATCTTCGTGCTGATGGTGTCAGAATTGAGTTAAATTGTAGGACACTCATCTGGTGTTTGTGATTTGCTTGGAAGTATGGGAGAAAAAAACACACACATTGTAATTAGAGTCAGAGTCTTAAAACTCTCACTTCCTGTTTAATATAGTTTACTGTTATAAATGCTCTTCAGGTTATTTATACCCATTGTGTCTGTGTGGTGTAAATGTTATATATAACTGTAAGTGCCATTACAGGTATATGAGTTTCAGTTGCTCTGACATCCTCACCAGCACTTGGTATTGTCAGCACAGTTTGTTTGTTTATTTGTTTGCTACCCTAATAACTGGTTGTAATTGTGGTTGTAATTTTCAGTTGCTTAATGACTAAGGATGTTGAGCATCTTTTCATGTGCTTATTTGCCAAGAGTGATATTTTCAAAACTTAAGTCAAATCGTATCAATCCCCTGCTTAGAACCCAATGGTTTCCCAAGGCACCAGAATAAAACCATCACTCTAATCTACCAGACAGGGGCCAGATTTAGTCGACTCTATTTTCTGCCTCTCTTCCTTTTGCTTTCTCCACTCTGGCCACACTGGCCTCCTCTCCCACCTCAGGAGAACTTGTTTCCTCTGCCTAAAATGTTGTTGGCTCTGATTTTCACCTGATGGGGATGTGGGAGCTTCTTCTCATTTTTCAGGTGTAAGCTCAGTGTCACCACTTCTAAGAGGCCTTCCATGACTACCCTGACTTAAGTAGACAAACCACAGTCACACTCCTCTATTGTATTGCTTTGTTTTATTTTTGTCACAGAAGTTGGCTCTATTTGGCATCTTTTTTCCTTTGGCTGTGCTTAGTCTTTGTTGCTGCATGCAGGCTTTCTCTAATTGCAGCAAGCGGGGCTACTCTTCATTGCAGCATGCAGGCTTCTCATTACAGTGGCTTCTCTTGTGGCAAAGCAAAGGCTCTAGGGCACGTGGGCTCAGTGGCTGTGGCACACAGGTTCAGTTGGCCCAAGGTATGTGGGATCTTCCTGGACTAGGGATCGAACCAGTGTCCCTTGCATTGCAAGGCAGATTCTTAACCACTGGACCACCGGGAAGCCCTGACATCATCTTATTAATTTATACATGTATATACTGCCTGTTTCCCCTCAAGATGGGCAGGGATTCTTGCTCTTGTGTTCCTCTATATCTCTGAAGCCTAGAAGAGCCCCTGGCACACAACAGGTGCTTGGGATGTATTTGCATCAGTAAGTGAATCTCTAGCACCTAACAGTGTGCTTGGCAAATAATCAAAGTGAAAATTGCTCAGTCGTGTCCAACTCTTTGTGACCCCATGAACTATACAGTCCATGGAATTCTCCAGGCCAGACTACTGGAGTGGGTAGCCATTCTCTTCTCCGGGGGATCTTCCCAACCCAGGGATTGAACCCAGGTCTCCTCCTTTGCTGGCTGATTCTTTACCAGCCAAGCAACCAGGGAAGCCTTAACAGTGGGCTTGGCAAATAATGGAGTTTAACAAATATGGGTGGACTGAACCTCATTCTTGTATTGAATCTATTATTATCTCTTCAAGCTCCTTAGGCTTTGCATGGCCATATAAATTCTCCCCTAGCCCTCATATCTTTGCATCCAAAGCTTCAGAATTCAGAGACAAGCTAGAACAGAAAGGAAATAGCAGTGAAGAACAATCACCTGTATTGACATTCGGAATACAAAGAAAGTCTGCTGACAGATTGTTTCATTTAGCTTTTGGTGCACAACAAACAACTCAAAAGCTTAGTGGCTTAAAACAACCACAGTAATTTATTTTTCCCATAAATCTACAATTTGAGCAACACTCAGTGGGGAAGGCATACTCCTGTTCCAGGCAACATCAGCTGGGGCAGTTCAGTTGGGGACTGGAGGATCCACTTCCAAGATGGCTCAGTCACATGGCTGGCAAGTTAAAGCTTGCTGTTAGCCAGGAGCCTGGTAGTGGCTGTGGCTGAAACACTTACAGGTACCGTCTTCATGTGGCCTGGTTCTTCACAGAATGGTGGCTGAGTTCTAAGTGCAAGTACCCCAAGAGGACCAGGCAGATCTATCTCTTCTTACGACTTAACTTTGTAAATCACATAGCATCACATCTCTCTGAGGTCACATCACATAGCATCACACCGCCCAGACTCAAGGTGAGAGATCTTACAGCAAGGAGCATCAGTGTCAAACTGTAAAAGGAGCATGTGGGAGGGAAGGTCTTGTTAAGGCCACCTTAGAGAACAAAAGCTGGTGCAAGAATAGGTCTTGCCAACCTACATAGTAGAGACGAGCCTTTGCGATGATGTCTGCCACCTGATGTCTCCCAAAGCTATATACACAAGCAGCAGGTCCAGCCCCTGGAGGGCAATCTCTGAGAGAGGACCATCCAGCCCAGCTGCCCCTCACCCTGGTTCTAGGCTCCTCAGTAGAGAGGGTAACAGGCAGGAAGGCCAGGGGTCTCCAAACAGAGGAAATAACCTGCAAGTGTCAGACATTTTTTCTCTCTCTCGAAAATGGCAGGAGGAAACAAACTACATGTGTTAAGATTTTTTTCCCCTCTCTATATAAATGTAAAAAGGTTTCTCTTAAAATTCTGTGATGCCATGAGGACACCTGGCTCCACCCGAACTTAACTTTTCCCCAACCTTGAGCTAACCAATGTGGTTTTCTTATGGAAATGTTTGTCTTAAGCTATGTTAATGAACCATGTATTTACCCTAGACTCCTCCGTCTTCAAGAGTCTTCAACTTGGACGAAAAGTTATGACCAACCTAGACAGAATACTAAAAAGCAGAGACATTACTTTGCCAACAAAGGTCTGTCTAGTCAAGGCTATGTTTTTTTCAGTAGTCATGTATGGATGTGAAAGTTGGACCATAAAGAAAGCTGAGCACCAAAGAATTGATGCTTTTGAACTGTAGTATTGGAGAAGACTCTTGAGAGTCCCTTGGACAGCAAGGCAATCCAACCAGTCCATCCTAAAGGAAATCAGTCCTGAATATTCATTGGAAGGACTGATGCTGAAGCTGAAACTCCAATACTTTGGCCCCCTGATGGGAAGAACTGACTCATTTGAAAAGCCCCTGATGCTGGGCAAGATTGAAGGTGGGAGAAGAAGGGGACGACAGAGGATGAGACGGTTGGATGGCATCACCAACTCAATGTACATGACCTTGAGTAAGTTCCAGGAGTTGGTGATGGATAGGGAAGCCTGGAGTGCTGCAATCCATGGGGTTGCAAAGAGTTGGACACGACTGAGTGACTGAACTGAACTGAATTATCTTCAAGTCAGTTCTGCATAAGACTCAAAACTGACTTAACAAACCAGTATGTTTTACTCATGCAAATGTTCTCTTAAGCTATGTTCATGAGACTGTATTTGCTTGGAAACCTGCCTTTCTTCAAGATTCATGTCAATCATTTTATGGCCCGGGACAACTCCCCTTGTGCCAATGTTATCTCAAAATGCATGATGTGGATGAGGGGCCTGGTGCCATTCTCTGAGTTTTGAGACATTTCCTTTCTCTAATTAGACTGCTAGGAGCTATATAACATCCGGCTAAAGACTAGCAGGGACCACTCTTTCTGCCCCCGTCTGATGTCTATGTCAGAAGCTTTCTCTATCTCTTTTATACTTAAATAAAACTTTGTTACACAAAAACTTTGAGTGATCAAGCCTTGTCTCTGGCCCCAGATTGAATTCTTCTCCCCTGAAGGCCAAGAATCCCCGTGTCTTTCATGGTTCAGCAACATGAACCAAGTTTCATCAACATGAACCAAGTTTCATCTTGGGGGCTCATCCAGGATTCTTCAGGACTAGGTAAAGATGCTTGGAGCTCTAGTTCTTTGTTCTTCTAGCAAAAACGTTTTCTGCTGTACTTTATTAACTCTATGGTGTGTTTGTGTGAATGAATGACATACCTTGTGCAAAGCAAGTGAGGAGCCCTGCTCTGCGGTTCCGCGGTGACCTCATAGGGCTTATGGCAGAAACCCTTTCGGGTTTTCTACAGACCTGCCAATGCCAAGAGGCACACAGTATCTCCTTTGGGGATGGGCCAGAAATGGGCAAAGCAGATAGACTGAACTCTCCTTTCTCGGTCCGACATTTTGGTCTCTTTGACCATTTCATAACTTCCTGGGAATTAGAACTACTAACCTGATCTGTCAGATCATAGACTTTCAAGGGACTTGTGATCCATGCTGTTACTGTGTACTGTTACTTAGGTCCCAAACTTAGACTGATAGTCAGGAAGCACCTAACCTCACTAGGAGTCGAAAGTTCGGAAGCTAGATGGAGCTCTAGCTCCAAGAGCATCTCTCAGGTTAAAGGTTACTCAGATAGGAAGTACAGCTTCTTCCTTTGGTAACACTAGCTCTTAGTGGACCAGAGGAGGCTCTCCAGTGGCTTTTGTCCCAACTCTTTAGATATTCTTTCTGTGAAATTGTGGGAATGAACTGGAAGGACTGGCCCTAATAACTCGAGGACAAAAATCACTTTTTCCTCACTGGCCAGCCCTTCACCATCTCTTTTGCTATCGCTTATATCAGACACGACTGAGCGACTGAACTGAACTGATACTGGTGTGGTGACACTCGAAAGGAACATACCGGTTTTATGTTTGTACCAGTCTTATCGTGGTCAGGAATATACTGAGGGTTGTGCACAGGCACTCAGGTGATGAATGTTTCCCTCAGTGGTCTTAGCTTGGGAGGCATTCCAGAAGGTTACTCCGATTGCACCCCAGGTGGCATAAGAGGCAAGCAAGGTTCTAATGGTGAGGAACTGGACACTAGTCTGGGATGCCATCAGGTCTACCCCTGGTGCATCTCTACCCTGTCTCGGTGGTAGAGCCGGGAGGAGTGAGTATGGTGCCAGGGAAGGAAAGCTTTGGTGAAAAGTCTGTCTACACCCCCATCTAGAGCAGGAAGGGATGTCTCTGGTAGAAAGATGGTGCTTGTCACTTTTTTCTCTCTTACAGATTGGAGCTAACAATTCCAGCCTCACTCCTTTGAACTGTATCCTGAAAAACTGGGATAGATTTGATCCCCAGAGCTTAACGAATACATGCCTGGTCTTCTTATGTGATACTGCATGGCCATGGTATCCATTGGAGGACGGTGAATGGTGGCTGGTTGGAGGGTCTCTTAATTATAATACTGTTTTACAATTAGACCGGTTCTGTAGAAAACAAGGGAAATGGGTAGAAGTAGCATATGTGTTGCCCTTTTTCTCTCTGCGAGACATGCCAGCCTTATGTCCTAAGGGTATAGATTTGTGTGTGAAACCTTCAGCCCCCTCTTGTCCTCCTACTTTGCCTCTGCACCGGGGCTCCAACCTGAGCAAACTGAAAGTCAGAGAACACCCACAGGAAGGGTTGCCTTGGTCTCAGTAAAAACCTAAACTGAGATTCAAACTGCCCAAGTAGAGGTCCAAACAACCCATCTCAGTACGACCTCAGACTACTCTGGTTTCAATAGAAACTCAGGCAATCAAAGTAAGAGAAGCTCAGACAGCAAAAACTAAGGGTGAAATACAGGATGATATGGAGGATGGGAGACAAAGAGATAAAGAAAATCAGGTTTATCCAATCTATCCCTGGGATCATATGCACAGAGCAGCCAGAGAGGCTGAGAAACAGCCACACAAGCTGTTGCCTCTTCATGAAACACCCACCAGGAGAAATAATCAGTCTATGAGAGTTAATATGCCATTTTCTTATCAAGAAATACAAAGAATCAAGGAGGATCTGGGAGACTACTTAGAGGACCCAGAAAAATATATTAGAACTTTTAAAGGTGTTACTCTGCTTTATGACCTTACTTGGAAAGATGTGATGTATATCCTGGGACAAACACCAAGTGCTGACTTGAAAACTTGAGTTTTGGGGAAAGCGGTTGCCTATGGAGATGAATGGCTTGGTAATGAATCAGTAGGGAAGAGGGAGGATGAGATAGCCACCCTCCGCACTGGGAAGCAGGCAGTCTGAATTACAGAATCAGATTGGGACTATAACACGGCTAAAGGAAGATGGGATCAGAGTCATTTTGTCAGATGTGTTCTTGAAGGACTCAGACAAGCGGGTGCTAAGATTTTAAACTCTACCAAATTGGCAAACATAGAACAGGAAGAGAAGGAAGCTCCTGGTAAATTCCTAGATAGACTGAGAGAAGCCCTTCACAGATTCATTGAGATTGACCCCAAAAGTGAAGAAGGAACAGTGATCTTAAAATATAGATTTCTCACTCAGTCCACTCCAGATATCCGCTGTAAGCTATTAAAACAGGCATATGGACCAAAGCAGTCTTTAAATAATCTGTTACAACTATTACAGCTATTACAGCAGGGGATATGAGGGAAAGAAAGAAAGGCAGAGAAAGACAAAGGAACAGGTGGAAGCCATTGTAATGGCTGTCAGAACCATTCTTAAACAGCCTGAGAAAAATGCCCAGAGGGACCCAGGTGCAAAGGGATGGGCTTGCTATTACTGTGGAAAGGAGGGCACTTCAAGGGGGATTGCCTTTAGGGATCTAAGCCGCCCTTGGCTCCATGTCCAGTCTGCAAGGGACCACACTAGAGGAGAGACTGCCCCCAGAGGCATAGGTTTCAGGGGTTGAACTCTCAACACAATCAAGACTGAAGGTGCCCAGGGGTCCCCACACAAACTCCCGTTCTAATTACACCTGAGGAACCCCGGGTATTAATAACTGTGGGGGGCTAATCCCTAGATTTGCTTTTAGACACTGCTTACTGAAGCCCCTGGCCCACTTTCTTCCCTATCCGCTTCCATAATGGGACTGTCTGGACTAGCAAAACGGTATTATTTCAGTTGTCTTTAAGCTGCAACTGGGACTCTGTGCTATTTTTCACACAAGTTTCTGATCTTGCCAGAGTCTCCCTCACCCCTTTTGGGGAGGGATATACTGAGCAAGGTCCATGCCTCTATTTTCAAGAATATGGAGCCCTCCCTTTCTCTCCCATTAATTGAACAAAATGTAAATCCTATAGTGTGGGCTGATGGAAAATCTATGGGTCAAGCACAAAATGCTTTCCTGTAGTTGTCAAGCTCAAAGACCTGCATTTATTTCCACATAAAAAGCAGTATCCACTGAAACTTGAGGTTAAGGAAGGGTTAAAACCCATCATTGAGAATTTAAAGGAGCAGGGGCTAGTTATTCCCTGTAACAGTCCATGCAACACTTCTATTTTGGATATAAAGAAATCAAATGATAAATGGAGACTAGTTCAAGATTTATGAATAATAAATGAGGCTGTAGTTCCTTTACACCCCTGGTGCCTAATCCTTATACTCTATTGTCTGAAATTCCTGAACGAGCCAAATATTTCTCAGTAATTTATTTAAAAGATGCCTCCTATTCTGTGCCTTTGGCAAAGGAAAGTTTTTTGTTTTTTGTTTTTTTTTGCCTTTGAAGACCCTATGCCGCCAGCTTCTCAGTTAACCTGGACAGTTTTGCCCCAGGGATTTCACGACAGCCCCCGCCTATTTGGGCAAAGTTTGTCACAGGATCTACAAAACTTTAATAGCTCTGAGTGGTGCTACCATATGTAGATGATATTCTACTCTGTGATGAAACAGAGGAAGCTTGCTCACAAGCCTCAGAAGATTTCTTAAACTTTCTAACAGGCTGTGCTTATAAGGCTTCAAGGGAAAAGGCTCAGCTTTGTCAACAATCTGTTAAATATCTGGGCCTAATCTTATCAGAAGGACTAGGGCCATAGGCCCTGAGAGAATTAAACCTATACTAAATCATCCCCTACCTATGACTTTAAGACAATTGAGAGGATTTTTAGTAATCACAGGCTACTGCTGCATTTGCATTCCAAAACCAACAAACTGGTTTGGTCTCCAGATTCTCAAAGGCTTTTAAGGCTCTTCAGACTGCTCTCCTGCAAGCTCCCACTTTGAGCTTACCCACAGGGTCAGAATTTAATTTGTTTATCACTGAAAGAAAAGGTATGGCCTTGGGAGTTTTGACACAAGCCAGAGGGCCTCACCAGCAGCCTATAGGAGTGGAATCTTAAACTCTAAGATTAATATTTGGATGATAGATAGTAGGCTTCTTAAATACCAGTCATTGTTGTTAGGACCAATAACTAAGCTTAAAGTTGGTGGAAATTTAAATCCTGCCACTTTGCTTCCTGAGAAGGAAGATGAAACACCTGATCAAGATTGTTCCTAATTTCTAACTTTAAACTATGCAGCTCGGGAAATCTGATGGATACCCCATTAGACAATCCTGACATGAAAATATTTACAGATGGCAGTTCTTTTGTTGGGATGGGAAGCATAAAGCAAGTTACGCCATGGTGACGACTGAACAGGTTTTAGAAGCAAAATCTCTCCCCTAGGGAATGAGTGCTCAGCTAGCTGACTGGAGCTCTAGAGTTAAGCAAAAGGCAGCAAGTAAATATCTACACTGATTCTAAGTATGCTTATTTGACTTAACAAGCTCACGCTGCAATGTGGAAAGAAAGATAGCTTAAAACGGCAACAGGAGAACCTAGTAAGCATTTCAGAGAGATCAAGAGACTTTTAACTCCTCTATATTGTCCTAAAGGGAGAAGGCAATGGCAACCCACTCCAGTACTCTTGCCTGGAAAATCCCATGGATGGAGGAGCCTGGTAGGCTGCAGTGCATGGGGTTGTGAAGAGTCAGACACGACTGAGCGACTTCACTTGCATGCACTGCAGAAGGAAATGGCAACCCACTCCAGTGTTCTTGCCTGGAGAATCCCAGGGATGGCGGAGCCTGGTGGGCTACCATCTATGTGGTAGCACAGAGTTGGACATGACTGAAGGGACTTAGCAGCAGCAGCAGAGCATTGTCCTAAAGAAGTAGTTGTTGTGCATTACAAAGGGCACAGCAGGGACAGAGTAAAGTAGCTGAAGGTTGACTGTCAAGCCAGAAAAGCAGCACTTGAGGAAACCCCTTCACTGCAGATGCCTTTGATCTGGACAGGTCCTGTGGAATAGGAAAAACCACAATGTACTGAGGAAGAATTAGAAAGATACTAGAAAAGAGGAGCAAGGATTACTGATAAAGGATGGTTACAATTCGAGGATGGACAATTAATAATTCCTGAAAATGCTCAATGGAAAAGTTTTCCTAAAGCCTTGGAATTAACTAATTATGTAACTCAACTCTCAGCTTTTCAGCAGGCATTAATGGAACTCCAGGAGGTGACTCCTGACCCAGCCATTGAGTCAAGCAAGCGTCTATTTGAGCCAGGAACCAAGGTCCTGATAAAAACATAAGGATCTGGGGGCCAATCCCTTGAGCCCCTCTGGGAAGGCCCTTACAAGGTTATTCTTTCTTCTCCCACAGCTGTCAAAGTGCCCGGAATTGATTCTGGGTGCACCACTCTCGAGTTAAGAGGTGGTACCTGACCAGAACTAAGTGATGTCATTTTATGTCTTTACTTTCTATATTCTGATTTTGTACTTTTCAGATGGGCCTGATAATCTATGTGAGCCTGCTTTTGCTGACTCTTAAAAATCCTGAGTCTGCCATTTGATCCTCAAGACAATGCCTTCCTGTTCTGGGCTCACTCCTACACTGCATTCCACAATCAGTCTAACTGCTGAGTCTGTGGAGCCCTCCCCTCTTCATCAGTAGAAGGCTTCCCTTGGTGGACATCTCCACTTCAAGGAAAGGACTTTCTCCAAGTCTGTGACTACCTTCGACAACAACAATCATACTGATGCCTCGTCTTAATCTGATGACATTTAACAATCCTAAAATGGCCTGGTGCAACACTTTGTACCTTAACTATGGACATAATGGGGCTTTTAACTTTGCTGATTGTTCTGTTTTTGCTATTTGCTCCCTGCATCTGTAACTGTATAGCTAGATTTGTTTCTAGTTGCAGGAAGGCTTTTAAGTTCCAAATGGCAGCTTCCCCCAACTACCTGGGGCCCCTGGATCATGAGACCCTCAATATGAGGGTTAGGAAAATATATTGCCTAACCAATTTAGGGACAACATCCCTTATCAGCTTGGAAGCAGTTACGGAACAAGAACAATGCCCCTTTCCCTTGGCAACATAATTCTCTTAAAATAAAAGGGGGAAATGAGAGGGTAACAGGAAGGAAGACCAGGGATCTCCGAATGGAGGAATAGGCTGGAAGTGTCAGACATTTTTTCTCTCTCTTAAGTGGCAGGAGGAACAAGCTACAAGTGTTAAGATTTTTCCCTTTGTCTACACAAATTTAAAAAGAGGTTTCTCTTAAAATTCTGCTTTGCCATGACACCTGGCTGCACCTGAACTTAACTTTTCCCAAACCTTCAACTAACCAATGTGTTTTTCTTATGGAAATGTTTGTCTTAAGCTATGTTAATGAGCTGTGAATTTACCCTAGACTCCATCATCAAGTCGATTCCACCTAAGACACAGAGCTGACTTGACAAACCATGCAAATATTCTCTTAAGTAATGTTCATGAAACTGTATTTGCTTGAAAACCTGCTTTTCTTCAAGATTCATGTCACTAATTTTATGGCCGGGGACAACTCCCCTTGTGCCAATGTTATCTCGAAATGCACGATGTGGGTGAGGGGACTGGTGCCAGTCTCTGAGTTTTGAGACATTTCATTTCTCTAATTAACAGACTGCGAGGAGCCTGGTGGGCTGCAGTCCATGGGGTCGCTAAGAGTCAGACATGACTGAGTGACTTCACTTTCACTTTCTTTTTTTCTTTTTTTTTCCGCCGCCGCGCCCCGCCTCATTGCACTTTCACTTTCCTCTTTCACGCATTGGAGAAGGAAATGGCAACCCACTCCAGTGTTCTTGCCTGGAGAATCCCAGGGCCGGGGAAGCCTGGTGGGCTGCCATCTATGGGGTCACACAGAATCGGACATGACTGAAGCGACTTAGCAGCAGTAGCAGAAGCAGGAGCTATATAAGTGAAAGTGAAAGTCGATCAGTCCTGTCCGACTCTTTGCGACTCCATGGACTATACAGTCCACGGAATTCTACAGGCTAGAATACTGGAGTGGGTAGCCTTTCCCTTCTCCAGGGGATCTTCCCAACCCAGGGATCGAACCCTTGTCTCCTGCATTGCAGGTGGATTCTTTACCAGCTGAGCCACAAGGGAAGCCCAGTAGCTATAAAACATCCAGCTAAAGACTAGCAGGGTGGCACTCTTTCTGCCTTCTTTTGATGTCTATGTCAGAAGCTTTCTCTATTTCTTTTATACTTTAATGAAATTTTATTACATGAAAGCTCTGAGCGATCAAGCCTCACCTCTGGCCCCGGATTGAATTCTTCTCCTCCGGAGGCCGAGAATTCTGGCATCTTTCATTGTTCTGAAGGAGGAAACAGACAAAACAGGCTCTATCTTGAAAGCAGGACTCCATCTTGGGCCGGACTGTGGACTTTGAGCTATATGCCCAGTATCTATGGAAATGACATATCAACTGGAAAACCAGGCGCCTCGGATGAAGAGGCCCAGGGCTCGTACCTAGACTCTCCGTTGCCTAAAAGAATACCCTAATTATCTGTATAACCATATAGAATCATACATTCTATTATGCTTATTGGGGTATGAACACAGGCCTGTTGATAATTGTCCACTGTTAACTACCTATGCTTAAGGCATATGAATCACGGGTTAACTTTGACTGTATCTTTATTTTTCCTTTGTTCAGACTAGTTTGGGAATTTGGGGAGGTGGGTTTGTGCACTTACACTTACACAGGGTATATAAGGTTTTCACAAAAACTGGTCGGGGTCCTTGGCTAAGAAGAGACTCTGCCCTGGGCCCACCAGTGTAATAAACTGCACTCCACTATCTGCAGTCCTTCTGAGTGAGTTTTTTTCCCAGAACGTGTGGCTTCAACAGTTCAGCAACAACCTTTCACTACTTCTGTGCCACTGGTTCTTCCAACAGCCATGATAATATGGCCCCCAACTGAGTCTGAATTCTCTGTCCATGGGTACTACAACAATCTTGAAGACCACCCATTGGACACTCTAAGAAGATAAATCTACAAAGTGGTTAGGAGTGTGACTTTGAAGATAGACCTAGATTCAATCTCAGCTCTGCCTTTTATCAGCTGTGTGTCTTTGGCCAAGTTACTTGTGCAAATCTCAGAAGAACCTCAGTCTCTGGTCTGAGGATAAGAAAGTGGTGGCAGAGATAAGAAAGGCTGTTATGGAATTAGAGATCATCAGTATTCAGTTCAGTTGCTCAGTCATGTCCAACTCTTTGCAACCCCATGGACTGCAGCATGTCAGGCCTACCTGTCCATCACCAACTCCTGGAATTTACCCGAATTCATGTCCATTGAGTCTGGGATGCCATCCAACCAGTTCATCTTCTGTCATCCCCTTCTCCTCCTGCCTTCAACCTTTCCCCACATCAGGGTCTTTTCAAATGAGTCAGTTCCTCCCATTAGGGGGCCAAAGTATTGGAGTTTCAGCTTCAACATCAGTCCTTCCAATGAATAGTCAGGACTGATTTCCTTTAAGATGGACTGGTTGCGTCTCCTTGCAGTCCAAGGGACTCTCAAGAGTCTTTTCCAACACCACATTTCAAAAGCATCGATTCTTCAGCACTCAGCTTTCTTTATAGTTCAACTCTCACATCTATCCATGACTACTGGAAAAACCATAGCTTTGACTAGATGGACCTTTGTTGACAAAGTAATGTCTCTGCTTTTTAATATGCTGTCTAGATTGGTCATAACTTTTCATCCAAGGAGTAAGCCTCTTTTAATTTCATGGCTGCAGTCACCATCTGCAGTGATTTTGAAGTCCCCCCCCCGAAATAAAGTCACCCACTGTTTCCCCATCTATTTGCCATGAAGTGATGAGACCAAATGACATGATCATAGTTTTCGGAATGTTGACTTTTAAGCCAACTTTTTCACTCTCCTCTTTCACTTTCATCAACAGGCTCTTTAGTTCTTCTTCACTTTC
>NW_011494906.1:860601-861695 GCF_000754665.1 Bison bison bison
GGTATGGACCTAACAGAAGCAGAAGATATTAAGAAGAGGTGGCAAGAATACACAGAAGAACTGTACAAAAAAGATCTTCATGACCCAGATAGTCGCGATGGTGTGGTCATTCACTTAGAGCCAGACATCCTGGAATGTGAAGTCAAGTGGGCCTTAGAAAGCATCACTATGAACAAAGCTAGTGGAGGTGATGGAATTCCAGGTGAACTATTTCAAATCCTAAAAGATGATGCTGTGAAAGTGCTGCACTCAATATGCCAGCAAATTTGGAAAACTCAGCAGTGGCCATGGGAGTGAAAAAGGTCAGTTTTCATTCCAATCCCAAAGAAAGGCAATGCCAAAGAATGCTCAAACTACCAGGCAACTGCACTCATCTCACATGCTAGGAAAGTAATGCTCAAAATTCTCCAAGCCAGGCTTCAACAGTACATGAACCATGAACATCCACATGTTCAAGGTGGATTTAAAAAAGGCAGAAGAACCAGAGATCAAATTGCCAACATCCGTTGGATCATTGAAAAAGCAAGAGAGTTCCAGAAAAACAAACATCTATTTCTGCTTTATTGACTATGCCAAAGCCTTTGACTGTGTGGATCACAATAAACTGTGGAAAATTCTGAAATAGATGGGAATACCAGACCACCTGACCTGCCTCTTGAGAAATCTGTATGCAGATCAAGAAGTAATTTAGAACTGGACATGGAACAACAGACTGGTTCCAAATTGGGAAAGGAGTACGTCAAGGCTGTATATTGTCACCCTGCTTATTTAACTTACATGCAGAGTACATCATGAGAAACACTGGGCTGGATGAAGCACAATTTGGAATCAAGACTGTTGGGAGAAATATCAATAACCTCAGATATGCAGATGACACCACACTTATGGCAGAAAGTGAAGAAGAACTAAAGAGCCTGTTGATGAAAGTGAAAGAGAAGAGTGAAAAAGTTGGCTTAAAAGTCAACATTCCGAAAACTATGATCATGTCATTTGGTCTCATCACTTCATGGCAAATAGATGGGGAAACAGTGGGTGACTTTATTCGGGGGGGGACTTCGAAAATCACTGCAGATGGTGACTGCAGCCATGAAATT
>NW_011494906.1:861795-863338 GCF_000754665.1 Bison bison bison
CAGATTTCTCAAGAGGCAGGTCAGGTGGTCTGGTATTCCCATCTATTTCAGAATTTTCCACAGTTTATTGTGATCCACACAGTCAAAGGCTTTGGCATAGTCAATAAAGCAGAAATAGATGTTTGTTTTTCTGGAACTCTCTTGCTTTTTCAATGATCCAACGGATGTTGGCAATTTGATCTCTGGTTCTTCTGCCTTTTTTAAATCCACCTTGAACATGTGGATGTTCATGGTTCATGTACTGTTGAAGCCTGGCTTGGAGAATTTTGAGCATTACTTTCCTAGCATGTGAGATGAGTGCAGTTGCCTGGTAGTTTGAGCATTCTTTGGCATTGCCTTTCTTTGGGATTGGAATGAAAACTGACCTTTTCCACTCCCATGGCCACTGCTGAGTTTTCCAAATTTGCTGGCATATTGAGTGCAGCACTTTCACAGCTCGCGGGAGTGGTGGCTGCGTGGCGCTGGAGCCGTGGCTATGAGGAGATACCCCACATCCAAGGGCAAAGGAGAAGCCCCAGCAAGATGGTAGGAGAGGTGAATTTGCATTTAGAATCAAACCCCATACCCACCAGAGATGCTCAGAGGGCTCAAACATACCTTGTGTGCACCAGGACCCAGAGACCCCACAGAGACTGAGACAGAACTGTGTTTGGGTGTCTCCTGAGGAGGTACAGGCCAGCAGTGGCCTACCACAGGGGCAGGGGCTCTGGGTGCAGCAGACCTGGGTATGGCAAAAGTCTTCTTGGAGGAGGTCGCCATTAACCCACCATAGAGCTGCCAGAACTTACACAGGACTGGGAAGCAGACTCTGGGAGGTCACAGATGGAACCTTGAGTACACCAGGACCCAGGAGAAAGGAGCAGTCATCCCACAAGAGACTGACCAAGACTTAGCCATGAGTCTCTGGCGGAGGTATGGGTCGGTGGTGGCCTGCTGTGGCATTGGGGGCTCTAAGTGTAGCAGTGCATGCATGGGATCTTTTGAAGGAGGTCACCATTATCTTCATTACCTCCACCATAGTTTGGTCTCAGGTCAAATAACAGGGAGGGAACACAACCCCAGCCTTGAACAGAAAATTGGATTAAAGATTTACTGAGCATGGCCCCACCCATCAGAACAAGACCCAGTTTCCCCCTCAGTCAGTCTCTCCCATCAGGAAACTTCCATAAGCCTCTTATCCTTCTCCATCAGAGGGCAGACAGACTGAAAAACACAATTACAGAAAACTAACCAATCTGATCACATGGACCACAGCCTTGTCTAACTCAGTGAAACTATGAGCCATGCTGTGTAGGCCAAACCAAGATGGACAGGTCATGGTGGAGAGTTCTGACAAAGCATGGTCCACTGGAGAAAGGAATGGCAAACCACTTCAGTATTCTTGCCTTGAGAACCCCATGAATAGTATGACAAGGCAAAAAGATAGGCACTGAAGATGAACTCCCCAGGTCGGTAGGTGCCCAATATGCTACTGGAGATCAGTGGAGAAATAACTCCAGAAAGAATGAAGAGACAGAGCCAAAGCAAAAACAATACCCAGTTC
>NW_011494906.1:863438-866269 GCF_000754665.1 Bison bison bison
ACACACGAGAGAATTCTATTTATCATAGAGTAGTGACTCTTTGCACCAGTTAGAGCAGAACTTGTTTCTGATTTCCAGCACTGTGCTAGAGATAAGTTTGGAAGAAGCTCTATGAAACTGGTTTCTGTGTGTTTGTTATTGTTGTTTGTTTGTTTCTTGGGCTAAGAGCAATAACTCTGCAAGACGCTATACAGAAAGCATTTTGGAGGGGCCTGTAGGCAAATAAGTTTGAGAAACACTGAATATAATATTCCTTGCCAGTAAGTTAAAAATACAAATATTAGCACACTACAAGTTCTCAGAAATCCTGCAGTAAATAAACCTATTTATTTCATCACCTTCCCAGATCTTTGGGGAATACTGGTCTGCATCATCCATAAGGGATATCCTTAGTTGTTGAGGGTGCATCGTTGGCTTGGTGGGAACCAACCTCAGTGGTCATTTTGGGCAATTTTTTAGCCAGCAAGTTAAACATTCAACAGAGTGGCCTTGGCAGTCGGCTACCCACCTTTTCCTTGATGGGGACCTCAGTTCATTATATGTTAAACTAAAGTTTATAACTCCTGACTTCTCTCCTGGATGCTGCCTTCTGAAGAAATCTGCCCACACTCTCTTCCAGAGGAGATATGAAAGCATTCATCAAGGCTCTTCTTGCCATGTCTTCTCAGAACCTTGACTTATTAAGACCCATTAATGCTGTAGACTCAAATTTTTCCTCATCCTCTGCTTAGGTAGATTTTTTTTTTTTAATGCACTTGAAGTGCATTTATTGATTGAATAATTAGTGTGGATTTAATTTGGTCAATGTGAAATCATTTATCAAGTTTTATTATCATTGATTTTTTGGTAAATCGTATACGGTCCAACAGAGATCATTATGTGAGGGCAGCCTAAGAAAGAACTCACCAGGTGACTTGCCGCAACCACGGGCATCGCTTTCCACAGTCACTCTGTTAGAGAATATGACTGTTTACCTGTGTGTTTTCTCCAGTGTTCAACTCAACATTATCTTTAAATTGGTACCAGTTATGTTTTTAAGATTTTTAAAAATACATTTGTTTTAATTGGAGGATAATTACTTTACAGTATGGTGATGGTTTTTCTCAGACATCAGTATGAATTAGCCATAGGCATACATGTGTCTTTTCCATCCTGAAGCCCCCTCCCCATTTCCCTCCTCACCCCATCCTTCCAGGTCTTCACAGAGCATCGGCTTTGGGTGCCCTGCTTTATACATCCTTCCACTGGTTATCTATTTTACATATGGTAATATATGCATTTCAGTGCTGTTCTCTCAAATCATCCGATCCTCTCCTTCTTCCACTGAGTCCAAAAGTCTGTTATTTACATCTGTGTTTCCTTTGCTGCCCTGCATGTAGGATTGTTGGTACCATCTTTCTAGATTCCAAATATATGTGTTAATGTGCTGTACTTTATGTTTCTCATTCTGACTTACTTCACTCTGTATAATAGGCTCTAGGTTCACCCACCTCGTTAGAACTGACTCAAACATGTTCCTTTTTATAGCCGAATAATATTCCATTGTGTATATTGTCCACAGCTTCCTTATCCATTCATCTGCCAGTGGGCATCTAGGTTGCTTCCTTGTCCTAGCTATTGTAAATAGTGCTGCAATGAACATTAGGGTACATGTGTCTTTTTTAGTTAGGTTTCCACTCCTCGCCGCCCAGGGAATTTTCCTGAGATGTAATCGCTTCTCACTCTGCATTTTGGACCATAAAACTGGCAGTGAAAGTATTTCTCTGAACCGGTTGGCTGGTTTCTTCCACAAACCTGCATGCCTCCTGATTTTTTCATAGCTTTCCTCCAGGCTTTTTAGGAATCTGACACCTGCATTTGGGGTAGGGGTCAGGTTGCTTAGGAGGAAAAAAGTGAGATAAGTAGAGGGTAATGTAGACTTTACTTAGGAAAAGTATACGAATTAGGTTATTTTACACAATTAGGGTTTATTGTGGGAGAAGGCAGTGGCAACCCACTCCAGTACTCTTGCCTGGAAAATCCCATGGACGGAGGAGCCTGGTAGGCTGCAGTCCATGGGGTCCCTAGGAGTCGGACACGACTGAGCGACTTCACTTTCATGCGTTGGAGAAGGAAATGGCAATCCACTCCAGTATTCTTGCCTGGAGAATCCCAGGGACGGGGAAGCCTGGTGGGCTGCCGTCTTATGGGGTCGCAGAGTCGGACACGACTGAAGCGACTTAGCAGCAGCAGCAGCAACATGGTTTATTGTTGTATTTGAGCTCCTGTGTCCTGGGCTGTATTGGGGACTTCATATACACATTTAATCCTCAACAATTTTTGAGGTATTATCCCTCTCCCCATTTTTTTCCCCACAGACAAGGAAACTTGAGACTGAACAATCTACGTTAACTTGTTCAAGGTCACAGAACTAGGTAAAGCGCAGGCCAGAATTTGAACCCTGGCTTATGACATCATGCTGGTTTAAAACTTTGTTGAAGATGGTTAACTTTGAACTAGAAGCTGTTTCTTTTTTGAGTGTTGGGTTTTGTTGCCTTACCCCTTTCTGTCTGCTTTCCATGTAGAAAGACTTGGTTGACTGTTTCAACGACAAATACTGTATTAATGACTTGAAATTTTTGCCTGCGTCTTATATGTGGATTGAGGTCTCTGAAGACGACAAACTGGAAGGCAGGAAACACTACCGTGGTGGTAGGTGTGGAGGTTGAGGGCCTGTGAAATGGAAATGCTGGGTACTTGGGAAAACTAAAGCAAGAAACACTGGAAGAGAACCTCAGAGTTCATCTAGTCCAACTTTCTCACTTAAAAGGTGTGATGATAGCCTAGACAGG
>NW_011494906.1:866369-866707 GCF_000754665.1 Bison bison bison
CCACTAGACCATTCAAGTATGACCTAAATCAAATCCCTTATGATTATACAGTGGAAGTGAGAAATAGATTCAAGGGATTAGATCTGCTAGACAGAGTGCCTGATGAACTATGGACCGAGGTTCCTGACATTGTACAAAAGGCAGTGATAAAGACCATCCCCAAGTAAAAGAAATGTAAAAAAGCAAAATGGCTGTGTGAGGAGGCCTTATAAATAGCTGAGAAAAGAAGAGAAGAGAAAAGCAAAGGAGAAAAGGAAAGATATACCCATTTGAATTCAGAGTTCCAAAGAATAGCAAGGAGAGATAAGAAAGCCTTCCTCAGTGATCAGTAAAAAGAA
>NW_011494906.1:866807-870737 GCF_000754665.1 Bison bison bison
GAGTCCCTTGGACCGCAAGGAGATCCAACCAGTCCATCTTAAAGGAAATCAGTCCTGACTATTCATTGGAAGGCCTGATGTTGAAGCTGAAACACCAATACTTTGGCCACCTGATGCGAAGAACTGACTCATTTGAAAAGACCCTGATGCTGGGAAAGGTTGAATGTAGAAGGGGATGACAGAAGATGAGATGGTTGGGTGGCATCACCAACTCAATGAGCATGAATTTGGGTAAACTCCAGGAGTTGGTGATGTACAGGGAGGCCTGGAGTGCTGGAGTTGCAAAGACAGACAAGATTGAGTGACTGAACTAAACAATAAATATTGTATGGCTTGGAAGACTATCTGGAAGAAGTGAGCTCTCAACCTGAGAGCAGTGTCGCCTGCATATCTCTAGTATAATGATGGAAGGTAGAAAGATGAACCGTCCCTAATTCTACTTAGATCTGATGAGTGCTTGGCTGCAGAATAAAGTGGAGATGCTAGGTGTGGCAGGTCAAGGGGTGAATAGTGGATGAAGCGCACTGTGGAGTTACCAGTGCCAATGGCCCACTTCCCTGGTGGCTCAGCAGTAAAAGAATCTGCCTGCCAAAGGAGGAAATGCATGCTCGATTCCTGAGTCAGGAAGATACCTTGGAGAAGGAAACGACAACCCATTGCAGTATTCTTGCCTGGAAAATCCCAAGGACTGAGGAATCTGGTGGGCTATAGTTCATGGGGTTGCAAAGAGTCAGAAGCGACTCAGTAACTAAAAAAACCTTGTCAACATACTGTCCCTGTCTGAGGTCAGGCAGGTATCACTGACTCCCAATTTACAGCCCTTTCCTCTGGTTCCTCTAGGTACTTTGGAATATTTCTTCTTAAGTAGCCACACTCTTTATTTTCACGCCCAGGGACATTTTAGGGCTGTGAGCCCATTCTCTCCTCTCCTATCAGCAACTGCCCACTACGCTCCAGACACAGAGAAAAACACGCATCTCTTCACTAGAGTTCAGGCTAGGGACATTACAATCCACACAGCTGCTAGTTCTCTGACACCACCACTGCTGAGCCAGGAGCCTGGATCTATCAGACTGTGGGGAGTAAGGCAGTAGGGCATCTTCAAGTTTTTGAGGGATGAAGAGACCTTCAAGAGACAACTGCAGATTAGAGAGGTGTAGCCATCGCTCACGGTTAGGCAGAGCCGAGTCTAAGACCCGGACCTCCTGGGTACCACACCAGTTTCTTGGTTCTCCTTTTCCCGGACACTCAGCAGCCGGGGTGACATGCTGCCTGCTAAGACACAACGCTCTGCGCCGTGGCAGGCCTCGAGCCCCGCCCCGAGGGCGTCGCGCTCCACTGCTCACAGGTCCCGGCCCTCCCACAGCCTCAGGTAGATGGAGAAGCTCAGCCAATCTCAAGGGCTCCGAGGCAAAGAAGGCGGGACGAGAAGAAAAAGTTTAGGACAGGAGCGCTAACCAATCGGGCGCCTAGCTGCCTGAGCGACGGCCACCAGCATCCACTTGGAGACACCGCCCTGAGTCGGGGGCATGGTTAGTAGAGAGTGAACTAATCCGAGACGAGGGAAGACAAATTTGAGCCACTTAAAACTAAGAAGGCGGGAAGGGGCGGAGCTCTCCCGGTGGCTGCTCGTTGGTGGGTGAGGGTCAGCTTTCTCTGCTAGTTCCCACCCTCGGACTTCTTAGCCCCTCGAATTCGAGAGAGGCTCAGGGAGTTCCCGGAGTAGGGCGAAGAGGTATCACCCGAGAAGGCCTGGGGTCGAGACTCTAGTTGGACGAGGTGCTGGAAGCTACCGGGTGGGCATCGAGGAAGCGGAGGCTGCCTAAGGGGCGGGACTTCCGGGGAGGGGCTTTGTGGACGGGGCGGGGCCTGCTGCTACGGTTAGGCCGAGGGGCGGAGCTAAAAGTAGACCACTGGGTGTGACCTGGGAGAAAGAAGGGTAGTAATGTAAGGGAGCATCTTGGGGTCGGGATGCTGCTGCCAGAGGCTTTGGGGTGGCAAGTAATAGCTCAGAGCTGACGTTAAGATATATAGGGAGGTTACCTACCCTAACCCACTTTCCTCTCTTCCCAAGGGAGCCACTGGAGAGGATCTTCCTAAGGTCCCTTTCCCTTTGTGGAGTGCTATGGAGTTCCCAGAACACAGCCAGCAGCTGCTGCAGAGCCTCCGAGAGCAGCGGTCCCAGGGTTTCCTTTGTGACTGCACCGTGATGGTGGGTAGTACCCAGTTCTTGGCTCATCGGGCTGTGCTGGCCTCCTGCAGCCCATTTTTCCAGCTTTTCTACAAAGAGCGGGAACTGGACAAGAGGGATCTGGTGTGTATCCACAACGAGATTGTCACAGCCCCGGCCTTTGGACTGCTTCTGGACTTTATGTATGCTGGCCAGCTGGTCCTGAGGGGGGATACCCCTGTGGAGGATGTGCTGGCGGCTGCCAGCTACTTGCACATGAATGATATTGTCAAGGTGTGTAAGCGGCGGCTGCAAGCCCGGGGCCTGGCAGAGGCGGATAGTACCAAGAAGGAAGAAGAAACCAACTCACAACCCCCTAATTTGGAGTTTTTGTCCAGCACTTCCCGTGGTTCCCAGCCTTCGTTGGCATCAGCAGAGACATCAGGGCCCTGGGGCAAAGGGGAATGGAAAGGCTCTGCAGCTCCCTCACCTATCTGTCCTCCAGATGAGCCACCGATGCCAGCTGGGGCTGACACTACACAGCCTGGCGTGGAGGTTGAGTCATCGCATCTTCGGGCACCTCCTGTACCAGTGGCTGATGTCTCTCTTGCCAGCCCCAGCAGTTCCACAGAGACCAACCCTGCAAACTACTTCTCTGCGGGCCTCCCAACTGTTTCAGTGGAGCCACTGGCTCCACTTGATGTGGGTTCTGAGAGCCTGAGGGTGGTAGAACCAAGGGCAACTGGAGGACCATTGCAAGGCTTCTATCCTCCAACTTCAGTTGCAGTCCCAGTTCCATCCGAGGCTCCAGCCCCCGCGGAAGCTGAGCTGGTACAGGTGAAAGTAGAAGCAATTGTGATTTCTGATGAGGAGCCTGACGTGTCAGAGGAACAGCCTCGAGGCCCCGAGGGACTCTTCCCTCCTGGAGGAGCCATGTATGGCGGCCAGCCCCCCCAGCCAGAGGCCTTTGAGGAGCCACGGGCAGCAGGATTGGAGGAGGTGGGGCCCAGTGACCACTTCCTGCCGCCAGATCCGCACCTACCCTACCATTTGCTGCCAGGTCCAGGGCAGTATCATCGAGGACTGGTGACCTCGCCCCTGCCTGCTCCACCCGCCCTGCATGAGCCACTCTACTTGCCTTCTGAGTATGAAACAGCCCCAGGAAGCTTTGGGGGTTTTACTGAGGATGTTCCTACTTGCAAGACATGTGGGAAGACCTTCTCATGCTCTTACACACTGCGGCGTCACGCCACAGTGCACACGCGGGAGCGACCCTACGAGTGCCGCTACTGCCTGCGCAGCTACACGCAGTCAGGGGACCTGTACCGCCACATCCGCAAGGCTCACAATGAGGACCGGGCCAAACGCAGCAAACCGGATCCAGAGGCTGGCCCCGTCCTGGGAGCGCAGCCCCTCCCTGGCTCCCCGACCGCAGACAGACAGAACAGCAGTGTTGGAGGGCCACCCAAAGATTTTGTACTTGGCTCCAAAAACTAACATCCGGGAGAGCATGAGCCGATGCCAGGCCTGCTCTTGCTGCCACCAGGGGGCAGCACGGAAGGTGGAAGCACCTGATTTCCTCTGCTGGGGACGGAATGAAGATTCTGCCCAGGCTGAAGGTTCCTACCCTTTTCTTTTCCCAGCCAGAGAGGACTTTATGGGTATTGCATCTCAGCCAACTCCTCGCCGCCCTGGGAATTTTCCTGAGATGTAATCGCTTCTCACTCTGCATTTTGGACCATAAAACTGGCAGTGAAAGT
>NW_011494906.1:870837-874567 GCF_000754665.1 Bison bison bison
AGAAAGACTTGGTTGACTGTTTCAACGACAAATACTGTATTAATGACTTGAAATTTTTGCCTGCGTCTTATATGTGGATTGAGGTCTCTGAAGACGACAAACTGGAAGGCAGGAAACACTACCGTGGTGGTAGGTGTGGAGGTTGAGGGCCTGTGAAATGGAAATGCTGGGTACTTGGGAAAACTAAAGCAAGAAACACTGGAAGAGAACCTCAGAGTTCATCTAGTCCAACTTTCTCACTTAAAAGGTGTGATGATAGCCTAGACAGGTCATATCACTCATCTATGATCACACAGGTGTTACTGGCAATAGAGATAGCAAAGAAATGGGAACTTGGGGTGTTGATGTGGCATGGAGGATAAAGCATTCTAGAAATCCAGGAGAAGGGTCTGCCCCTGCCTGTGGTAGAGTGGTATTTGTACGATGGACCAGAGGGCTCCCCACAAACCCTTTCTCTTTGACACATAAGGAACTGAGTGCAAAAAAAGCAGGAAGGAATATTTAGATGAAAATATGAGTGAATTTCCTGAATTTCTTCTCTTTTTGGATTTATTACATTCAGCACTGTGAACTCTTACTAGTAGGCTACTGTTTTTGAGTCATAGGAAGGAGACAGAGCTGAGCAAATATTTGGTCAAAGAAAGTTCCTTACCTGGTGCATTATGGAGAGCAAAAGTTGATGCTTAACATTTCCAAGGTTGGGAGTAAATTCCATGCCTTTCGTTTTCCTTGTGTTGGAATAACCTTTGTATCTTTCAAATGCCTAATTTTATTTATGCAAATACATTACTGCCTTAACTCCTTGGTGAAACAAGGCAAGATGTACATAAACCCAGTAAGAGCTATTTTAGCTGAGTGGAGCACCTTTTCCAAAGTCTTTCCTAGAGTAACTATCACGTCAAACTGCCTATAAGAATCAGTTGCCTTTAAAAGAGTGAACTTTATGATTGTGAATTATCTGTCAATTTTTTAAAAAGACATGGGGCTGGGGGTGGGCGGGGGGAGGAGAAATCGGTTGCCTCAGAATGGTTCCTAAAAGCAAGACATAATATGTGTATATGTATGTATCATGTATATAATTTCTCTGGACATCTGGGGGACACAGGAACCATTGTTACTGTCTTGGCCAAGTGCAATACAAACTAAAGAGGATCTGTTACTTGGTGACATTCTCTCCTGAAGAGCATTTATTTTTAGTTCCCAGCATGGAATGCTTTCTTCATTGGAGGTAGCAGCTAGGAATTTGTAAGACATTTAAAGCAGCAGCCAACACACTTACTGCCACAGTTGCCTCTCTTTATCCATCTGCTGGACACCAAGAACGGTTTATGCCTGTCTGTAGAGGTGTGATCAATAGAGAAGTTTCTCTGGTTTCCACTTCTCTTGACGGCCCCATCCATGGATTCAAGGAGACATAGGTCAGCTCATCTAACCTCTAGTCCAACACTGGATCCTCCTTTTGCCAAGTGTTGAACCTCTGCTTGAAAGAGAACTCACTATCCCTAAAGGAAATCTATTTAACTGTTGGGCAACCCTTATCACTGACTAATGATTACTTCTACTGAGCCAAAATCGGCCTCCAATGGTGGGATGGATCAGGCCCCAGGCTACTAAGAGTTTAACCCCAAGAAGTTACTTGCTTTTGAGCTCCAAGCTGATTTAAGTTTTCAGACAACCAACCTTTGCTCTCCAGTTTTAGAAACATATTCCTAGCTTAGGATTTCACTTCTTTTCTTAATTGGCTATAAGCATATGCCTTCACTTGCCCTTAGCTTCACAATACTCACCATTTAGCCCTTCACATTTGATTTCAATTTCTCCAAAGCCAGAGATTCCAAAGATGATTTACTTGGTTATATACTAATACTTATTTTTTTTTTTCTAATACTTATTTTTATGGTTGGTTGGTTGTTTTGTTTTTTTGGGCAAATGATATAAAGTGCTCTAAAGTCCCCACCTCAATTTTATCAGTAAGCAATTTCAGCATGCCATCTCTAAAAGGACTCTTAAAGAAGAAAAAAGAAAAGGACCAAATACCATGATCACTTGGGTCAGAAGATACCCTAGAGAAGGAAATGGCAACCCATTCCAGTAATCTTGCCTGGGAAATTCCCATGGACAGAGGAGCCTGGTGGGATCCAGTCCATGGTGTCAGAGTCGGACACGACTGAATGACTAAACCAACAACCACTATGATCACACCCAACAAAACTGATAATTCCTGTTCAGAGCTTCCCGATTGTCCCATACTTTTTTTTTTTTTTCTCAAATCAGAATCCAAATTCTAAGGGTTTTAGGAGCTCTGTGCCAGGACTTCGGAGGAGACCTATACATATAATTTTTTTTCATTATTTCAGTCTTATAAACTTAGTTTTCTTCAAATAAGAATCCAAAGTAGAGTCATATTTATTTGGTTGATGTGTCTCAAACCTCTTTTTAAGATATAAAATCCCCTCTCCTTTTCCTTGCAATTTATTGCAGAAATTGGTTTTTGCATCTTATGGTTTCAGTCTGGGGTTTGCTGATTACCTTCCCATGATATCATTTAACATGTTCCTCTGTCCAAAAATTCCTTTCAAAATATATATTTAAATAAAATGTTGACTAAAAAGTAATATAGGTGTGTGTTATTTTGGCAAAATTGTAAAGATAGTGGGTATCAATTTGGCGGAATGCCATTCTTAATTGTTCCTTATGTGCCAAAGTACGAATCTTCACATCACCATGAATGCTTTCTCTAAAATCAAACCCTCAAATCCTGTGTGGAAACCCTTAAGGACTGGTAAGGTGCACTGCTTCCCCCTCCACAAACTTCTGAGTACACAGATTTAGCTACCTGATTTCTTCAGGATGTGGGCTGGGCAGGCCTCCTCCAGACCCATATCTGACTGCCTACCTTTGTCCACTTTCCCATTCATTAGCATCTTTGTTAGAGCTGGCCTTCAAATTAAAGACCAAAATGTAAGTCTGACCACTTTGTCTCTTAGTAATGCAAAAAAAGAAAAAAAAAAAAAAAAGATTAGTACAATATACATCTACAATACATTTTTAAATATCAGCTTTATTTTTTCCTCATTGATACAGAACATAGCTTACTATAACATCAAGTCTTAGTGGGGAAAAAAGAGAAAATCAGAAAGCAAAACCAGCCCCAAACAAAGATAACACACAACCATGACATAATTTGGCAACAGTCTAGGCTTAGAAATTTAAGAAGCTTGGAAGAGGACTAAAATATTCCTCTTTTGTTAGCTGTGTCCTTGGACTTAAAAGACTATTTGGTATAAAGACTTTTTGTTATAAGCTGATGGTTGTACTATTTAAGAGTACAGGGAGATACAAAGAGGAGCCTAGTTCATCAAGAGAGACACATTACTGATTAAGAGAGAAGAGCTCATGTACTCTTGGCAAGACCAAGAAGTTTTTGTCTGTAAACTGTGTTTATATGATGGCTAATGACATGTCCTTATTCCTTTCATTCATAAATACAGAGGCAGAGCTATTATGGCCTCATCTACTCTTGTACAACTCATACATTGTGGACATTAGAATAAGTGTGCAGAATGATAAAGGTGCTCCGGTTGAGGAAGCCTCCTACAGAGCCATGGCTGTACCAGATCTGCAGCCTGCACCTGTGCCCAACAAAGCTTCCAGAAAGCTGTCGGTGCTTCTCATGATGTACTCTGCATATAAGTTAAATAAGCAGGGTGACAATATACAGCCTTGATGT
>NW_011494906.1:874667-875109 GCF_000754665.1 Bison bison bison
TTTTAGGAATCAGCGAACTAAAATGGACTGCAATGGGTGAATTTAACTCAGATGACCATTATATCTACTACTGTGGGCAAGAATCCCTTAGAGGAAATGGAGTAGATATCATGGTCAACAAAAGAGTCCGAAATGCAGTACTTGGATGCAATCTCAACAACGACAGAATGATCTCTGTTTGTTTCCAAGGCAAACCATTCAATATCACAGTGATCCAAGCCTATGCCCCGATCAGTAATGCTGAAGAAGCTGAAGTTGAAAGGTTCTATGGAGACCTACAAGACCTTCTAGAACTAACACCCACAAAAGATGTCCTTTTCATTATAGGGGACTAGAATGCAAAATTAGGAAGTCAAGAAATACCTGGAGTAACAGGCAAATTTGGCCTTGGAGTACAGAATGAAGCAGGGCAAAGACTATCAGAGTTTTGTCAAGAGAAGGC
>NW_011494906.1:875209-883837 GCF_000754665.1 Bison bison bison
TTACTTCATCTTCTGCTAAGCCTTATCCGTTGTATATGACTACATCTACCAACATCTATCATCAAAATCTATGCCAGAGCTATGATTAATCCACCTATAACTGATGAGTGTTTTCTGGTTGTATTTCTCAAGGCAAATGTTTCTGATATATAATACCATATATTAAAAGCCATATAAATAGAAAGATGGGGAAACAAAAACACAGCCTATGTAAGTGATAGAAGAGTTTGTGCAGCACTAGAAGCAAAACAGAAGTTCACCTCAGTCAGAGGTGTGGGGGTAATTTCTCTTGCTGAGGCTCAGGTTTCCCTTTGATGGGTCTCTAATGGTTCATCTAAGTTCAAGTGGAGGAGTATCTTTCTTCTTTTAACCAAACATGCCCAGGTAGAGCTGCTTCTCTTTCCGATGGTAGCTGCTGAGTTCCAACTGTGTCCGCTGAAGGTACCTCCGGACGTTGGCGTCTTAGAACAGGACAAAGGAGGCAATCAGAGACAGACCCGTAATTGTGCGTCCAGACAGGAGAGGACTGTGAACACCCTTCCATTTCTGAAAATTTCTAAGATCTGCGTATATCACAACTATTCTATGCAACGTACATTTCCTTCATTAATACCACTTTTAATCTCTAAAGAATCTCGTACAGGGACTTCCCTGGTGGTCCACTGGTTAAGAATCTACCTTCCAACGCCGAAGGTTCGATCCCTCATCAGGGAACTAAGATCCTCTCTAGTTGTGGCACAGGGACTTAGCTGTCCCACAACATGTATTATCACCTATTTTCAACAACATGTGGGGCAACTGAGTCCCTGTGCCACAACCAGAGAGGTCACACGTGGCAATAAACCCTGATGCAGTCAAATAAATAAATATATATTTTAAAAAATTATTGTACAAGGCTGAGCTGGTTTCTAACTTAATAATGAAAAGCATCTGAAGAAACAGTAATTTTAAGAGCACAGCCTCTAAACCTACTATACATGGGTGGCAGTTAATCTGTGTACCTGAAAGAAACATGAGCAATGGTTCATATTTTATATCTTTATTAATCCATGACTTTTCCAGGCTTCCCTGGTGGCTCAGATGGTAAAGAATCTGCCTGCAACGCAAGAGACCAGGGTAACTAACACTTTAATGACTTTTCCATTCAATTAGAGTGGTGCTGCTGAGTTATTTTACGTTTGGGGACCCCTCACTTCAGTAGCTGCTCTAAGCCATAATGCAAAATGGGAGACAATTTTCAGAGCCGAACCACCAACACAGGAACAAGTTTATCATTCTCTTAACAATATCCTTTTTGCCTTGGAAACAAGCCTCAAGTTCTCAGGATGCCTGTTCTTCTAGGTCATACCTGGGGTTAGCTGAGCTAAAGGATGAAAGGACAGTCATGCAAAAGCCAGACCTCAGCTGGAAAACTGGTAGAAACAAGGATTATCAAGTTTATTCACTGGAATCTAGATCCTATTTTAGTCTCCATCTAGGAACTGAAACTTGGAATTCATGAGTAGAAGGTCTGTTTGTTATACACCGTCATACACCTTTTTATACTTTTTTAATACTGAACGTGTGAATATATTATTACTTATTTTCACAATTCAATACATTGGAAAATGAACTAAAATCCTCTCCCACAGATACTACCTCAGTGGGACTATTTTTTGTACTTCCCACTTCAGCCCCCTTCTCTCACCTTTTGGCTTCCTATTGACAGCAGCCATGAGGTAGTGCCGGGCCTGGTCATAGTCCTGCAGGTGGAAAAAGGCCACTCCAGCCCGATACAAGGCCTTGGCATTATCAGGCTGCCGCTCCAGGACTTTCTGGCTGTATTCTTTCACCCGTTCATAGTTTACTGGTTCCATCTGAAGGAGACAGGCTAATGGCAGCAAACGGAAGGAAGAGAGAAGAGGACCTTGTTACACGATGCCCCATCGCCCAACACAAGGAAGCACCAAATCCAGGATGCTACAGCAACACTCACTCACCCAGCAAATGCATCTGCATGTCCACCGTGCGCCAGACATCATGCTAGCCACTGGGGATACAGCAGTGGATACAAGTTTTACACACCTCACGGTTTACTTCACTATCTGTCAAATGCCCATTGCGTGTTGGGCTGGCCAAAAAGTTTGTTTGGGTTTTTCTGTAAGATGTTATGGAAGAACTCGAAGTTTTTGGCCAACCCAATACCTAGCGTGGGTCAGGCCCAGCTATAAAAGTTAAGACTAGGGCTTCCCTTATGGTCCAGTGGTTAGGAATCCGCCTGCCGATGCAGGAGACACGGGTTCGATCCCTGATCCGGAAAGATCTCACGTGCCACGGAGAAGCTAAGCCCTTGTGCCACCACTACTAAGCCTGTGCTCCAGAGCCTGGGAGCTCAACTACTGAAGCTCGAGTGCCCTAGAGTCTGTGCTTTGCAACAAGAGAAAGCCACCCAACAGAGAAGCCCGAGGCACCGCACCTGGAGAAAAGCCTGCGCAGCCACATTAAATCAATAATTTTTAAAAAGTTGATTAGACTATACTTTAAATTTATGGGGACTTTCCTGGCGGTCCAGTGGTTGGAACTCTCGGGGGGCAGGGGTTTGATCGCTAGCATGCCACGTGGTGAAAAAAGAAATTATTTAAAACTCTTCATTGTCTCTCTTCTACTCAAGGCTCTCTGTCTATCTTGACTCTCCCATTTCACAATTCTTGTCCTGAAGTCCTAGTAACAACAACGACTGCCATTAATAGTGTGAGTAAACAGTAAGCACTGTGCCAGGGGCTTGTTTAATCTTCTCATCCACCCTCTGAAGTCAGTATGTGTTAGCATCTCCATTTAATGGATGAAGAAATCAAGGCTCACAAAGGTAAAGTAACTTGTCTAGGATCCCACAGCTTTTAGGTGGAATGAGTAAGAAATCTGAACCAAAGACTAACTCAAAAATTACCCTTCTCAATGATGATATATTATCTCACGAATTCCTTAGATAAAAGGATGGGACCTCAAAATACAAATCTGTGTAGGAGACAATGTTCAGGTCAATGTTCTGTCTTTCTGTAATTAAGAAGGGAAATGCATTTCCTGTTTAACAACTGTGGGAATTACACACAGCATTATTAAATCATGTGCTGGGAAGGAAGGAGTATCAGGGCTGTATCTGCATCCCTTCTACAACATCCCCACCAAGTGGCCATATGGTTCATACTTAAGTATTTCCCCAGCGTCAGCTAACCCATCAATGATGGGTTACCATGATGTAACCCATTGTTCCTTCATTCTACAACTAGTTCTGGGGTAATGACCATGTGCTAGGTGGAGGTAGGAGCAGGAGAAAAAGAGGAACAAGACAGACACCTTGGTGAGTGAGTAGAGCTTGCATCCTAATTCCCAGGCAGAAGGAACACACTAACAAATTCACTTATTTATTAGTGCTTTGTGGAAAATAGAACTGTACTGGGACAGAGACTGAATGAGGTCAGAGTGATGCTTGATTACAGAAGGCGTCCCTGAGAAAGTGACTTTTGGGCCAAGATCTGAATGACAGGGTCATTCAAGGGACAGGGCATTCTAGCCAAGAGAAGAGATCCTACCCAGCCGGAAGGTGGGTGTGTGCTTTGTGAATTCAGTCTACGGAGGAGCCAGATCACGTCAGGTTGTGCAGGTGAAGGTCAGAGTTTGAATATTTTCCTAAGTACAATAATATGCCATTGGAGGGTTTTAGCGATGAGGTCTGATTTCTTTATCTATGAAGTAGGGAAAATCATTACTACCTTGCAGAATTTTTGTGAAGGTGAGAGGTACTATAAATAAACTGCCCAACACATAAATTTCACTCTCATGTAAGTGAAATTTCTTAATTTTAGTGAGTCTTTAGGAAACATCTATCAAGCGCCTCCAAGCAGAGGGTCTACAGATGGATAAGCCAGTCTCTGCCTTCAGGTCCACCTGGACAGTCAAGATGAGTATGTATCTCATTTCCTTGATTTCTGACCAATTCCCCAAGGTGTATTCTATTCTCTAACATACAGTATTCTGCAATAAGAACTTAAGTACAGAGGCTTCCCTGGTGGCTCAGTGGTAAAGAATCCACCAGCCAATACAGGAGACATGGGTTCGATCCCTGATCTGGGAAGATCCCACATGCCAGAGCAAATAAGCCTATGTCTCACAACTATTGAGCTTGTGATCTAGGGCCCATGAGCCACAACAAGAGAAACCACCCCAATGAGAAGCCCAAGCACCTCAACTAGAGTGGCCCCCGCTCGCCAAACTATAGAAAAGCCCTCGAAGCAACAAAGATCCAGCACAGCCACAAAAAAATTGGACTTGCCAGGTTTAATTTTAGCTCCACCACTTACTAGATGTTCCTTAAATCTACCTCAAAGGATTGCTATGATACTTAAGGTTTATATGTATATGTGTATCAAGGGCTTATACATGGCATTTCATAAATGTCACCTTAATGAGCCTTCCCTGACCACTACCATGCCTACGGCACTCACTATTCCCATTTTCTTTCTTTTGGCTATGCCACGCTGCATGTGGGATCTTTGTTTTTCCACCAGGGATCGAACTGGCACCCTCTGCTTTAGAAGCGTGGCGTCTTAATGACTGGACTGCCAGGGAAGTCCATACACCCATTTTCTGCTTTATCCGTTTTCACATTACTTATCATCTTTGTCAACTACAAATTGGTGCTTGCCAACAGCAGGAGGCTGAATCCTGGGCTACTGCAGCTGTAGGCCTTGACACGCCCTGAGGGAGTTCAGAATGAGGCACTTTGTGCCCCAAGAAAACAGGTCTTTAGATTGAACTCCCCCTTCACGAAAATCTTATATACTAACCTCCCCACACTGCCTCTTTGGAGCAGTTTTTTTTTTTGGAGCTGTCTGAGGTGCTGTCTCCTGGGCTGCAGTCCTCATTTTGCCCCAAGTAAAACTTAACTCAAAACTCTCTCCTTGTGCCTCATTTTCAGTCAACATCGTCTAATACACAAGTTACTTCTTTTGTTAACTATCCATCTCCCCATGACAGCAGGGACCTTTATCTGTTTTACTATACTGCAATATCCTCAGTATGCTGCTACTGCTACTGCTGCTGCTAAGTCACTTCAGTCATGTCCAACTCTGTGCGACTCCATAGACGGCAGCCCACCAGGCTCCCCCGTCCCTGGGATTCTCCAGGCTTCAGAACACTGGAGTGGGTTGCCATTTCCTTCTCCAGTGCATGAAAGTGTAAAGTGAAAAGTGAACGTGAAGTCGCTCAGTTGTGTCCAACTCTTAGCGACCCCATGCACTGCAGCCCACCAGGCTCCTCCGTCCATGGGATTTTCCAGGCAAGAGTACTGGAGTGGGGTGCCATTGCCTTCTCCAATCCTCAGTATATCAATAAATATTAATTTATTCAAAAAATAATTACTGAATGAACTGAAATAGTAGCTACTATAATTACGGTTACTTGAGTCTAAGAATAGCTTTGGACACACACTGTAAAACAGCTAGAATTTCACCAAATCATTGAGGACCAGGGTAGTAAAAAGGAAAAAAATTTAAACAATGATTACAAAGTGTATACTTCAAAACAAACTTAATTAGCTCTATGGTTACTTTGCCTGCCACAGAACAGACTTCAGAAGTCTCCTTTCTTTCAGCAGATGAATCCTAGTGATACTAACTCTGGACTATTTCTCCATGCAAGGTCAGCTGGATATGGAAGGTACAAGTTACCCAAGGTATCATCTAGCTGCTTTATATAGGAAGCAGGAAAATGAGGAAAAGCTATCCAAAACATCTAAGATGGATGACTTACACCACCAGCTGAAGCAAGTGCCTTCTTTCCTAAATTTTAAATATTAAAGAAACAACAGTCTAAACATAGGTTTGATACTGTGCAGGGTCTTTGGGGCTCCTGGGCACAAGGGCTTTGTGTCTGCCATTTCTTCGATTATAAGAAACAGTCTGCATTCAGCCTCTACGACCTTCCCTGAGGTCTGAAGGGCAGACTCAAGCAATTGTTAATTAGGGAAGGGTGGGGCTGGGAGACCAAGGAGAAACAGTCAAGAGCAGCCTTGAGGCAAGGTCCTGTTTCCCCAACAGACAGTCTCAACAACATCTTAAGCTATTTTGTGGATACAGAAACGACCTCCAGGTGGGAGAAGTTAACAATTAACAATGGTATGCCACCCAGGAGCAGTGTAGACCCCAGACCAGCTGAACTGGAAGGTCAATGATGCTTAGCCTTACTTACCTCACCACCAACCCATTAGAAAAAACGTCCATGAGATGATTACACTCTTTGGACAATTTATACAAAACCTCACAGTATCTTCCCCAGGTGGGGACTCGTGGTTTTGAGGGCAGGAGCCTGCTCTGTTCCCCTTTGCCTGGCAAAACAAAAGAGCTATTCTTTTCTACTTCACCCAAAACTCTGTCTGTGAAATTTGATTCGGTACCAGTGTACAAACAAGCTGAGCTCAGCATCAGGTTCAGTATTTTCTCTGTGTGTTAGTTCCTCGATCGTGTCCAACTCTTTGCGATCTCATGGACTGTAGCCCTCCAGGCTCCTCCATCCATGGGATTTTCCAGGCAAGAATACTGGGGTGGGTTGCCATTTCCTTCTCCAAGGGATCTTCCCGACCCAGGGATTGAATCCACGTCTCCCGCATTGCAGGCAGACTCTTTACCGTCTGAGCCACCAGGAAGTTGTGCAAAATTTCTTAAACCTATTAGCCATCACCTGGGAGTCTGATAGAAACGCAAATTGGTACACACAACTCACAAACCTCAGACCTATTAGATCGGAATCATGGTAGGCTCAAGAAGTTGTGTTTATCAAACTCTCCAAGTGAAGTCTAGAAGCACCGAAACTCAATTAGAGCCCCATAGATTGAAAGTATATTGCAATTCATGGTAGAATAACTAGATAACGACAGAAGAGCCGTCAGTGTTTTTCCCAATATTCTCAAACTTTCATATACCGGCCTTGACACTGTACCCTCCCGTCGGCCCTGTTCTTACCAGCCAGGTTGTTGTAGCAGTCTGTCTGGGTGGTGTGAAGTAGGTTTTCTTGTTCAGGTGTGAGGGCCGGGCCCTGAGGTCCCAGATTAGGTATCGGGGAGGGCAGACTTGGATCCAGACCCCGCAGCTGCAGCAGAGCTCGATGGTACCCACTTACAGCATCCCGGTACTTCCCTTCCCGGTAACACTGGTTCCCTTTCTCCTTGTACAGCTGAGCCTCCTGCAGGCGTTTCTCCATAACTCTGTCGCCCAGTGCTCTTGAGGAATTGGGACGTGAAAGAACAACCGAAGCTCTAGGAATAGGAGCGAAGCAACGAATTTTGGCAGCTGACTTAAAAAAGCAAGGAAATTTTCCTTCTCCAGGAGGCCTCTCAGGGAATGACTGCTTGATTCTACTACAGCCCCTTCCTTTCTTCTCTACAGTTACTTTTTAATCTCTCGAAGTGCAAGCATCTGATCAGGAAGTAGATGTGGGAACAGCAAAGCCTGAGATTAATTGATTTCCCAAAGCGGCGACTCCCGGGTGAGAAAAAAACACGAAAACTATAACGCAGTAACTTAAGAATCGTGGCCCGCGTCTGAACGCCGGCGGCTCTTGTTTCCTCCTTTCGTTCGGACACACCTCCCTGACTCGGAAGCGGAAGGGAGTAGGCGGGAATAACTGCTAAAAAGGGTCTAGGGGGCTTGCCTCCATCCCAGCTCTTTGTTTGCCCTTATTCAACAGCATTCGTTGACTTCTGGGCCGGGAGTTGGAGAACCGAGGTGAACGCAGTCCGTGCACCCCAACCACAGGCCGATGGTGGTACAGCCGTAGCGCCGCCCAGCTGCAAGCCCCCTTACCACCAGCGGCCAGCTCCCCGCCCCCCTGCAACAGGCCAAACCCGTAGTCTCTTCGCCGCACTTCGCTTTACAAGCCGGGAGCACGGAGAGGGCAGGGTCCAGCCTCCCGAGAGTTTGATGTCTGAAGGGTCGCGCGCATTGCACCACGCGCCCAATCAGAAGCGGCCCGGGAAAAGGAATCCCACAGACACGACCCCGCCTCTCTAGCCTCCCCTGCGGACCAACCCAGTGGGGAGAGGGGAATACCCCTGGCTGCTTCGCCAATTGAAAAAAAAAACAAAACAAAACAAAACTGCAAGATCATAGAAGACCAATCAGAATTGCAGATGACGATTCAAGCTGGCCAATAAGGCGAGGTCAGAGTGTGTGTTGCTGGGTAGAAGTTGAAGGCTTGAGGAAATAGGAGCGCTTGGGTTAACTGTATTTCTTGGGTTTGTAAAGTCCTTTTGTTAACTAACCAGAAAGACAATTGCCAGCAGGAGTTCACGTTTCAAGATTCTCCTTTCTTCCTTTCTGGCTTTTTTCCCCTCAAGAAGTGGCTGCATGTATAAACTAAAGGACAAAAAAATAAATAAACTAAGGGACAGAGACTAGCTAACAAGCCCTAAGACGACAGCACGATCGGATCAGACGGGACTGGCGGTGGCGGGGGGGGGGGGGTGACGGAGTGGGAGGCGCGTGTGGCGAAGGAGCGCCAGGCGGCTGCGCAGCCCCGGCTGGAAGTACGGAGAGTGGGGTACGCACACGCCTCGTTGCGACGAGGCACTTGGGCCGAAGCCAGCCTTTCCCCGAC
>NW_011494906.1:884225-884519 GCF_000754665.1 Bison bison bison
GCCTGCGTGCGTGCGTGCGTGCGCTCGCTCTCGCGGGCTCCGTGCTGGCGCGTGAGGCGGAGGCGGCGCCTGCGCAGTCGGGCTCGGTCGACGGTTCGCAGGGGAGGAGGTGGCGGGAGGCGGAGGAGGCGGCGGCGATGGAGGTGAAGCGGCTGAAAGTGACCGAGCTGCGGTCGGAGCTGCAGCGGCGCGGCTTGGACTCGCGCGGCCTCAAAGTGGATCTGGCGCAGCGGCTGCAGGAGGCGCTGGACGCTGAGATGCTCGAGGACGAGGCCGGCGGTGGCGGGGCCGGGC
>NW_011494906.1:884619-893382 GCF_000754665.1 Bison bison bison
GAGGACGAGGACGAAGAGCCACCCCCTGCCCAGGCCTCGGGCCAGGCCGCGCAGCCGCCGCCGGAGCCCCCAGAGGCGGCAGCCGTGGAGGCCGAGGCGGAGCCCGATGCTTCCGAGAAAGCGGCGGAGGAGGCCACAGCCGAGTCAGGTGGGGTAAACGGTGGCGAAGAGCAGGGCACCGGCAAGGGGGAGGAAGATGAACCGGAGGAGCGGAGCGGGGACGAGACGCCGGGATCCGAGGCGCCGGGTGACAAGGCCGCAGAGGAACAGGGTGAGGAGCTGGCAGCGGAGCCGGGCTCCAACCTGCCGGGTGCGCCCCTGACCCAGCACCGAGCCCTGCACCGCGGGGTCCAGATTCCCATCGCCGTTTGCCGGGACTCCCCAGGGGAGGTGGTTTTCGTCCTCTCTCCTCCTTTCCGGAGGGTTTGTCTACCTCTGGTGGCCCCACTCTTTGCAGGAGGGAGGTTCCTTCCTAACTTGATTGCTTACTTGGTGGTAGTGAATGGAAATAAAGCGGTTTCCCATGCGAACTGCTTACGAGCTACCTGTTGGAGCAGCCTCCCGCGGTGCTGGTTATCTTTTCCTAAACCGGGAATGTGCTGAGGAATTGTTGATTACATGGACAGCCAGACCGACTGTTGGAGGCTTCGGCCTTTGGGCCACCGGACTGTTTACTTTTTCGCCATAAAATTAAGCAATAAGCTAAGTTCGTCAAGAGTTCGCCCCATCAAAAGCTCATTACTAGAGTTTGAGCTACGCCGAAAATCTGGAAATCTAACCTTGTTCCTGCTTTTGCAGCAGTAGCTTGCTTCAAGTAGCTTGCAGTGTGAGGGTGTCGAGTTTAATGGTTAACTACGAAAGAGAACATCTTAATCTAGAACATTTAGAATAAGTTAGGTAACGTTACTTGGCTAGGGGTTTTACCTTGCCTGAATTATGATTAAAATTTAATCTTTCATTTGAGTGGATATCGAAGGGCAAATTTGTATGTTTACTATACACTTAGCTAGCCTTTTACATTTTGGGTCCCTGATTTCTTGAATTGAAATGATTGGGGTGTTGGTGGGTCCATTGAATAACCTTGTGGAAGAGAATGTATAGAGGTGCCCCAGGGAGTTAGTGACCTTCCTCACTTCCTTTGAAGTGATTGGATGATTACAGCTGATCCATAACTATCTGTCAGAGTGGGAGGAAAACTAGAGCTGCTTCCCATTCTTACTATGAAGTGGCTTGCTTTTTAGTTCCTTTTATAATGCAGTTTTTAGGCTGCTGCTGGGTATGATGGTATAGTTGGAACCCATTCTACAACAGTCGCATGCAACTTGCAGCTTGTACTATGTCCTGGAACAAAAATCCCATTACATAATCTTTGTCTTAATGTGTACCCCCAAAGAGCAGGTAAAAAAGCTCGAGAGATAAAGAACTTCTTTAGAGAGGTTATTACAAAAAAACCTTTAGTGTTAGTGTTGCAAACCACAGAAGTCCAAGGAAAAATTCTGTTGTTTTTTTTTTTCTCTTGTAAAAAATGTTACTAAATATATGACAACACCTTTCTGCCCCAAATTATGTGAGGTAAAGATGCAGTATTATTTATGGCTCTCTTGTGACTTAATGGTTTGTTCTTGCAAGTTTCAGTAAAAATCTATGGTAAGAGCTCTGTATAAAGTGCCAGAGTTCATTTGCTATGTAAGTAAAGCTGTGTATGGCTGTGCATTTTAAAGCTGGAAAGTCAAACTCTTCAAAAAAGAAAGAAAGAAACAAAATGAGGCTTCTGTACCACAACACTGGGAAAGTGTTGAAAAATATATATTAAGTCTCTAGCTTAAATCCAAATCTGATAGTCAAGAATCAAAGTTAAGCAATGAAGTTTTTAAAAAACTTATGGCAAGTTTCTTTTATGTCATGTAAGTGGGAAAATCTGCAAGTTTGACCTGATTTAAGCAGATAAATTTAGAATGCAAAAATTGGCTAACTTTCAGTATACTTTTTGACTGAAATTAGCCCATAATGTCCTTTTTTTTAAAAAAAAAAATAATCCCATCCAATGACAGAAAAATAATCTTTGGAAATAAAACATTCTGTGGATGCAGTGGGGATAACCTGGCTCTTCTGATTAGACAGATATGCCAGTCCTCCTTTAGTTTCTATTGGTTCTGAGCTTATTCTACACTCCAGTATGAAAACTGCTGATTTTCTTTCCCTCATTTTTGTAGGAGATGACCAAGATAGTGAAAAGTCAAAACCAGCAGGCTCAGATGGTGAGCGGCGGGGGGTAAAGAGACAGCGGGATGAGAAGGATGAACATGGCCGAGCTTACTATGAATTCCGAGAGGAGGCCTACCACAGCCGGTGAGGGAAACAGTCCCTTTCATTGAAGGCAGTCTCTGCTCCAATTTTGGTATACCTGAGGTTGACTGGAGAGTCTGGAGAAAGGGGGTGGATTAAAAATGGAATAGGTTCTTATAGGCCTAAGTCTTTGATCGAATCTACCCTGAATGCTTCCATTGCCCTTTTCTCATTTGCTGAAAGAAGCTGCCTGCTGGAATTGTATATTCACTGGTAGTTTAACAGACCTAAAGTCATGCAGACACCTCTCGAATTAAAGGACTTTGGTTACATTATATTTGCTTTTCTCTCATACATGTAGCTCGAAGTCTCCACCACCCCCAGAAGAAGAGGTGAAAGACGAGGAAGAGGATCACACTCTTGTGAACCTGGACACGTGTATGTATAAGGCAGACAGGTTGGGGTTTTTAACCAATCAAAAGAGATTTTGGGGATTAAAAACTTCCTGGCCTGCAGCTTTTAAGAGATTTAGATTTTGTATCCATGCTTGAGAACTGGGTACCTTTGTGTTCCATTGGAGTAAAAAGATTGCTTCTTTCTTAACAGATACCTCCGATCTCCATTTTCAAGTCAGCAAAGACCGCTATGGAGGACAGCCACTTTTCTCAGAGAAGTTCCCCACCCTTTGGTCTGGGGCCAGAAGTACTTATGGAGTGACAAAGGGGAAAGTCTGCTTTGAGGCCAAGGTAGTGTGTACACTACCATTAGGACCATTCATTTATTAAATTAGTCATTAAACTACTCTATACTGGACTTGCAGCCACCAGTATTTTATCAGAGAAAGGTACCATACTTGAAAGATGACCTTAGCTCTAGTAACCAAGGAATTAACCCTCATGACTTTGGTTTACGTTCATTGACGGTTGTTTTTCTGACGCTGAGTTGTGATAGTTGTTTTTGGTTTGTATCAAAATTTTGTTTTCATAACTCAGACTTTGCTTGAGTTGGTCAGAGTATCTGAAAAGTTCCTTTTCTGACTTGTCCAGGTAACCCAGAATCTCCCAATGAAAGAAGGCTGCACAGAGGTTTCTCTCCTTCGAGTTGGATGGTCTGTTGATTTTTCGCATCCACAGCTTGGTAAAGTTACCTTTAACTTAATCATGTTTGTGTTTGCTGCTCTGTGGGAAGTTTGAGTGTAGGTAAACTAATTTGCTGATTTTTCTAGGTGAGGATGAATTCTCTTATGGTTTTGATGGACGAGGACTCAAGGCAGAGAATGGGCAGTTTGAGGAATTTGGCCAGACTTTTGGGGAGAATGATGTCATTGGATGCTTTGCTGTAAGTGCTCCTGAAAGTTGTGGGTTTGTAGCAAAGAGTGGATGGAGGGCCCTGGAGATCCTTTGCTTCCCATCAGCTGCGTCTCTTCTGCAGTTGATGCGTTGCTTGCATAGTTGTGTAGCAATTGAAGTTGGGGGAAAAAGATTGAACTGCGAGATTAATCAACTGCAAGACCTGTGTGCCCATAAATGCTCTTGTCTTTTGTTGTAGAATTTTGAGGCCGAAGAAGTAGAACTTTCCTTTTCCAAGAATGGAGAAGACCTCGGTGTGGCATTCCGTATCAGCAAGGAATCCCTAGCAGATCGGGCCCTTCTACCCCATGTCCTCTGCAAAAATTGTGTTGTAGAATTAAATTTTGGTCAGAAGGAGGAGCCCTTCTTCCCACCACCAGAAGAGTTTGTGTTCATTCATGCCGTGCCTGTTGAGGAGCGCGTGCGCACTGCAGTCCCTCCCAAGACCATAGAGGAGTGTGAGGTATGCCAGAGAGGATGCAGAACCTTGGTGCTCATGCTTGGTTGGTCACTTTTCTGCTCAAGCTTTGCCCAACTGGGAGCTGGGGAGGATGTTCTGAAGTTGGGCTTTGTAAACATTCCCCTCAGGTTGGTTGGTTGTTTTTATAGCATTCCTGGTTCTGTTTACTTGCAGGTGATTCTGATGGTGGGACTCCCTGCATCTGGAAAGACCCAGTGGGCACTGAAATATGCAAAAGAAAACCCTGAGAAAAGATACAATGTCCTGGGAGCTGAGACTGTGCTCAATCAAATGAGGGTGAGTTGGTGGGAGGGGATAAATCACTCTGGTGTTCGCTTTTAAATACCAAGAAACTTATATAATCTTTTCCCAATGGAGTTGAATCTTTCAGGTGTCTGAGATCAGGGGCCCCACAAATAAAGAAATGAGTTTTTGGTTTTTTGTTTTCTTTTCCTTTGCTGTGTTATCAGATTTCTGAAAGCTGGTAAAGCCTGGGGTGTTTCAGGTATATCCAGATTGAGACTGGAAATAAGTCCTGTAGGAAATGGACAGCATTCACAGCTCTAAGGAATGGCAGTGAACCGATATGGTGGCATTGGTGGTGTTTACCAGTGACTCTTGGGCTTTAACTTACTTTGTAATTTCTTGTGTTTCTCTTCCTCTTAAACTCATCAGATGAAGGGGCTCGAGGAGCCAGAGATGGATCCCAAAAGCCGAGACCTTTTAGTTCAGCAAGCCTCCCAGTGCCTTAGTAAGCTGGTCCAGATTGCTTCCCGGACAAAGAGGAACTTCATTCTTGATCAGGTATTGTTCAGAAATTCAAAAGAAATCTAATTTAACAATATTCCCAAAGATAAAAGATTTGGTATCCATTTGATTTTGGTATTTGATAAAATTGTTCAGAGTCAAAATAAGGTGCATATATAAAGACTAAATTAAGGAACAGAATCAGGTTACCCAGTTATAACCAAGAATTATGGTTGTAATGTTTTTTTGGATTGAGAGATACACTTCTCAGTGTTTTTACAAGAGAGTATTTGGAGCCAGGCTGTAAAACACACTATAGAGGTGATCGAGTGTTGTAGCTTTGGATTCATGACTCCACCACTTACTAGGTCTGTGACCTTGGACAAGTCTTGGTCTCTCTGACTCTCAAGTTTCGTGTTGGGTAAAACAGGATAACATCATGTAGCTTTTGAAGAATTCAGAGACTGTATAAATAGTCCTCTTAATCTAGTGCCTCACTTGTGAAGGATTCTCAGTAAGTGTTGGTTGAATTTAACTTTTACTCCTAAAACATCTATTACTTCTCCTGTCCCTAGTGTAATGTGTACAACTCTGGCCAACGGCGGAAGCTGTTACTGTTTAAGACTTTCTCCCGGAAAGTGGTGGTGGTTGTCCCTAATGAGGAGGACTGGAAGAAGAGGCTGGAGCTGAGGAAGGAAGTGGAGGGAGATGATGTGCCTGAGTCTATAATGCTGGAGATGAAAGGTGGGCTAACCTCTACGAGTTAGAGATCCTGGCCTTGGTCCATGCACACCTCCCTAGGGCCTCTTAGCACCTGGAGCATTCTTCACCTGTGTAAAGTATAAATCTGAGGAATAAATTAATGAATGTGATCACTTGTGGATTAATGAATGAGCAGAATGAATGGTGAAGCAATAACCCCTTGATTCATTCTGATAAAATACAAAAAAAAAAAAAAATGGTGATAGGTCACAGGATAATCAAAACCCAAGGCAGAGTGAGTCAGTTATTCATTCAGTAAATACTTAGGAGTGTCTGCTATTTGTCCAGTACAGTTCTAGACCTAGGGAAAGAATGAATGAAATGAAGCTCTGCCTTCACTGAATTTATATTCTAGAGATGGAACATTCCGATGGTTCAGATGGAAATGGTAGAGGTTGGAGTGAATGATCTCAACAGTATGTTTTGATTTCTATATCACATTAGGCTTGTTTTGTTTTTTACTTTTGTTGTTTGTTGGTGTTGATTTTTGGTATGTGCCGTATAAAGCCTTACAGCAAGGTTCCCTGGAAGGCAATATTAACCTTCTTTATTGAGCTGGAGTTCTGCTCTTCACCTCTGAGTTTGGTCTTTCCCCATGCTGCCTTCAGCTCCTGGCATCCCACCCAGAGCCGTCAGCTATTGGCTCTTTGAATTCTGATAATGCCTGGGCATGGGAGCTGGTTTCACACTAAAGAGCTCAAGTTTACTCAGAATGAACTAGACCAGTCCATAACTGATTTGGGGGCACTTGGAGGAATTTAGTTCAGTTTTATGAAACTAAGGGCTAATTGGATTCACTTATCAATCAAGAGCACCTCATTGAACTGAGTTCCACGGGGACTCAGCCTCTGAACTTGATGTCCAGAGACTGGTGCTGGCCCATCCCACACAGGTGGTTAGTGAGACCCCTGTACTCTTGCTTCCTGTTCTCCTCAAATGGATGAGTAAGTGCCTTCAGGCTTGGGTCAGTTTCTTCTTGAGTCTCTTTTAAAAGTGTATTTCTTATCTAACTACACCAAAACTTTCTCAGTTACTTTTACCCTCTGGCTGCTTGCTTCTGTCCTGATAAGGAACCTTAACCCAGTTCACTCTTAATTTATTATGGATCACTTGAGAACTTGTAAATCTACAGTTTACAGATAGCCCTTTGCCTGGGGCTGCTGCAGTTAGCGAGAAACTTGTAGAGTGAACCGAGCACATTTTTGTGCATTTATAGATGAGGCTTAGAAAATCTTGTTCTTGCTGTAGTGGAGTTTTCATTATGAGATATTACCCGTTTTTGCAGTTGGAGGCTCACAGAGCTTCTCTCTTACTCTTGTAGCCAACTTCTCTCTGCCTGAAAAATGCGACTATATGGATGAGGTGACATATGGGGAACTGGAGAAGGAGGAAGCTCAGCCCATTGTCACTAAATACAAGGAGGAGGCAAGGAAGCTGTTGCCCCCCTCTGAGAAGCGGACAAACCGCCGGAACAATCGAAACAAGCGTAACCGGCAGAACCGAAGCCGAGGCCAAGGCTACGGTAAGTCCTGGGGACCTGCCAGCCCCAGCCTCAGTCTGTTCTCTGTGTGAAGTGCAGCTGGACCCACAGGAAAGGCCAGGCAACCACATCGGGCCACCAACATTAAGGACATCCCTTTATGGAGCTTATTTCTTCCTGTGTCCTTTACTCCTAGCTTCTTGTGCTTTTCCCATAATCGAAACAAAAGGTAGTTATTTTTCAACAAAAGTATTTGTTTCCTTGAAGAGCAGTGCTTGAACCTGCACATTTATCAGTTTTCATTTTTACATATGGATTCCCCCTTCACGCTTGTAGTTTATCTGAAGGATTTGTGCAGGATTCTTTTTTTCTTTGTCTACTGGGTCAACCCAGCTATGTAGATCAGAAAGTGGATGCATTATTCAGTAATTTGGGGGATTATGAAGTAAGTTAGCTTATTAGTGGAATTAATTTCCTCTCTCAATTATCTAGTTTTGTCAATTAAGTCCCTTGATCCCCTTCCCACAGTGTGCATTCAAATGTGTGTGTGTGTGTGTAATTTTAAGTGTAAGTCAGCAAAAAATTTTTTGAGTGTTTGCTATGTGCTAGGCCCTGGAAATACGAGCAGTTCCTGCTTTGGAAGAGCTTGACATTTAGACTGTTCAGTTGTGTAAAATGGGTTTGGGCTGTGTGGTACCCAGGATCCCTTCCAGGGCTGAAAGCCTGCACCTCCACGAGTGGCACTTTCACTCGTGTTTCTAACTCTGCCGTGTGTCCTTTGCCGTCTTAAATGTTTTGCAGGAATTGGGGAGCTTCAAAAAGTGAAACCAAGGTGGCTTGGTTTTTCTTTTGTCTCTATTCCTCTGCCTTCCCCCCTCAGACTTTTTAAAAGATCCTGGCTGGTGCTTTAATTAACATTGTGTGAGCCTGACAGAAGCAGGCCTCCTATTCCCCCAGAATTGCCTTTGGCTCCGACTTTTTGATTTCCACTCAGATGTGGAGCCAGGACCCCATGCCAGCTGTCTGAGCGCGCTCTCCATTTCTCTTCCAGTGGGCGGGCAGCGCCGAGGCTACGACAACCGGGCCTACGGGCAGCAGTGCTGGGGGCAGTCTGGAAACAGAGGGGTGAGTGCAGCTCTCCTTCTGCTCCTCCCTCTGGGCCGTGACAGCCATTCCTGTTGGCTTTGGGGAGCAGAGTGGTTTGGGCTGTTTCCTCAGGGCTTAGGGTTTTGCCTGTTTAATTTGTTCATCTGGCAGAATTTATCCTGGGAAGATGAAACCTGTATATAATACGAAGCAAAGATATATCTCATTTAAGATGGGGGATAGCAGTGGATTGTGATGCTACAGACCCATGCATCTTCACTCCTCTCTCCTTTTCTCAGGGTTACCGTAACTTCTACGATCGGTACAGGGGAGACTACGATCGATTCTATGGGCGAGATTATGAGTACAACAGATACAGAGACTATTACAGACACCAGTATACCCGGGATGTAAGTATCATCTGGGAATGGAGAGATGAAGGGGCGGGCAGGACAGGGGGAGGAGTATCGTGCCTCTCTGTCCTCAGCCCGCTGTGGCTCCACGTGACAGGGTCTCCCCTCTCTTCTAGTGGCAGAATTACTACTACCACCATCCCCAGGACAGAGACCGATACTACAGGAACTACTACGGTT
>NW_011494906.1:893482-893599 GCF_000754665.1 Bison bison bison
CAAGGGTTATGGGTGAAGCCCCTGCCATTGTCGCCTGTCAGCCATGAAGCTGAATCTCTGGGGGTGCCAAGCACCCCTCAAAACACAACCAAGGAAAACAGGGGCTGTCGGGGTGGG
>NW_011494906.1:893699-902438 GCF_000754665.1 Bison bison bison
AAACAAACAACAAAACTGTACATTTTTTTTAAAGTTTGTTGAAAAGAATATTGTCTTATTCTATAAAACATTTCAAACCTAGTTAGATATTTGTAATCAAAAAAAAAAACATTTGCTCAGAAAGCAGCACTTAGGGCTGCCTGTCCTATATACCCTGCAGTCGGACAGGAAAAGAACTGAATATGTCACCCTTCTGATATTCTAAGGCAGCTGGACTGGCAGCTGAGTAAGGGAGAGTGATGGTGAGGTGATGCGGAGAGGGTGGGAAGCGTTCGAGGGTGCCCACTCTCCACAGCAGGCAGGAGCGGGGCAGAGGGCAAGCTTGTGACTGGGGCAGTGAAAATAAACGATTGGCTCTTATCAATCACTTGCACCAACTAACCGTTTGTATTTTCTTTACCGACCTTTCCCTCTCGGGATATCTGGTCCGGTGGGCTGGGAGGCCATAGTGTCCCTATCTCCACGTGCCTGTGCCTCTGTGCTGTTCGGCCAAGGCCAAGCTACCAATTGGGTGGTTCTATTATATAGGATCCCCAGGCCAGGGAGGCATGGGGACTGTTGGTGACTGGAGAGTAGAATAGTTTGTAGCCTCTCTGTACCCGTTTATGGATTTCCATAAAATCTGGAAGAAGAGTTGGGATTACAGCCCCCAGTCTGAAGATGGTGATCTGCCGGTCTCTGCTCTCTTGTCTTCCAAGGCTGAGACAGGCGGGAAGTCTCTGAAATCATCTCTGTTAGAGAATCTGTCCTCTTCTAGTTCTAGAGAAGGAACGTTTCTCAGGGTTTCAGCTCACACAGAAACGAAGCAGGATTCTTTTCACTGCAGCAGGATATGTATATAGGTGAATCCTGTGGTGTGGGCTACTGGGCCCAGGTGCTGAGAATAGCGACTATTTTATACAGTGTGGAGGGCCAGGGCCGTGCTGGCTTTTTTGATACACAGGTAGAGAGTGACTAGAAAAGGGGAGGGTGGGGGGGTGGGAGGCAGCTCAGTGGGGCTGCCGGAACTTGGGAAGAGCGTGAATGTGAGCGTGTGCATGCACAGGAGCACCCTTTCCCGACTTGTGGCAACAGGATTCCTCCTGGGGCATCTTCCCTGCGTGGCCCAGAGAGACATCTAGCCAAGAGACTTCAGTTGGGATAGTAACTTTACCGACACCCTCCTAGTTCTTGACAGCTTCAGGTCGCTGGTTCAAGAATATGGGTGGGATGGGGGAATGCTCTTTGGATACTGAGCTTCAGTTTTCATTCACCTTCCTGCTCAGCATTGCATCAGCCAAGAGCTTACTCAGCGAACACCTCACATTGCTGTACTTCCTGGGAGGGGACTCCCAGGTTGTGCTACCAGAAAACACTTCACTTCCACTTCCTTACCTGGGCAGTCCTCTGCTGAAAATTTTGTGCTGAGATTCGATCTCCTTTCCCTCTCCCACGGTTACTGCCGTGCGCAGGAGGGTGCACAGGCTCTGGTTCTGGCCCTCTAATCACCTGTCTAGGACACCCTTCTGCTCCACCAGGACCTCTGACCCAGAGGCTGGAATGGGTGCTGGTAGGCAATATGTTTGCTTGCTCACCGTGACATCCTCTCTTTCTTCGGACACCTGCTGCTTCTGTGGGTTTGTGTGTGGCAGTGGGTGAAGTGATTGCCTGAAGTTTTCTGTAACCCACTTTTTATTACCATTAAGGGGAGTGTTCGAGAAAGCTTTAGTGCTTATAGTGTCAGGGCAAGGAGATAAAAACGAGCCCAAAGAGATTCCCCTTAGGGAGGGCAAGATTATAACAGAAAATGGACTCTCTGGCAGAAACTTCCAGCCCTATTCAAATGTTTAGTCCTGCAGCAAATAGCATCTTTTTATAATCTACAGCACGGTGTGGGGATGCTAGGCCCTCAGGGCGGGGAGGGGGAAGGACAGAATTTAAGCCGCTTTGGGTTTTTTTGGGGGGCGGGGGGTACTTGCTGTTCACTTTTGACACTGGAAAGTCATCTTTTCATAAAAAGCTCTTTCTAGGTGGGTGGAGAGTGAAACTGCCACGTCCTTGTCAGTTTAGTCCAAGAGATCACTCGCAACAACAGTAGATGTCTGGGTTTTGTTTGTGTCTGTCTTTTTATTATGGGAAAAAAAAAAAAAAAACAATGTTAAGGGGGGAAATGCGGATTAACAGGAGGGATCCCTAGCCTTGTTTTCCTTAGAAGACTTGTTTAGTGTTTTATCAGACGTCTGTTGTAGGTGGAAAAGCTTGTGAGAAAAACAACCACCACATGGAGCCTGTAAATGTTTTTGCACAACCTGTAAAGCATTCTTGGAAGTGGCCAGTAAAAAAAGGGTTTTACCGTTTTAAAAAAATGTAACTGTGTCATTGTTTACATCTGTAACTTTCTCCTCCCCTGTTCTCATTACAACATTCTGGCAAAAATGTAGGCACGGTAGCTACCAGTTTTAGAATAAATAACCATTTGGATTGAATTCACCTTCTCTTCTGTGGCTGCACTGACTGGGTAGAGTGTGTCATTGGGGGCTTTCCTTATGTCTGATGCTGCTCCTTAAGCTGTACTGGGTTCCAGCTAAGGGTGGCTTTCCTCTTTCAGAGCAATTTCTCCCTTCTATTCTACCATGCTTTCACTGGGGAACCAGCCACACCTTCACTCAGGGTTTGTTGGCTTACTTAAGTGCTTGCTTTTACTAAGAGTTTGAACAATTGGTGTAGAAGAAAATAAGTTATAACTCATGACTTCTGTGTATTTGGTGTATACTAAAACCAGTTGAATGTGTGAGGTTAAATGTAGGGTTGTCCATTTAGGGGCCACATAAGTTTATTTGTGAGTAATTACCACTTAGGGAAGCCTTGGTGGCTCAATGGTGAAGAATCTGCCTGCCAATGCAGGAACCGCAGGTTCAGTCCGTGGGTCCAGAAGATCTCCTGGAGAAGGAAATGGCAACCCACTCTAGTATTCTTGTTTGGGAAATCCCATGGACAGAGGAGCCTGGTGGACTACAATCCACAGTCGAAAAGAGTCAGACATGACAGCGACTAAACAACAAATTACCACTGAAAAGGAAGAGCCTACTTATTCAGCAGAAGATGTTTGATGGAGATTCTTTCCTAGTGAATTAGTAGAATGAGAGGTAACTTTAACTGACAAAAACATTTGTGTCACTAGCAAAAAGCATTTGTGTCACTAGCATGGAACTGACCTTGATTGTAATTTCTAATGGTCAGGGACTTACTAAGGCTGGGATACCACAGGCTTATGACATGTAGGGTTTTGAAGTAGTGATGATAATAAACTGCTGTAACGCCTTCCTTTGGACATGACACAGATTCTCACCCTAGAGGCTTATAGCTTCGAGTCCAAAGGCTATCCTTGATCTCAGTGTCTGCCCATTCTCTAGGATGCTTAAAGTCACTCAGTGTTATAGCTACTCATTTTAAGTGGTTATTTATAGCTTATGCCTTGTCTCTATTAACCTCTAATCACCCCCACCCTTTCCCTAACTAGGGCTGCAGACATTCACATCTAATCTGATGAGTTATGAAAATCCAGTATGTAGAACTGAGCAGAGGCTGCTTTTTAAAAACAACAACAACAACAACAAACAAACATCAAGTACATTTTTTGAGTACTCCTGATTTTTTATGAAGTGTGAGCAGATGTGGAAATTTTCACTTACTCTTCTGGAATTTGCCCAACACTGTGATAACAGGAAAAGAGAGATTGTTTTATGCCCTGCTTGCCATTTTGTTAGATATTTAAATGCCTGCTATATGCCAGACACTGACAGGATGCAGAAATTTTAAAAAACTTGATCCTTCGAGGAGTTTTCAACAGGCACTAAGAACTAAGCGGGATTCCCTGGTGGCTCAGATGATAAAGAATCCGCCTGCAATGCGGCAGACCTGGGTTCTATCCCTGGGTTAGGGAGATCCCTTGGAAGAGGGAATGGCAACCCACTCCAATATTCTTGCCTGGAGAATCTCCATGGACAGAGGGGCCTGGTGGACTACAGTCCATGGACTCACAAAGAGTCGGACACAACTGAGCGACTAAGCACAGCACAAGAACTAAACAGGTTCCAGAACAGAATCTGGGTAGGTCCCCACTTCAGGAGGGAGACCAGGTTACTTTCTCGTTTCTTCCGCTCTAGGATGAGGGAATTAAATATCCCCAGGGCCTATTAGGGATCAGGGATTCAGCAGCAGCTCCCCAAGTTCACAGGGTACCCCTGTAGACTGTGGAGACATGCACAGGAATCTAAGTTATTCCCTTGGTTTCCTCTCTATTCTCCCCGTGCTTGTCTTCTGTGTGACAGTGTAAGGAAGCTGGGGGTGATATGCTTTCTCTAATATAGGTCACCCACGCCTACTGCAAAGCAGCTCCTACCCCTAAGTGTATCCCAGGACACAGCATGAGCTGATCTAGGCTTCCCCCCCGGAAAGGATGTATTCCTGAATGGGGGGTGGGGAATCTTAATCCACGAGAAGCAGACATCCTGAGACTACTACCTTCTCTGCCTTGGCCTTGGTCCCACCTCCGTATGTCTTTCCTTCCCTTGGAAAGAAAAGGCTGCTAGAAAAAGTATTCTGGGGCTTTATAAGCCTCTGCCAAGGCTGAGCCCAGGAGGCGCTCGTGAGACAAGCCTCTGACCGGGCAGCTTGCTGGCTGGACCACTACGAGGGGTGGTAAGCGAACCAGGGGCGGGGACATTAATCCTAGCGGATGTGACAGAGTGGGCCTGAATGGGAAGTGGGAGAATAACAAGCCCCAGTTCTACCAGGAAGCCAAAACTGAACAACTTAGGGCTTATCCAACTCCTAGGGAGAACGAGAGCCAACCAAGGAACAGCACCCCCAAACCGAACAGTGCAGGAATTGTCGTCACACTTGTGTTTCCGCTCCGAAGCAGCTTCCATTAGGCAAGCTGTAGGGACCTAGATCCTCATAAGATGCACGCGACCGGCGCCTACTATATCGGCGTGCTTGCTGGGATTCCCTTGTCCCAAGATCCTTGGTTATAGACGCCCGTGTGCCTTCACCCGGATCGGGTGGACGTCGGCGTCCAGCCTCCGGGTTGGGGAGAAGTAGGTATCGAGTTGGCGCGGACACAGGCAGCCATTTTGAGACAGATGAGCACGGAAGGGACCATATTGAGACCGCTGGATGCCTGGGGCCGCCATTTTAAGTATGGGCCCAGCGGAGAAGCCCTGTACGGTGCAACGCTGTGACGTGCGGCCGCCGTATTGGCGCGGGCCCCATGGCGGCGGCCATCTTGGAGGGGGCCTGCTGTGGGCGCAGCCATCTTAGAAGTAAAACCGGCCCCTCCTCAGGAACTGGAATTGAGCTCCTCCCCTCTCGCTGGGTACCTCCTGTCTTCGACTTCCCTCGGGAATCCCTTCCTAAGTTCACCCGGTTCGGTCTGTTTTCTTTTTCATTTGTCTTCATTGCGTTCTTGTGTACGTGTAGGAGTGCTCTCTGTAGCCTCTGAGTGCCTGTTTGTAACAATTCTTCCACTTGAGACCCTTTTGCTCTCCATACCCTCTAACCCGACGGATCTCTGATCCTAGAGAATGTCTAACGCGCTTTGACTGGCCCTGTTCCCTAGTTATGGCAAGCTTTTCTACCTATCGCACCCACCACCGAATCTATTGACTGATGAGCCTCTCCCCCCAAGAACGGTAACACAGGAGCTGTCCTCTGAGACTCTGGATGACTTTATTCTTCACATGGCTTTAGCCTCCCAATAGCTCCAAGGTGAGACTGAGAGCAAGCACCCAGCCCATCCCTCTCTCCATTGTCTGAGCAGGTCACAGAGGGAAGCCGGCGGGACGCTGACAGAGTCTGACAGCCCTTCTGTGGGTGGAGCTACGGGTGCCCCGAGTCACAGGGTGCTTTGGGTCTGCCACAGTGGGCAAGGAAATGGAATCAGCAGACAGGTGAGGGAGGGCTTGGGCTTCAGATAACCTCACAGGGTTGGGCAAGGGCTAGGGGTGGGATGCAGGAATCCTCGGGGGCTCACGACAGTTACTGACATAAATAAGGAAGGGCCCGGGAGAGGAAAAGGTGAAGAGTTGTGAAGAGGAACAGGGCAGCTCAGAGGAGAGCACAGAAGAATTTCTTCTCCCGGAAAGGGTTCTCCGAAGTGGGCACAGGGGTGATGAGGGGATCCTCACAGGCGTGGGCATCACAATAAGTCATCAGGTCTGCTGCTGCCTTGGACACCTGGGGCACAGCCAGGAGGGGAATTGTTAGCCAGAAATCCCGAAGGGGGCTGCAGCCTCCTTCCCCAAACAGATTATCTTTTGCGATCTTTAGGACTTCGTAAGACAGTCTTCCCTCAGCACCCACAGAGACCTGGAGCCAGCTTTCCTTACAGACGCCAAGACTCCTTCCATGATCTTAAGGAGTCAGTGAAAGAAAGCCTCTCTTAGCCTCAGGTTTGGGTACCTAGGTACAGCCTTCCAACTAATGGGATCCAGGGCCCCACCCACCTTTATCCGGCACAAGCTGGCTTCAATCTTAAGCTGTTCCACCATCTTGCGGGCTTGCCCAATACTCATAGTGCTGTTCACAGGGGTCTCCCCTTTCATCCTGGAGGAAAGAGACAGCTCAGAGCGTGCTAGAGGGCCCTGCACAATCTCAGCTGAAGGTCCCCTTCCCCCATTACGCCTCATCAACCATTGCAAGGCTGGGTCATATGCCCTAATATTTTACTCCTCTCTTATCCCCAACCTCCCTGGCCTTTCCCATCTCCCAGTTCCTCAGCTAAGGAAATAGAGAAGTGAAGTGAGATGCTCCCAAACTCGTACAAGGGCTGGGCTTCAGATCATTAAACATATGGATGACTGCAGGCTTTACAGCCCTCAAGCTATGTGTTCCCAGCTCTGAAAACCACAACTATAAAGAGCCCCGCCCTAATGAGGAGGGCACATAACCCCCACCTGCCCCCTTGAGCCCCAAAGGGAGAAAAGCCGGATGCTCCTTACTCACCTGAGGCCACAGGCAGCGACAGTCCTGGGGAATCTGATCAGTGGGGTGCACCAAAACCTTCTGCCTGAGATGGGTGCCCCCACCTTGCAGGGAGTTGCAGCTGAGAGTATCTGACGCAGCAGCAGAGGCAGCTAATACAGAGAAGGCCACTGGAGAGGGTCAGGTCAGAGGCCAGTGGAGGGCTGGTCCCTGTTTCTGCAGCTCCAGCACTAGCTGATACCTGAAGGATGAAGGATGCTAGAAGGAGCAGCTCAGATCCTGGCATATACCAACTGTCTGGCCAGTGGGGGAGCCTGGCTGCTGCCTGCAGCCCCTGTGCACACCCCCACTGTTACTGTCTCACTGCCTGCCCTTCCCCATAGCAGGCATCCAGAGTCTGGGCTAGAGCCCTCCCCAAAGGAGCTGGAAGTAGCTGAGCCCCAGGCAGACACCCCCCTCAAATGGGGTGGTCTGGACCTGTGACAGCCCCTGCAGTGAAGTCAGTACAGACTGCGTGAGACCCTGCTCGTTTGAAATTCTGACATCAGCTGGCCAGTCGCCCCCTCCATCCCTCCTCCCTCTACTCTGACACAGCATTTAGCACCTGAATCTTCGTTTCTCTTCCAGGGACCCTCCATTCCCCATATCCAGGAAAATGTGATGAGCTACAGGTTTCAGCTTCTAGATCACCACTTAACGTTCTAGCTACAAGTGGAAAATCCAAGGGCAGCAAGGTCCATCAGAAGGATGTCTGAAGAAATGGCAGACCAAAGAGAAGAAGCTGGGGAAAAAGAGGCATGCAGAGACCAGATCAAAGAATCCGACAAAGAAGAGGTAGGGGAGAGTCGGTGGGTGTTTCTGGAAATAGATGGGCTTACTGGATGCGTGTGTGTGTGTGTGTGTGTGTGTGTGTTGGTTTGAGAGATTGCCTCTTACGTCTGCAGCGTTGTGCGTGGTGCTGTGGGGAGTGCAAAGATGTGCGCAACACTGACCCTACCCTCTGAGGAATCTTGTTTAGGGTGAATAGACACATACAAAATAGAAAGAGCCACCCACCAAGACCTAGTCTAGATAATGCGCTGTGGGAACTCAGAGAAAAAGTCTGGTTAGGGTCGGAGGAGGTCGATGACGCGTCTTTAAAGCTGGAGACAAGTCACGGGCCTGAAATGCTACCACTCTTGTCAGCAGGTGCCAGCCAGCCCGCCGGGGCATCACGCAAAATTCCCAGGTACCTGCAGATTGCAGCGTTCTCGGGGTGAATGCTCTCTGCCTTGGAAGCCCAAGGAGATGTGCGCAATAAAAATCAGCGCCTGTTAGACGCCCGCTTCTCCCCCATTTTGGGGTTAAATGATAATGAAGGTGTAGGCGGAGTGCCGCGATTGCGGCCTCAAGGGGCTGGCTGGGAGGGATGCTGCTGACTCATAGCATTTCCTGGAGCATATCTTGGAGCCTAGAGGGAGATGCCTATCCGCTTTGGTTTTGGTTACCAAAAGGGGAGGGGGCAACGGACCACGGGGAGGAAGAGAGCCGGCGCTTGGAGGTGGGAACCTGGCCTCCTAGAAGGCCCCGCCCCCTGCGCTGGGCCCCGCCCCGGACGAACCCCGCTCCCCTGCGCTACAGAGGCGGCCGGCGGAAGGGGGCGGGACTTCCCTGGGAGGCGGAAGAGCCTTCTCGCCGTTGCCCTGGCAGCGCGCGTGGCTGGTGAGTCTGCGGAGCCGCGGCTGCGGGCTGGATGGTTTCTATGGTGGTGCGGTTGCGTGGGGACTCCGGGCGCCG
>NW_011494906.1:902538-925216 GCF_000754665.1 Bison bison bison
AGCGGCCGTTGGCCGCAGGACACCCTGCCTGGCGCGGTCTTGTCTGGGAGCGAGCGCAGCTCCAGGAGGAGAGAAGCAACTTGGGAAGCAATAGTGGCTGCGGTGACGTTGCTGGCTTTGAGTCCAGCTGTGCGACCTTAGGCAGGTCGCGAACTCTCCGTGCAGCCACCTCGCAGTGTGGAATCGTGTGCATAAGTCCGCCTTAGAAGAATTTTAAGGCGTTCATCCTCTGTATGTAATATGTTTCTATGAATGACCATCAAAGTGGCCTGTCCTAGAATCAGGTGACCCGAGGATGGGTTCAGCTGAGGAACTCTAGCACAGGGGGGTGGTGAGAAAGCTCGGTGGAGGAAGGGAAGGGATAATTGGCTGAGAAACACAATCAGTTGGAGAAAAGCCATATAAAACAAAGGCTTTGCTATGTCTTGCTGTCTCTGGTTCCTCAAAGCCTTTCTGGTCAGTGTGTCCTTTTTGTCTTCACCTCCCGCGTGAAACGAGCCATTCTTTCCCCTTCTCGGTCTTTTTCCAGGAACCACCAGCTGCTTCGTCCCATGGCCAGGAGTGGCGTCCAGGTGGCAAAGCACCTAGGAACCCAAAGCCTGAACCCGGGGCCAGACCCCCTGCACTCCCCGTCATGGTCAATGACCCACCAGTACCTGCCTTACTGTGGGCCCAGGAGATGGGCCACGTCATGGCAGGCCGTGCCCGCAAGCTGCTACTGCAGTTTGGAGTGTTCTTCTGTACCATCCTCCTCCTGCTCTGGGTGTCTGTCTTCCTCTATGGCTCCTTCTACTATTCCTATATGCCGACAGTCAGCCACCTCAGCCCCGTGCATTTCCACTACAGGTGAGAAGGGTCTTCTATCAAAGTAGAGGAATCCTGTGAGAGAATTGCTGCGAGCACCGTTGGCACTTGTTGAGGACAACCCTCTTACTTACAGACGAGGACACTTGAGCCTAGTGCACTTGTATTGATTTATAGCCCAAGGTTGGGGCAGGTCTGGGCTGGTAGGGCTCTAGGGTCCTAGTCCTGTCTCTGGTTAACTGAAATCTGGTTTAAAAAAAACAAAAAAAGCCCTCTCCTAGACTGTCACTATGAGGGTCAGTTCAATTTAGGCTGGATCAGACCTCTCTCAGGGCTACTGTAGACTTTTGAGCTAACCCAACCTCTCAAGTCATCTCAGAACTAATCTGGCCTTCAGTAAAGAAGATATGAGGAAAGCGGTATTTGCCTTTCACATTACTTCTTCCCACTCCTATTTGTCTGCTGCAACAGAGCTTATGAAAACAACAAGGTGTCTGGGTTCATAAACTCCGAGAGTCCTACTTGTCTGAGTCCTCAGTTCCTTCCCATTTTACAGATCCTGCCAAATTTTCTCCCCTTCTTTTAAAAATGACTACAGGACCAATCAAGAGTTGCTATTAACAATGGTCCAAAGTTGTTGTTTTTTTTTCTTTCCATGTCCTGAATCCCTGGTCATGAGCCATAATTTCTAAGGCACAGCTGCTTAAATTTTTAGGAGGCATGGATCTTATGAAAGCTATGGCCCTTCCTGTCATAAGAACCTACTTACTGATACATGCCCATGTGCAATTTTGCCTACAATTGGAAGGGTTTGTGAGTAAAGGGTTCAAGAGTAAAGATCATCTGTGGGTCCCTTTGGAGGAATTTTCTTGAACTAGGGCCCAGATCAGAACTCTGGAATCAGAATCTAGAGAGGTGGTACCCAGGAATCTGTTTTATTTTTTTAGGAATCTGCATTTTTATCAGCTTCCCAAGTAAGTCTTTAGAAACACTTAAGTCTGAAACTATTCAACTAAGTGTCCATAGGTTCCCATTTAAGAATGTCTACCTTAATGAGAAGAAATAAACACAAGTAGCAAGAAGAGAATTTAAAAGACTCATTCTAGTGTCTTGAATCTCCTGGCTGCACTTCTTCTCCGTCTCTCTGTAACAGAGAAGGATGCCTGTTCTGGAAGAAAGGATGGGGGACGGGAAAGGGAGTCCCAAGGGCCCAGGAGCTGTGTGGATAAGTAAGACAGACTATAACTTAGCAGAATATCATCCTCATTCTCATTTAGGACGGACTGCGAATCCTCCACCTCCTTACTCTGCTCCTTCCCTGTTGCCAATGTCACACTGGCTAAGGGTGGACGTGATCGGGTGAGTATGGGAGCTGAACAGAGGTTTCATTAGTGCTTTGATGACTTGAAACAAGAACACTTGGGAAAGACCTAGGTACCAGGGACTGAGTAAGAGAGACTGAAAGGAAAGCTTTCAAGGAAAGGGAGGTTAAAGAAAAACTGAAGTCCAAATGAATTGAATGGGTTATTCTTTCCTCCTTAAATTGTTTCAGCCAGGACATATCTACTAGATAAGGGGTGTTTTAGATCTAAATGAACTTAAAGAAACCAGCTATCTCACTGAACTAGGATAGAATCCACCCAAGAGTTTTGAAAGTATGTTATTAATTATGACACAACTGAGAGATATACGTAACCTTCCATTACAAAGGGTACTGTGCCAGAGGACTGGCCAAATGCCAGTATATCTTTAATAAACCTGAAAGCCCTGAGAAATGCAAAGTGGGAATGCATCCTTTATTAGGCAAGTTGGTGGAAGCTCTGCAAAAGGGTAGGATCCCAGAACACTTCAGAAGGACTTTGGAGGATCAACAGTGTTTCTGGTCACCAGAGGATTTTGACTTGTCAGCAGCATAATGAGAAATTATCAATGGGCAGACTAAAAGTTTAAAAATCATTTGAAAATGATTTTTGAAAAATTGTACTCAGGAGGATACTGACCTGAAGATAGAAAATATGGAGGATAGAATAAATGGTCATTCTGAAGGGAGGAATGTAAGCTATAGAGTTTTGGACCCCTTGGGGTTGACAATGCAAATAACCCGGAAGACTGTGTATCTTGTGATATCTTCCAGTGGACCACCAGAGTACCACTATCCAGAAAACTTACCAGGTGGGATGAGTGGATCCCAAATGGGGATTTCAAAGTGGTGAAGTGGAGAATTTCCTGGCAGTCCAGTGGTTAGGACTCCGCACTTTCACTGCCGAGGGTCCTGGTTCAATTCTGGTTCAGGAACTAAGATCCTGCAAGTTGCACAGCATGGTCAAAAAAGAAAGTAGTGGCGTGGAGTGTTGGGCCTTGTGAGACAGAGGATTATCTGTTTAGTTCTGCTACTCAGGAAAGTAATGTGGAGAGTACTATAGAATATTCTGTGAAAACATTGGTTCAATCTGTTTTTGTGGCTCAATAAAGTAATAAATGGAATATATTGAGAGGGGAGTAGAAACAAGGCCACCGTACATCTACACCTGGGATGGTGCATGCTGTTATGTGGCTTCCTGTTGTAGATCATAATGGTTGGTGACCCAGGGAGCCTAAAACCATCGGGTACCAGGCTGCTGGATGAGGAAGGAATGGAAGGATGAAGGGTGAGGCCCAAGTTCCCCAATAAGTAAAGCAGGTTGATCATTTCATTGATTTCTGGTGAACATTTTTGAATGAGTGAGTGAAATAATGGGTCTATTTTGTGGGTAACAGCTTGTTTAGAAGTAGATTTTGTCCTGCTTCAAAGAGCTGACAGGATTGACGGAAATCTCTACATTGCATTAAGTAGCAAAGATGCAGTTCCTGCATTTCAGAAGAATTTGTGAAGAATTAGGTCTTCTGGAGACTGTGGTGATGGTGAGGCTCAAAGTGGGAATGGAGGAGAGTTTTCTGTCAGGCAGACAAATGTGAGTAAAAGCAGAAGTCCTTCACAAGATTCTGGTATTAGCGATTTTTGGATACCCTTGGAGGAGATGACATAATTACTGGCTTAAAAAGAAAAAAAAAAATATATATATATATATCAATTCAGTTCAGTCGCTCAGTCATGTCCAACTCTGCAACCCCATGGACTGCTGCATGCCAGGCCTCCCTGTCCATCACCAACTCCTGGAGTTTACTCAGACTCATGTCCATTGATTTGGTGATGCCAACTCTAAATAAATACATAAAAATCTTTATTGCTATATAATTTGAGTAGTATACAAGTCACCCATTCAAAATGTACAGTTCAGTCATTTTTAATATATTCAGAGCTGAGCAACCATCACCATAATCAATTTGAGGACATTTTCATCACCCCAGAAAAAAAACTCATACCCACTACCTGGCAGTCACTCCCCATGTCCTTCCTGCTCACCCAGAGAACTACCTGTTTCAATGTTTCAAAGAATTTAGTGAAGCAACCAGCTTAGATTCACCTGACCTCTACATGGGGATAGGACTCTCATGGGATCCATTTTTTTCAAGACAATTCAGACTGAAGGGACTTCCCTGGTGGTTTAGGGGTTAAGACTCTGCACTTCCAATGCAAGGGGTGCAGGTTCAATCCCTGGTCAGGGAACTAAGATCCCATATGCTTCACAGTGTGGTCAAAGAAACGAACAACAAAAAGCTAAAAAATAATTCAGACTGAAAATAAGAATGTATATAAAGAAAGATTTTGATCAGTGGATTTTCACCTGTTACTCTAGGGATAAAATGCTCAAAGTACCTTCATAGCAATAAGTCTAGATGTTTCACTATTAAGGTTGTGTGCATTTGTGCTAAGTTACTTCAGTCTTGTCCAACCCTGTGGAACCCTGTAGACTGTAGCCCACCAGGTTTCTCTGTCCTTGGGATTCTTCAGGCACAAATACTGGAGTGGGTTGCCATGCCCTTCTCCAGGGGATCTTCCCAACCCAGGGATCGAACCTCGGTTGGCAGATTCTTTACCATCTGATCCATCAGGGAAGCCCTCACTATTAGGCTTAGGATACTCTTTTTAAAAAAAAATTTTTTTTCTTTTAATCCATTCCCTCTTTGGTTAAAACCAAAAGCTTTACCATCACCCCTGGAATCCTTGTGGATCACCCTGAGGGGGTCATGCACAGGATAAGCATAGTCGAATATAGGGTTAGAGGAGTATAGGAATGGTCAGGAATAACTAGGGTATGTTTGGTGGCCAGTCTTTAATCTTTTGAGGTTAATACCAGTGAAGATGCCTTCCCACTCTGTCTCAGGGTTCTACCAACAGGACCAAGGTAAGGGACCCAGAAGGACAGAGTTACTGTGGGAGAGCTGGCTAGGGAAATGGTGAGTGCTTCTGGCACTCTGCTAATTAGTAATGTAAGTGAAGGCAGGCTGGGCCCGAGGGGATGGCCTCATGGGGACAAAGAGGCCTGAGTCACAGATGGCCCAGTTAGCAACATGACGGTTCATTTTTGGAAAAGAAATGTGACACAACTTTTCTCGAACAGAGTGATTCAGGAGTGTAGATACTGAGGACCTCAGAAGTGGGAGGGATCCAGCTACCAGAAGGGGGCAGCAGGTTCTTGGGAAGAGGGAGATTTGAGAGGCCTGTTTTGATAGCGGAGGGAATCGTATTTGGAAGGGTAGCTGGGAGGTGGGACAGGGACAGTGCAATTAAAAAATTTTTTTGAAAGAGATGCCGTCCACCTTGGGCAGGTACTGATGTATGGACAGCCGTACCGCGTTACCTTAGAACTTGAGCTGCCAGAGTCTCCTGTGAATCAAGATTTGGGCATGTTCTTGGTCACCATCTCATGCTACACCAGAGGCGGCCGAATCATCTCCACCTCTTCACGCTCCGTGAGTGTCAGTGGCCTGTCCAGGAGGTTGTGGAGAATAACAGATGTCCGAGTATCTGGGTGGGGCTTCAGGAGAAAACATTCTGAGGTCTGAGATACAGACACACCATACATAGCAAGAGGTGTCAGTTTACCAGATAAGCACCTCCTCCTGCCGCCAGACATCCGATGAGCACATCCATCTTTGAGTGGAGCCGCCCTGAAAACGGGCTTTTTTGGAGCCAGACAGACCAGACTCCGTTCTTAATTGTCAACAGAACCGTCTCGTGAAGCAAATTCCTGAATGTCCACGTGGGAGAAGAAAGCCTCAGATGGTACACTGGCACGTGTACTGGTTCCAGTGTACCAGAATAGATGGTACACTGGTCTAGGTTATAGAACCATTCTGGGGAAAGGTAGATGACAGATGGTGTGGGGCTTCACCTGGGAGGCTTTCTTAGAAGAGGAGACTTTGTTGTATTGGAATAGAGACATGGTTGGGAAGGGCAGGGCAGGGATGCCTTCAAACTTTTGCAATGAGGGGGTCAAGACTTGGGGCGTGGTCGGAAGTGAAAGGGACTAGGGGACCTCAGGAAGAAGCCGCCTTCATACCCTGCTCAGGGGTGGTTTTGAGGGTGAGCGCCCGTCCCCAGCCTCTCTTCCCTGGCCCTGTCAGGTGATGCTACATTACCGCTCAAGCCTGCTCCAGATGCTCGACACGCTGGTCTTCTCGAGCCTCCTGCTGTTTGGCTTTGCGGAGCAGAAGCAGCTCTTGGAGGTGGAGCTATACCCAGAATACAGAGAGAACTCGGTAAGGAGAGGAGAGGAGGAGGACAGGAGACAGCCCTCCCCACAAGCCCAGGATTTTACCTGAGGAGCTTCCGGGCTTGGGCAGGAGGGACCACGGTGGAGGCTGGAAGCAGGCCTCAGACTGGGCTGGTACGAGTGACAGCAGGGTCCTGGCCTGATGTGCCGCCGCCACCGCCCCCCTGCCCGCAGTACGTGCCGACCACCGGAGCCATTATCGAGATCCACAGCAAGCGCATCCAGATGTACGGAGCCTACCTCCGCATCCACGCCCACTTCACTGGGCTCAGGTGAGGCAGTGCCCACGTGGGCTGGGCAGCTCTCCTGGGGTTGTCCTTAAGAGGGTCCTAAGCAGAGGTGACGGATTTTACCTGGGCTACAGGTTCTCAGCCCTGGCTGCACATCACATATCAGGAGCCTGGGGAACTTTTAGAAAAATACCGATGCCTGGGCCCCACCCTCAAGACTAGGATTTGTTACGGTCATATTTGGCTGCCAGACTTTTTTTTAGCATTTATTTATTTGGCTGTGGCAGCTTTCAGTTGCAGCTTGTGGGATCTTGTTCCCTGACCAGGGATCGAACCCAGGCCCCCTGCTTTGGGAGTGGAGTATTAGCCATTGGACCTTAGATAGGGAAGTCCCCAGCCATCAGACTTTCTGAAAGCACCCCAGGGGGAGATCATGTGCAGTCAGAGTGGAGAAATGTTCTCTTGAACCACTGGCTCAGTGGGTGGGAGGCAGAGGGTGGAGACCAGCTCTTGCCAAGCTCTGGTGAATTGCCCTAGAAATTACTTCTGGGAAATGAGAAGGCTGGCACTCCCTGGTAGCTGCTACTTCCCTCCTGCCTACTCCCTGCCTCAGGTACCTGCTGTACAACTTCCCGATGACCTGCGCCTTCGTTGGTGTTGCCAGCAACTTCACCTTCCTCAGCGTCATTGTGCTCTTCAGCTACATGCAGTGGGTGTGGGGGGGCATCTGGCCCCGACAGCGCCTCTCTTTGCAGGTCTCAAAGGACCCCTTCCTCTCCCCTTCATGGTTCTTCTTTGGGGAGTGGGCCGGGGCGTGTTGGGCGCTGGGGTGGAAGGGCCCAATCACTCTGGTGAGGGAAGGCAGTCCTTGCTGCTCAGGAGTTTCCCCTCCACAGGTAAACATCCGAAACCGAAAACGTTCCCGCAAGGACATCCAGCGAAAGATCTCTGCCCATCAGCCAGGTAGAGGTGATAGCTGGGGGCTGGGTGAGGGGGGGCTCCTGTGCCATCCAGAATGAGGCTTTAGGTGCTCACCTACTAAGCTAAAGGTCAAGAGAAAGGTGGATTGGGGTGAAGTTGGCACTGCCATCCAGGCACAGCCACCCTAGTCCTGCCCTGTCCTCTACCCACTTTGGAGGCACAGGGCCCCAAGGCCAGGAGGAGTCCCCCCAGCTGTCACCTGTTACAGAGGACGGTGAGAGCCATGCGGATCCCTCTGGGACAGGTACAGTGCAGCTGCCCGACCCCCTTCCTGACTCCTCCTCAGTCCTCCCCTTCAGCCTCTTCCAGACTAACCTCTGCCTTCCCCCCTGGGGCTGCAGAAGGCCAGCTGTCCGAGGAGGAGAAAACAGATCAACAGCCCCTGAGTGGCGAGGAGGAGCTGGAGCCCGAGGCCAGTGATGGTGAGGGACCCTGTGCGGCAGGACCCCAGGGGGCATGTGGGCAGGGCGGAGGCTACCTTGGGCGGGGCAGGGACCCCTGGTCTGGAATTTCCCCTTTAGAATTTGGTTTTCTCTCCCCTGGCCCAGGTTCAGGCTCCTGGGAAGATGCAGCTCTGCTGACGGAGGCCAACCTGGCTGCCTCTGGCTCTGCCCCTGCCCCAGAGACCGTGGGCAGCTCGGAGCCCTCTGCGGGCTCTGTCCGACAGCGCCCCATCTGCTCCAGCTCCTGAAGCGAGTAGGGCCGAGTCCCCACATTCTGGCCCTTTCCCACCTGCTCCCTTTCTCTCTCTGGGGCTCCCCCAATAATAAACTATTTTCGTGCCAGCTGCTTCCCTGACTCTGAAGTGGATTCAGGGTCATTTAAAAACCTGGTATTCCCTAGGCATTCCCCGCCCGGACTGGAGGAAGTTTTCTTGTCAGGGGCCACAGATGCAGAAGACCTCCAGGCCCTGGACTATTTTAGGCACAGCTGTTTTCATTCATCAGCCTGGAAGTCCAGGGAGTGAAAACCTGCCCACTCGGTCCTCTCCCTCTGGGGAGGGGGATAGCATAGGGTGGGGCTGCAAAGCTGGGATACATCATTCTGGCCTCCGCACCCCTCCCTTTCTCAATCCGTGGGGAGGCAGAAGACAGGAAATGACTGCCATGGATGTGGTATGATTTTTTTACTGAAACAGCATTTTGTGGCCCAGGCCTCATGCTGTCCATAGCTGTTTTCCTTTCTGATACCAGCCAGGTGGCCCCGTCCCTTTCGCTCCTCTCCTCACCCCTTCACATGACTTCAGCCTTTGGATTCTCAGCCCCTGGCTGCTTTCCACATTCCACTGCTCTTTCAGAACCCAGGCATCCCGACCTCCAGCTGAAACCGCTGCATGTGGCTCCCCCACCCTTGGCCCCGTGACTCAGGCCTTCTGAAGGGACCAGCCCTCTTCTTGGCACTCACCAGGGAGGGGAGCAGGGGAAGGGGGGCCAGGTGGTGACATCACAGTCAAGGGGTATAAAAGCTTTGGGCCAAAACAGAATTGAAATTGAAGACACTGACAGAACGTGACCGCACAGCCTGTGTTCCGGGGGACCTCTTAGGAGCCCCAGCCTGCTACTCGCCGCATCAAGGCCTACCTGCTGGTAAGGGGGTGCCTGTGAGATAGAAGTGTGGAGGGCAGGGAAGGACCAGGCCTTCGACAGGTGGGGAGGGAGGGCTCCAGGGCCTCTGTGTTTCTCTCTTCTCCGTTCTAACTTCCGTCTCCTTTCTGGCTTTGTGCATGTGTCGCTGACTAGCTGGTTGCTCTGGGTGGCAGCTGGTAACCATTCCACCTTCCTTACCCAGGCGGTGTAAATCATTTCCTCCTCTTCTCCTCCCCAGCTCCCCCCAGCACTGTTTATTCATTAACTATTTCCAGCGCTTCACATGTTGCTGATCGCACCTCTCTCTGTTGGCTCAGACCACATTTCATTCTTTTCCCCAAAACCAAGCACATAAGCTGTTCAGAAGCTGGACGGACACATGGGTGGGTCGGGGTCGTTCCCACCTCTTGCTTGTTCTCCCGGTTCCCTGTCCTGTTTCCCTTTGCTTACAGGTTTTGTTGAGGGACGGGGGGCCTGCAGGGTCTGGGGGCTGAAGAGCCTTTATCCTTTCACCTTCCCTTCCAGATTCCATGCCGCACTCTCCCTGCCTTCTGTGGCTCCTTGCTGTCACCTCCCTGGTTCCCGGAACGCAGCCCTTGGTGGCCGGAGACTTGGAAGGAGACGAGCTAGATGAGACACCGTTACCCGCCGTCCCCTGTGACTACGACCACTGCCGCCACCTGCAGGTGCCCTGCCAGGAGCTGCAGAGAGCCGGCCCGGCAGCCTGCCTGTGCCCCGGCCTCTCCAGCGCCCTGCAGCCGCCGCACCCGCCACGCCTGGGGGAGGTGCGCGTGGAGGCCGATATGGGCCGCGCCGAGGTGCACTGGTGTGCCCCCTCCTCCCCGGTCAACCAGTACTGGCTGGTGCTTTGGGAAGGCGGCGGGGGTCCGCAGAAGGGGCCCAGCTTCAACTCGACGGTCCGCCGAGCGGAGCTGAAGGGCCTGAACCCTGGGGGCGCATACGTCGTCTGCGTGGTGGCCGCCAACGACGCGGGAGAGAGCCGCGCTCCCGGGCCCGGGGCGGAGGGCCTCGACAGCGTCGATGGCCCCAACTTAGGGCCCTGCGGCCGGCTGACCGTGCCGCCGCGGCCTCTCACTCTGCTGCACGCGGCCATGGGCGTGGGCTCGGCGCTGGCCCTGCTCAGCTGCTCCGCCCTGGTCTGGCACTTCTGCCTACGCCAGCGCTGGGGCTGCCCCCGCCGAGGCCGCCCCAGCCACGCAGGGCTTTGAGGCTGCCCGGGCTTCCCCAGGGGGAGACGACAGCCCACGAAGGCCAGACTGAGGCTGGCACAGAAGGCCGGGCACTGGGCCCTTGCTGAGTGGGTTCATGCCCCAAACTTTCCACTCTGCTCCGAAGCTGAGGTTTAGAAGGAGTAGAGAAAGCTGACAAGATCTTTTTTTAGTGGACCAGATAGTAATTTAGGCTTTGTGGTTCCAGGGGATAAAATCACAGATATTGTGTGGGTACTTACATAACCATGTAACAATTTAAAAATGGTTCTTAGCTCGTGGGCCTCACAAATCAATCTACAACCAGGTTCCACGTGTGGGCCCTGTCACTGTGGTGGCTTCCCATGGGGTTTTGAGAATCAGCTGCTGTGGGAATGGGAGTCTGGGGCTAGAGACCACACCTCACCTGCTGCCTTTTGCTTAGATAGTAAGGATGCACACTGAGTTACAATCTGCTGTGTCTTAAGTCGGGTAGAACTAAGTGACTGACATGGGGTGGAGAAGAGGGTTGTCCAAGTGGCTGTCTGGGACAAGCTTGCTTATAAAAATATATTAATAACAAAGGATTTTCCCTCCCCCCATTTGTGTTTACTGTGTATTATCTGTGTTTGTTGTATAACATTAAAGGAAATGTAAAAGGAAGACCTTTTCATGTGTCATGATCCTTTTTGTTTAAACTTTTTATTTTAGAGTATAGCTACAGCCCATGGGGTCGCAAAGAGTCAGACCCGACTGAGTGACTGCACTTTCAAAACATAGCTATCATGATCTTTTTCAATTCCCTGTCCTTGGGACTTAGCTGGCAGCACAGTGGATAAGAATCCACCTGCCATGCAGGGGACATGGGTTCGATCCCTGGTAAGATCCCACATCCTCCAGAGCACCACAACTAGAGAGTAGCCCACCCCACCACACGCTGAAACCAGAGAAGCCTGCGAGGAGCAGCAAGGACCCACAGCAGTCAGTAATAAGTACATACATTTTAAAAAAAATTTTTTTAGAAACCCAGGCCCATTCACTGGGAAGGCAGAATCTTAGCCATGGGACCACCAGGGAAGTCCCTTGAGTTTATTTTTAAATTAGCTGGATGTAGAAAAGTCTAGGTTGCTACAGAGTTTATTCCTCACTTTTACTGCTCTTAAATCTTTAAAAAATTATAACATATTTCAAGCAAAACTTGATAAAAGGAGAGTTCTCCTCAAGAGGTAATTACCTGCAGCAGAGCAAATCTTTCCCTAAGCAATGGAAATACATTCTTGATTTCATTCAATATATTATAGACAATGTGCCATTGGTAAATCACAGCCTTCTTGGTTATGTGAATGGCCTAACTTTCCATTGGATGATGCTCCTTAACTGACACTTCCCATGGCTCCTTGTTAGAACATTTGTCTTCAGTGTTTGCTATGGACATCCTTGTTTGTTGGCATATCCTCACATGATTAGGTATTTCCACAGGGTACTTACCCAGAAGTAAGTGAGAGAGGTAGTACTATACAATTTAGTCATTCTTCTCTTTTTTTGTTGTTTAGTCACTATGTCGTGTCCAACTCTTTATGACCCCATGGACTGCAGCACACCAGGCTTCTCAGTCCTTCGCTATCTTTTAGAGTTTGCTCAAACTCATGTCCATTGTGTTGATGCCATGCAACCATCTCATCTTCGGTTGCCCCCTTTTTCTGCCCTCAATCTTTCCCAGCATCAGGGTCTTTTCCAATGAGTAGGCTCTTCGCATCAGGTGGCCAAACTATTGGAACTTCAGCTTCAGCATCACTCCTTCCAATGAATATTCAGGGTTGATTTCCTTTAGGATTGACTGGTTTGATCTCCTTGCAGTCCAAGGGACTCTAAAGAATCTTCAGCACCACAGTTCGAAAGGGTCAATTCTTCGGAGCTCAGCCTTCTTTATTGTCCAACTCTCGCATTCATACATGACTACTAGAAAAATCGTAGCTTTGACTATACGGACCTTTGTCAGCAAAGTCTCTCCTTTTTAATACACTCGCTATCTAGGTTTGTCATCACTTTCCTTCCAAGGAGCGAGCACGTTTTAATTTCATGGCTGCAGTCACTGTCTGCTGTGATTTTTGGAGCCTAAGAAAATAAAATGTCACTGTTTCCACTTTTTCCCCATGTATTTGCCATGAAGTGATGGGACTGAATGCCATGATCTTAGTTTTTTGAATGTTGAGTTTTAAGCCAGGTTTCTCACTCTCCTCTTTCACTCTGATCAAGAGGCTCTTTGGTTCCTCTTCACTTTCTGCCATTAGAGTGGTATCATATGCATATCTGAGGTTGTTGATATTTGTCCCAGAAATCTTGATTCCAGCTTGGCATTTTGCATGACGTACTCTGCGCCAGGGTTCCCTGGTGGCTTGATGGTAAAGAATCCGCCTTGAATGCAGGACACCTGGGTTCAGTCCCTGGGTTGGGAAGATCCCCTGGAGGAGGGCATCACAGCAACCCACTCCGGTATTCTTGTTTGAAGAATCCCCAAGGACAGAGGAGCCTGGCGGGCTACAGTCCATGGGATCGCAGTCAGACACAACCGAGTGACTAAGCATGGCACAGTACTCTACATATGTTAAATAAGCAGGGTAACAGTACACAGCCTTGACAAACTCCTTTTCCAATTTTGAACCAATCTGTTCTTCCATGTCCAATTCTAACTGTTACTTCTTGACAACAGTTTGTCTGGTATTCCCATCTCTTGAAGAATTTTCCAGTTTGTTGTGATCCACACAGTCAAAGGATTTAGTGTAGTCAACGATTCGGAAGTTGATGTTTTTCTGGAATTCTCCTGATTTCTCTATGATCCAACAGATGTTGGCAGTTTGATCACTGGTTCCTCTGCCTTTTCTAAATTCAACTTGCACATCTGGAAGTTCTCAGTTCACCTGCTGAAGCCTCACTTGTAGAATCAGCATTATCTTGCTAGCATGTGAAATGAGCACAATTGTACAATAGTTTTAACATTCTTTGGCATTGCCTTTCTTTGGGATTGGATGAAAACTGATCTTTTCCAGTCCTGTGGCCACTTCTGAGTTTCCCAAATTTGTTAACATATTGAGTGCAGCACTTTAACAGCATCATCTTTTAGGATTTTAACTCAGCTGGAATTCTGTCACCTTCACTAGCTTTGTTCATAGTAATCTTCCTAAGGCCCGCTGGACTTCACACTCTAGGATGTTTGGATCTAGGTGAGTGACCACTCCATCATGTTTATCTGGGTCATTCAGACCTTTTTTGTATAGTTCTTCTGTGTATTCTTGCATACATTCTTAATCTCTTCTGCCTCTGTTAAGTCCTTACCATTTCTGTCCTTTATTTTGCCCATCCTTGCATGAAATGTTGCCTTGGTATCTCCAATTTTCTTGAAGAGATTTATAATCTTTCCCATTCTATTGTTTTCCTCTATTACTTTGCACTGTTCACATAAGAAAGCTTTCTTATCTCCTCTCACTATTCTCTGGAACTCTGCATTCAGATGGATATATCTTCCCTTTTCTCCTCTGCCTTTCACTTGTCTTATTTTCTCAGGTATTTGTAAGGCCTCCTCAGACAACCATTTTGCTTTTCGCATTTCTTTTTCTTGGGGATGGTCTTCATCACTGCCTTCTGTACAATGTCCATAGTTCTTCAGGCACTCTGTCTACCATATCTAATCCCTTGAATCTATTTGTCACCTCCATTGTATCATAGGAGATTTGACTTAAGTCATACCTGAATGGTCTAGTGGTTTTCCCTACTTCCTTCAATTTAAACCCGAATTTTGCAATAAGGAGCTCATGATCTGAGCCAGGGTCAGCTCCCAGTCTTATTTTTGCTGACTGTATAGAGCTGCACTATCTTCAACTGTAAAGAATATAATCAGTCTGATTTCAGTCTGACATCTGGTGATGATTCTGTGTAAAGTTGTCTCTTGTGTTGTTGGAAGAGGGTGTTTGCTATGACCAGTGTGTTCTTTTGACAAAACTCTGTTAGCTTTTGCCCTGCTTCATTTTGTACTCCAAGACCAAACTTGCCTGTTACTCCAGGTATCTCTCTCTTTTTAAAAAAACAAAAAACACTTACTTATTTTATTTGGCTGTGCTGGGTCTTAGTTGTAGCATATGGGATCTAGTTCCCTGACCAGGGATCAAACCTGGGCCCCTTGCATCGAATGCATGGAGTCCCAGCCCCTGGACCACGAGGGAAGTGCCTCCAAATATCTCTTGACTTCTTACTTTTGCATTCCAATAACCTATGATGAAAAGGATATGGGAATGACAAACCACTCCAATATTCTTTCCTCGAGAACCCCAGGAACACTATGAAAAGACAAAAAGATATGACACTGGAAGATGAGCCCCCCAGGTTGGTAGGTGTCCAATATGCTACTGGAGAAGAGGGGAGAAATAGCTCCAGAAAGAGAGTTGAGCAAAAGCAGAAACAACGCTCAGATGTGGATGTGTCTGGTCATGAAAGTAAAGTCCAATGCAGTAGAGAACAATATTGCACAGGAACCTGGAATGTTAGGTCCATGAATCAAGGTACATTGGACATGGTCAAGTAGGTGATGCCAAGAGTGAACATCAACATTTTAGGAATCAGTGAACTAACATAGACGGAAATGAGCGGATATAATTCAGATGACCATTAGATGTACTACTGTGGCCAAGGATCCTTTAGAAGAAATGGAATAGCCCTCACAGTCAACAAAAGAATCTGAAATGCAGTACTGGGTGCAATCTCAAAAATGACAGAATGATCTCAGTTTGTTTCCAAGGCAAACCATTCAACATCACAGTAATCCAAATCTATGCCCTAACCACTAATGCCGAAGAAACTGAAATTGAATGGTTCTGTGAAGAGCTACCGGAGAAGGCAAAGGCACCCCACTCCAGTACTCTTGCCTGGAAAATCCCATGGGTGGAGGAGCCTGGTGGGCTGCAGTCCATGGGGTCGTGAAGAGTCCGATATGACTGAGCGACTTCACTTTCACTTTTCACTTTCATGAATTGGTGAAGGAAATGGCAACCCACTCCAGTGTTCCTGCCTGGAGAATCCCAGGGACGGGGAGCCTGGTGGGCTGCCATCTATGGGGTCGCACAGAGTCGGACACGACTGAAGTGACTTAGCAGCAGCAGCAGCAGCATGAAGACCTACAAGACCTTCTAGAACTAACATCAAAAAAAGATATCCTTAAAAAAAAAAAAAAAGATATCCTTTTTAAAAAAAAATATTATTTTTTTTAGGGGGCCATGTTCTGCAGTATGTGGCATTTTAGTTCCTGACCACGGATCGCACCCATGCCCCCTGCATTGGGAGCACAGAGTCTTAACCATTGGACCACCAGGAAATCCCTAGTCATTTTTCTCTTATTGGAACTCTAGAATAAATTTAGAATATATTTGCTATCTAGAATATACTCACCACATTGCCACAAATTCTTTATGTACATTTGATTCCTGTATTTCCTCAGCATTTCAGTTCAGTTCAGTTCATTTCAGTCGCTCAGTCATGTCCGACTTTTTGCAACCCCATGGACTGCAGCACGCCAGGCTTCCCTGTCCATCACTAACTCCTGGAGCTGACTCAAACTCATGTCCATCAAGTCAGTGATGCCATCCAACCATCTCATCCTCTGTCATCCCCTTCTCCTCCTGCTTTCAATCTTTCCTAGCATCAGGGTCTTTTGCAACAAGTCATATACAAATAATGAGGGTCTACTCCCTCATTTTTTTCATAGTTTTTCTTACCTACTATCTTATTATTAAAGACTCACTTTAGAGACTTCCCTAGTAGTCCAGGGATTAAGATCCTACACTTACACCACAGGGAGCACAGGTTCGATCCCTGGTCAGGGAACTAAGATCCCACATGCCACATGCCTCGTGCAGCAGAGCCAAACATACAAAAACAAAAAACCATGAAGACATGCTTTACATACAGTCTCACTTAATTCCTATCACAATCATTCCAAGAGATGGTGTCACTTTTTCACAAATGAGAAGCAAGCTTGAGGTTCTAAACACTTTGAAGCTACAAGTCAGGATTTCAGCCCAAATTGCATCAAAAGCTGATGCTCTTGACTCCACTACAGAGAGACAGCACAGCTTAGCTGTTTGATAGCGCACACTGCATGGGTTTGAATCCTAGCTCTCCTACTTTGTCAGCTCTGTCACCTTTGGTAAATTAGCTCACCTTTCTGTGTTTGTTTCCCGTGACTACTAATAGTATCTACTCATTAGAATTATTGGGATGATTAAATATTAATTAACCATATAAAATTCTCTATGCATCTATTATCAATATTAATAACTTTAAAATATTAGTCTGCCTCTAATAAACATTTAAAAATAAGTTTTAGGGACTTCCTTGGTGGTCCAGTGGTTAAGGCTCTGTGCTTTCACTTCAGGGGCCACAGGTTAGCTCCCTGGTGGGGAACTGAGATCTCACAACCTGTATGGCTTGGTCGAATAAACAAATAAGGAAAATAAAAGTGAGTTTTAACTTAGGCGACCTAACAGCCTAGGTAGCAGTGGAAAGCTAAGTAAACAACAAGACTACACAGCAGGGGGACAAATGCTAATAGAGAAAATAGTGGTGCTGGGAGATAGAGATGTGGTGGTCAAAGCACGCTTTCTTTAGAAAGCAAACCGCAGGAGCTTCTATCGTGGTTCAGTAGTTAAGCTGAGGCACTTTCATCACAGGAATGCAAATTTGATCTCTGGTCCGGGAATTAAAATCCCACAAGCCATGCTGCCCAAAGAAAGAAAGGGTCTGTTTTGCAATCTGCACAAGTTACCCTCAAGCAGTGAAAGATGAACTCCGTGCTAACTACCTTTACCCGGTGCAGCTTGCCAGACACCTAAGGTTGGTGCTATTGTTATCCTCACTTTATAGATGGAGAATTAACAAGAGACGGCAGGAGGAAGCCATTTAGGTGACTGAGGTATCATGGAGAAGTCTTAACCGAGGAGGTGATGACAAGATCTGTTATTACGTTTTGCAAAGATCCCTTGTGGCAGTCGAGCGGAGGATGGCTCAATTCTCCGGAGAGGATGAATAGGTCAAAGGGTGCATACATTTCTAAGGCTCCTGATAAACACTGCTTGCGGTGTGCTTAGGGGCCATCTGGGGAGCTGTCTTCATTCGCCCATGGGTTTCAGGACAGCATCGTTCTTTTTCTCTAGCACCAACGGGCGCCCGTACTTGGGCAGGGGACTGTTGGCTGCCTCCTAGAATGCGACTCCCAGGCACCGCCCATTCGCGTTCTCTCAGCAGCGCCAGGCCGGCGTTTCTGGCACTCGGCGGCACCCGTCCACGCCCGCCCCCACGTGACCCAAACAGATTCGGGCACTTCCGTCTCGCCTAGGCTTTCTTCTCGTAGGTGTCCGCGGCTGGTCCGCAGCCGGTGAGTGAGCAAGCACCCGGCTGGAGCGGTCGCGGGCAAGGTTGGGCGCTGGTGGGAGGCGCCTCGCGCTGACTCCCTTCGCCGTCTTCGCTCCCCTCTTTCCCCAGGTCCCCGCGGAAGCGGCGGTGGCGGCGTCATGGCGGAGCTGACGGCTCTGGAGAGTCTCATCGAGATGGGCTTCCCCAAGGGACGCGCGTAAGGGAGCCCCCTAACCCAGGGCCGCGGGGTCGCGCACCTGCCCAGGCCTTTACCCCAGTGTGGCCTCAGGCTCTACGCCCCAGCCTGATCGTCGCCATGGCTCGTGGGCGCTATTCACGGTGTTTCTGCCCTCAGGGAGAAGGCTCTGGCCCTCACAGGGAACCAGGGCATCGAGGCTGCGATGGACTGGTGAGCGCTCAGACCGGTGGCAGGGGACGGGGAACTGCTGGGAGGGCAGCCTGAACGTTAATCTCCCTCCTGACTTTCCCTGCCAGGTTGGTGGAGCACGAAGACGACCCCGATGTGGATGAGCCATTAGCCACCCCCCTTGGACATGTCCTGGGACGGGAACCCACCCCCTCGGAGCAAGGTGGCCCCAAAGGTCCTGACTGAGGAAAACAGTGTGATTATTCAGGAGGGCCCGAGGAGGAGGATGAAAGGGTAATAATACTGATTGATTGTTTGTAGGACCTGGGTCTGCAGTGGGAGAAGGCAAACCTGTTTTGACTGAAGAGGAAAGACAGGAACAGACGAAGAGGTAGGAAGAACAGGCTCATGTTTCTGAGAGTCACTTTCCACCTCTCCCCACTACACAAATCTGGTCAAAGAACTCTCACTTCCCACGTTGTTTTTTCTTGGCCCTTTCCTTCTTTGTTTTTTTTTGTATCTGTTTTGGGACTGTGTTTCTGGGTTTTGTTTTCTGAGTCCCTTGTTATAAACTCACTTTCGCAATTTATATACATGTCTCTTGAATGGTTTCCTTTCTGCAACATAGGATGTTGGAGCTGGTGGCCCAAAAGCAGCGGGAGCGTGAAGAAAGAGAGGAGCGGGAGGCATTGGAACGGGAACGGCAGCGCAGGAGACAAGGGCAGGAGTTGACAGCTGCCCGACAGAGGCTACAGGAAGATGAGATGCGCCGGGCTGCTGAAGAGCGGAGGAGGGAAAAGGCTGAAGAGTTAGAAGCCAGGTCTGGATTCTGGGAGTGTTGGGCTAAGACATGGCAAAGGAATCAAGATTTGCTTTGTCAATGTCTGACCTTCTTGTGTCCTGTCTGCATTCCAGACAAAGAGTCCGAGAAAAGATCGAAAGGGACAAAGCAGAGAGAGCCAAGAAGGTAGGTAATTGGGTGGAAATCCAGGATAGTTTAGTGGAGGGGCCAGTAAATCCCCTTTTCTAGCTTCAGAGGGCGAGGATTGGCTTAGTGCCTGATTATTGAACTTTGTCTTCTAGTATGGTGGTAACGTGGGTTCTCAGCCATCCCCACCAGCAACAGAGCCAGGCCCTGTTCCCTCCTCTCCCAGCCGGGAGCCTCCCACAAAGCGGGAGTATGACCAGTGTCGCATACAGGTACTGATTCGGATTCCAGTCTTGCTCCTGGGACCCTTTGTTGGCTTACAGGGCACCCAACCGAGCCCAGCCCAGAGCTTTTTTCAGTTACTTTTCCTTTGCCAAACCTCTCCCTTCTTTGTAAATGACTTTTGAAATCCTACCTCCTCTGCTCTGAGGGAAGATATCAAATTTCACTTGTCCCAGTCTTATTTAAACCCATACTTCTCTCTTATTCAGCAGTTGCCTTTTTACTCGTTCATAGTGTTTTCATTTAGATTATGCAGCTGTTTGCATGATGTGTGATATCTATCCAGATGTTTTATATAATTTTGCATTATGTTTTCGTTAAATTGTGAGGGAGCCAGGGGTCTCTTTGTTCATTGCTGAGTAAAGCGCATTCTAAGTGGTTGTTCATTAGGTGCTTTCAATAGTAATTATCCTGGTCCAGTCCCTCTAAGTGGAAGGAGAAGCCAACTTTGCTCCTTTTTCTTACTTGCGCACCTCACTCAGTTACGATATTCACAATACTGTATCTCTCTCTTGCCCTTTAGGTCCGGCTGCCAGATGGGACCTCACTGACCCAGACATTCCGGGCACGGGAACAGCTGGCAGCTGTGAGGCTATACGTGGAGCTCCACCGTGGGGAGGAGCTAGGCGGGGCCCAGGACCCTGTGCAGTTGCTCAGTGGCTTCCCCCGGCGGGCCTTCTCAGAGGCTGACATGGAGCGGCCTCTGCAGGAGCTGGGTATGACACGTGGGATCTGAAACCAGGACTTGGGGGATAGCGGATGCTTGAGGAGAAGGGATGCAAAGAAGGGACTTTGTATAGAGATGGTGTGAGGGCAGAATGGGGGGCAGTGGGGGGAAGCAGATATCTTTGGGTTCAAATCTGTTTTCTTCCATCTTCAGGACTTGTGCCTTCTGCTGTCCTCATTGTGGCCAAGAAATGTCCCGGCTAAGAGGCCTTTATCCCACCATCCCTCTTTGACCTCTCTTCATCTTTGATAAAGCACTGACATTGCCTTCTTAATAAATAGACTCTCCTGAGTTCTGTATGTGCCTGACTCCTTCCTGAATGGCTGGGAGAGACAAGGAAGGCTTTCAGAATAGACACTATGCTTTATGTTAAATTTCCAAGGGAGACTTGTTTCTAATCTCCACATCTGATTAGTTGTCTAGGAGGTTAAAGTGGGGTGGCCCCAGCAAAAAAGTGGGGATAGCATTTTTTGCTCTATGAGTAAGACAGTACCTAAGCTTGAAATCTTTACTAGCTATGTGCCTTGACTTCTTAAGTCTAGTTTCTTCTTTAGTAAAACCTGGATAATAGTACCTGTTATTTGGGGTTGTGGGGGTTACGTAATGCTTTAGCACAGTGCATGATACCTAACGAGTCCCCAGTTACTAGCTACTAAAAGAGTAGTTTTTAAAATGTGGCCATTCACAAAAAGTATTGAGTGCTTAATATGTACTGTGTATTAACTGAGATATGAAAGCACTATTATCTAGCAGTGGGTACAATTATTCCATTTTAGAGACCAGACGTGAAAGCACATGACTTGTTCAAACTGACACAGGTAGCAAGTAGTAGAACCTGAACACACTCCTGGGGAGCTTGACTTTCAGGCTCAGGCTCTGAACTGCCAATGCCAAGCTCCTGCATTCTAGCCCCTCTTGCTGTTGCTGCTCACCTCATCTCCATGCTCCCTCAAGCAGCTGCCTCCTTCCTCTCATACCCTGGCTAGGAAAGAGGCCACAACTAAATTTAAAAGATCACACATGACAAATGTGTTTATGACCTCACAATCTAGAAGCACAAAACTGCACCACTGCTCGTACATGGGAACAGACCTCAGTGTTACCAAGCTTTATGCTTTATGTAGTGTTCCAGCTTTAATGAAAACAGCCTCCCCTGCGCCCCCACTGTTGCAATAGTTTGGAACCACAGGTCGGAAAAATAAAAAGGAGAGTGAACTTATTGACTTAGCTGTGGGGCTGCTACCCCACTGACAGCTTTACCTCATCCCATCAGTGGCATCTCCAATAGATTCTATGACCACATTCAGACTGAAAACCACTGCAATGAACGCCTTATGGGAGGAAAGCCCCAGTGCATTTAGTGAGAGGCTGTCCTGTGCCTGGCACTTACATTCCTAAGTTCACCTTCTGACCACAACTCTCAAGATAATTGTCACCTTTATGATCAGGACTTCCCAAGTGGCCCTAGGGGTAAAAAACACCCCCACCCCCACCCCCATCCGCGCCAATGCAGGAGATGTAAGAGACGCTGGTTCGGTTCCTGGGTGGGGAGGATCCCCCAGAGAAGGAAACGGCAACTCACTCCAGTATTCTTGTCTGGAGAACCCTGTGGACAGCTGGCGGGCTACAGTCCATAGGGTCGCAGAGTCGGACAGGACTTAAGTGACTTAGCACACACGGAACAGGAGGACCGAGGCTCAGAGAGGTTCTGTAACATACAGGAGTTGAAACAAGATCTGTCTCAAAGTACACTCCGTTTTACTAGTACCACAGTGGCCTCCAAAACTTAAGGCCACAGAAGGCATCACGGCATATGTTAATTGCTAGAAGCCCCTCTTCAACCTCATTCGAAAGACAGGAAACCAAAGTGTCCTCTATGGGTGTTTATTGCACAAGAGTTTCCAGGCTACTTATAATTTCAAGAACATCATTTGGTTATCCACTCACACAAACCACAGATCTGACTTGTGTTTTGAAAATGTCGTCGCTCTGCCTATTGGGCTTCAGCCTCACATAGGGCGGGCGTGGCAGCCGGCAGCCGCACTCCAGCCAGGCCGCAGCACCTACCCGCAGAACACTTGGCTTTTATGGGCGTCCAACCGCAGGGCTCACTCTCTGGATGGAGGAACATGATTTATTGGTTCCTTCAGTTAGCCACAGCCCGCGATGTGGACGTTAAAACGTAGTCCTTGCAAGCTGTGGAAGAGAGCGCGCTCACCCGGCGGCAGCTCCCGAAGTCGCGGAGATGCCTGCGCTTGGCATCCGGGTCTGGACTCCCCGCCGGCCCACGGAGGAGTCAGGGCGGCTTGGGCGCCTGCGCTGCAGCATAAGTCCCGGCGCCCAGGGGAGCAGGTTCTGTCTCAGGCTGACCTCCCGCCGCCGCCGCCGCCACTCATCCAGTTCTTTCTCCAGGCGACGTTCTCTTGCGTGGCCGCTGCTTCCTGCAGAGTGGCCAGCAGCAACTCTTTGGTCCTGGCCGCCTCGTCCCTGCGCTGCGGGTACTGCTCCGG
>NW_011494906.1:925316-942603 GCF_000754665.1 Bison bison bison
GCCACCAGCCCGGGGTTCTCCGCCCGCCCACCCCACCTCTGCCTCCCCAACTGCTCCCACCTTCAGCATCGCCTGCTTCCGCTCCTCACCCGGGGTCACAAGGGCAAAAAGCGCGGTGCCCACGCCAGCCCCGGCGCCCAGCAGTGCGCCCACGAGCAGCAGCTTGCGCAGGGTCGTCATGGTCGACAGCGCAACCAGCGAGAGGACCTCTGGAGCCTCCAGTAGCCCATCCGGGCCGCCGCGACGACTTAATCTGCGCAGGCTAGAGCGCCCCACACAAGAGACCATAGAGACGGGCCCGGGCTAGAGAGGACCTAATCGGAGAAATGTTTCGAATCTGAAGCGTCTAGGTCTTAAGACTAGTTTAGCTGAGAAGGTTGAGCACGTCAAGAGGTGTTGGGACCCAGGGCTGAGGGTGGGACCCCTTGTCATGAAATCCCGAGTAGGATTGCTAACGGGAGAGTGTCTTCATGGTTACTGGGAGTTTGACAATTGCCCGGTTCCGGAATGTCCAGATCAATAGAGGGCTAAGCCTGTGCTCTGTAGTTTCCTAGGATTACTTGTGCTTTATCCAAACCGCAGTATGTAATGACGTCCACGTGTTTATAAACATCAGTCTGTTGACTCCCTTCAATCTCTTCAATCCTAAACACTGAAAAACCAAGTGTACCGGATGGGGAAAATGATATATTAATACATTTTCCTTTTATTTTACTTAGTAAAAGCAAACATTACCCTTCTCTTAGGTAAATAATCTTGGCTTTTTTTTTTTTTAACCATGAAAACCATGGATGTTGTGTAACTTACCGAATTCTAGTTTGGTGAAGAAAACACCTCTTAGTTGTGTGACTCTGGATAAGTCATTTAAGTTCTTTGTTTTACAGTTTCTGCATGGGAAAATGAGGCTAATAACAGTGCATATGGACATGTTAATGGACATGAATTTGAGCAAACTCTGGGAGATAGTGAAGGACAGGGAAGCCAGGCATGTTGCAGTCCATGAGGTCGCAAAGGGTCAGCCATGACTTAGTGGTTGACCAACAACATCTCACAATTTTAGGATAATTAAACAATTTATATGACATGCATTTAAAACAGTTCCTGGTATCAACTACAGATTGGCACTTGCCAAGAGCATTTGCCAGTGACTGAACAGCAACAGTCACTGTTGGATGGGTGGATGGCATCACTGATTGGATCAACATGAGTTTGAGCAAGCTTCAGGGAAGCCTGGTGTGCTGCAGTCCATAGGGTCATAGAGTCGGAGGCGACTGAGCTAAATGAACAAAAACAAGAAGGGCATTTGCCATCTGCCTGTGTTGCTGCAACTGCTGACCTCTACACTCCCTAAAGGGAATTCAGGGTGGAGAGTGAGGCACTCTGTGCCCCAGGGAAACTGGTGGAACAGGTCTTTTAACTAGTTAGATATTTTCAGGAACTGATTTCATGATTTCATTTCTTGCATCTCCTCTAGAAAAGCACTAAATCCCTTCATGCTGATGTCAGCTCCTCCTCCTGACTAGCAGAAAACCTTTTACAAAATGAGTGCTTGATTGCACTGAACTCCCCCTTCACGAAAATCTTATATTTTGACTTTCTCCACTGCTTCTTTGGAGCAGTCTCTCAGACCTGTCTGAGGGACTGTCTCCTGGGTTGCAGTCTTCATTTTGCCCCAAATAAAACTTCACTCACAACTCTCACGTTGTGCCTTTTTTTTTTTAGTTGACACTATATAAATATTCATTAAATAAGATACCAAGAAATGTGAACTTGGAAGACCCTGTAAGAATCAGGAAATTTCAAACTCATTATTGAAGCTCTTTACTCACAGGGCTTTAATCCAAATGCCCTCCTTAACTCCTACTCCTCCTGCCTTTCTCTGTGTCACCAGAGTGAGTGCGCCTCCCTGGTGGCTCAGACCGTAAAGAATCTGCCTGCAATGTGGAAGATCCCCTGGAGAAGGAAATGGCTACCCACTCCAGTATTCTTGCCTGGAGAATCCCATGGACAGAGAAGCCTGGCAGGCAATACAGTCCGTGGGGTCGAAAAGAGTCTTACACGACTGAGCGCCTAGCACTTCACTTCATCCCACCTCCTGGCATTGGCCCCTCCCCTGGAAGGTCCATAATCTCCTTTCAGCTTCCTCTCCTCAGAAGTGATTAAGGGGCTCGGCTCCAAAGCGATTAAAGGAGCAGTCTGTGGGGTGCACTGGGCAGGGGTGCTCTACTGAGTTCAATTGTCCTGCATTCTAGAATCAGCACCCATGGCCCTTGTGCCAGGGAGCAGTGAGGATGGGCCTTGGCCTAGAGATAGCCCAGGCTCTTCCCAGCGTGCAGACAGTCCTAGACTGACCAACCCGCTTTGGAAGGACAAAGGAGAAATTGACAGGGTTGAAGGTCACCAGGATGTTCAGGTTAGTACTTTCCCACCTTGCGTCCTGCTGTTGGTTCACCCTCCACTTTGGCCCGGTTCCCCTGCTGTGCCTATCCAGGTTATGTGTCCGCAGACCCGCCTCCCCTCCATTGTGGTGGAAGCCTCTGAGGTGAGTGAAGAGAGTGGGGAGCTCCGGTGGCCACACGAGGAGCTGCTGCTGCTGACTGACGATGAGGAAGAGGAGGTCGAGGTGTTCTTCCAGGACCAAAGTGAAGAACCAGGTGAGGGAGGAGGCTCATTCAAATGGGGCTGTTGCGAACTGAATGTTCTAAGCAAAACAAGAGGGACAACTTAGTTGTGTCCCCTGCATTAAACAGCACCCAGTAGGTGCCCAGTAAACATCGTGAAGAGAAATGTAGAGGTGGGAGAGAAAAGTCAAGGTGGCTGAGGGACTTCCTTGACGGTCCAGGTCCAGATCCAGTGGTTGGGACTCTGAGCTTCCACCTCAGGGAGTGGGAGGAAAGGGCTCAGGTTAGATCCCCATCTGTGGAATTAAGATTCCATGTGCCGTGCAGCTTGGCCAAAAAAATGAAAAAAGTTAAGGTGACTGGCAAAGTTGATGAATTTTTTAATTTTTTTTTGGCCACCATGCCACACAGCTTGTGGGAGTTAGGCTCTTCACTTCAATTGCTGTATTATTTTTATAAGCAAAAAGAATTAAACAAATTTACCTCAAAAAAAAAAAAAAAAAAAACCCCAGTCAGGTACCAGGTATATTTTTCTCTGTTCTTTTATTATGTATTTTTCATTGTTAATGGGTTCTTTAACTCCCAGGCTGGACTTGGAGCTCCCTGGACCCTAAGTCTCCTTTAAGAACCTTTAACCCAGAACTCAGCTGGGGGCAGGAACAGGTAGATCAAGATGCCTCCTGGATCCCAGAGGACACAGACTGTCAGGAAGCCCCCAATCCCTGTCCTCTCTGGGACCCACCATCAAGCTCCCATGTCTGCAGAAGCTGCTTTGTGGAATATTCCCATTTCCTGCCTCCCAGGAGCTTTGAGGGTAAGTATCACTTTCTCCCTCAAACATTTTACCTAGGTTTTTGAAGTCCTTCCATCCATCCCTTCAGTCTTCCTCATCTACAAGTGAGAAAAATGGGGCTTAAAGGTTAGACCCCAGGGTCACACCAGTGATAGTCAAGGAATCTGAATTAAGAACTCTCGTCTGTGCTTTTAAGATTTCAACTAGTTGGAGATGGGAAATAACCCACTTGTACGTTTTCTATTTAGCACTCATTTTGTGCCTGGCACTGCTAAATGTTTCACCTGTCAACTGTATGTAATCACATAACTTCAGGTATTATTCCAGCCTTGCAGGTGAGTAAATGGGGCACAGAAATATTCAGTACCAGGTGCACCCATCTAATAAATGTGGAAACCAGCACCCAAATTTTCCAGTCATCTTGCAAAGACAAAAGTTTTCTCCACCTCCTCACCAAACGGAAAACAGTAAGATCAGGTCTAAAACATCTTTAATCAGAGCCTTGAACCACATAAGCAAAGTAGGTGATGCCCCTGAAAGGGCCCAGCTCCTGCACTGTCACAGTCCAGCCCTGGGACCCTTTCTCTAGGCAGGGGAGCCGCACATCAGGATCCTCATCTGAGAACTGAATCAGGGTCCCCTGGGGGCTTAGGACCCTCAGACATTCTGCCAGGAGCTGGTAAGCCCCAGGCAGACCACCCCGGGCAACAGCATCCCAGGTGCCCTTGTCCAGGACTAGCTGAAAGAAGCCTGAGGAAGCCACTGGCTGCAGATTCTGGCCATCAGCCTGCATGAAATGGAGGCTTGACTCAGGGTGTCCAGGGCACAGGGGTGTTTGGCCTTGGCCACCTTCCAGGAGACTGTTCATGTGGGCCACTGCTACGGGAGAGAAGTCCACCCCCAACACGTCCACGGGGTGCGGGCATGTGGTATAGAGGCCTGGACACAAGCTGGAGGTCCCACAGCCCACGTCCAACACCCGGGGTGGACAGGCAGCCCATGATTTCTCCAGCAGCGGCAGCAGGAGCCCCTGGGCTTCTTCGTATCCAAAGAACCAGTCGAAGGTGCGGACGCTGCCCTGACGGGGTTGGGCGTGGAGCTTATCCCAGAGGGAGCGGTCTGCCAGGCAGCTACCAGCCAGGGAACCTGCGGACGAGGGGAAGACACGCATCACCCAGCGCCCGGTTCTTTCAAACTGCTGCAAAATCGGCGCCATGTGCCCTGGGGTTTTCAGCGTCACAATTTCAATGACCAGACTCTTGGGTAACGAAGAGCCCAGCTTGCCCTCCCAGTGTCCACCTTCCCTACCCGCCACGGTGCGGCGCGTCCCCGCCGCCAGGCTCGCCAGATGGAGGGTTCGGCGCAAAGCAGCCATCCGGAGGTGCCGGCAAGGTCGCCCAGAGAAACTTGTGTGAAAATGTCGCCCGTACTCCGGCTGGGGCCTGAGATCCAAGGGAAGATTTGCAAAATCCGCTGTGCGGAATGACGCATAAAGCTTCCCTAACCCTGCAGCTTCGGAAAAAGAGAATGCGGACACAAACTTAGTACCGTACGAATGACCTTTATTGTTTGCAGCGGGAAGTGGAAGAGGGGATATGGCAGCTCCGGCTCTTGGGGTGGCTCCACAGACCTGAAATCAAAGGAGAAGGTGTGAGTACCCCCGGGAGGAGTCTGCTGAACCTCGGTTCTGCCCTGCTCCTTGGAGCTCTGTGTCCCGGCGCTTGAGGATAGAACCGGCGGACAGCTGGCCGCCGGTACCGAAGACATGACGCCGAGGGAGCCAGAGCCCGTTCTCTCTACCTCCGTACATTACGCGGAACGGGACTGCACGCCCGACCCGCGCCAAGAAAAGGAGGGTCCACAGGCACCGTCCCCACTCCCCAGGAACACCAGCCGGACACCCACACCTACCAGACCACACTCAATCAGTCGCCGCCCTCGAAAAGGCTTATGCGCGAGCCGGGTTCATTTATATAGTGCCAGGGCCCGCCCTCGAGTTGCGATTGGCTAGCACAGAGCTGAGGGCGGGGCGCACACGGACCCTGCGCACAACGGAAACGTGGACCCGGAGCCGGCCTAGCGGCGCAGCTATGGGTGCTCCGAGTGGAAAGATCAACCGGCCGCGAACGGTGACTCTGGGACCCCCGACATGGTTTCCCAAGCGTCCCAGAGCCTTTATTCTCGCCCGAGATGGAGTCTATGGGCCAGTGTCGCCGGGTGCGGGGTCCCAGGTCGCAGCCGCCCTCTGATTAAGCATCTTCCTCTCCCCAGGAGCTGAAGAAGAAGCTGTTCAAGCGACGACGAGTGTTGAACCGGGAGCGGCGACTGAAGCATCGGGTGGTCGGAGCTGTGATAGACGAAGGACTGATTACGCGGCACCACCTCAAGAAGCGGGCGTGAGTGCCAGACCCTCTCTCCCTGCGTCCTCCCCCATCAACCCTCCTTCCCTCCTTGTCGAGCTCCGGAGTAGCTTAACACCATTTTGCTTTCCTTGTATACTCACACTTACGCAAGGAAAGTTTGTGCCTAAACTTTGTTAGCCTCTCATTATACCTGTAACTTGCAACCTTTTTTTGGTTCTTGGACCCCACTGAGAATCTAAGGAGAACTGTGGCCCCAGCCTCCCCAAGTAACATATATTCACACAGATTTCCTATAAGTAAATTTAAAAGCGTACACATGAGTGTGTGGTGAATCATTCGATGAATTTTCACAAAGGTTCATGTGGGATATTGCATAGAAGTTTCAAGGCCACTTGAGTTCTTGTAGAAGACTTCCCATCCCATTCTTTCACTGACTTGTTTACTATAATATTTACTTTATGAATTGGCATAATAAATATATTTGGTCCCTGTTGGGTTTCTGACAGAGCTAAAGCCATTGGAATTTGCTGAGTGATAAGAGTGCCTTTTATTTCAAAAGGATCCCCTTTTGAGCACACCTGAACTTAAGCTAGGAGAAGGCAATGACACCCCACTCCAGTACTCTTGCCTGGAAAATCCCATGGACGGAGGAGCCTGGTAGGCTGCAGTCCATGGGGTCGCTAAGAGTCCGACACGACTGAGCGACTTCCCTTTCACTTTTCACTTTCATGCATTGGAGAAGGAAATGGCAACCTACTCCAGTGTTCTTGCCTGGAGAATCCCAGGGACAGGGGAGCCTGGTGGGCTGCCGTCTATGGGGTCGCATAGAGTCGGACACGACTGAAGTGACTTAGCAGCAGCAGCAAACTTAAGCTGGGCTTCCCTGTTGGCTCAGACGGTAAAGAATCCGCCTGCAATGCTGGAGACCTGGGTTTGATCCCTGCATTGGGAAGATCCCCTGGAGGAGGGCAACCCACTCCAATATTCTCGCCTGGAGAATCCCCATGGACAGAGGAGCCTAGCAGGCTGCCATGGGGTTGCAAAGAGTTGGACACAACTGAGCAAAGAACTAAGCACAAATTTATGCTAATAGTGATTTAGGGTGGGGCTGGTCATCCAAAAGAAGACATGATTAGAGGACTGGAAATTTAAGCCCTATGCACTGACCTTTGAGAAGAGGGCAGGTGCTGGAGATTAAGCTCTATAAAACCTCTTGATAGCTTCCTGATTGGTGAACAGGTGGAGGTGCTGAGAAGGTTTAGCTGGAGAAGGCATGGGAACTCTGGTCCCTTCCATACCTTGCCCTATGCCTCTCTTCCATCTGACTGTTCCTGAGTTGTTCAGTTCAGTTCAGCTCAGTCGTGTCCAACTCTTTGCGACCCCATGAATCACAGCATGCCAGGCCTCCCTGTCCATCACCATCTCTTGAGTTCACTCAAACTCACATCCATTGAGTCAGTTGGCTATCCATTGGTCATCCAGCCATCTCATCCTCTGTCGTCCCCTTCTCCTCCTGCCCCCAATCCCTCCCAGCATCAGTCTTTTCCAATGAGTCAACTCTTCGCATGAGGTGGCCAAAGTACTGGAGTTTCAGCTTTAGCATCATTCCTTCCAAAGAACACCCAGGGCTGATCTCCTTTAGAATGGACTGGTTGGATCTCCTTGCAGGTTGGATCCTGAGTTGTATTTTATAGTAAATCAGTAAATGCAAGTATGTTTCCCTGAGTTCTGTGAGCCTTTCTAGCAAATTACTGAGTTTGAGAAGGGGATCATAAGAACCGAATTTATGGCTGGCCAATCAGAAGTCTAGGTGACAACCTGGATTTGTGATTGGTATTTGAAGTGGGGGAAACCCTGTGGAACCAAGCCCTTAACCTGTGGTGTCTGATGCCATCTCCAGGTATATAGTGTCCAAATCAAATTTAAATTTGTAGGACGCCCAGTCTGTGTTCACTGCAAATACGGAGAATTACTTGATGTGGGAAAACCTACCATATCTGGTGGCAGAAGTATCAAGGATGAGAGGAGGAAAAGTTTCCACTCGATACTAAATTTTAGCAATTAATGTTACTTTATGTATGTGTTAAGGTTAGTTTTAAGTAAGGTAACAGTTCTTTAACTTAGATCCAAAGACCTTTCCAGTAACCAGAACCACTGTGTGGTCTGTTTTGGTTCAGATTCATCTGGTATTTTTGCTCCTACCAACCCTTTAGGTCCAGTGCACGTGCCAACATTACTCTGTCTGGGAAGAAGCGCAGAAAACTCCTCCAGCAGATCCGACTTGCCCAGAAAGAGAAAGCAGCCATGGAAGGTGAGGCTAGGGCCCAGAAGCTGGGGTGATACAGCCTGGACTCATTCGGGTTCTTTAATGCTTCCTCTTTTCCTTTGTTCAGTGGAAGCCCCTCCTAAGCCAACCAGGACTAGTGACCCACAGCCCAGATCAAAAAAGAAGACAAAAGCCCCCCAGGATGTAGATATGGAGGACCTTGAAGATAAGAGCTAAATTTGAATCTCACACCCTTTCCACCAGAAGATTCTCAAGCTGGAGCCAAGAGGACTCGATGGTTATTTCAGATGATTTTGGAGAAAGCATTGCTCCTTTTCATTCTCCCCGTATACCTCTTCCCTAATGGCCTACTGACCTGCCCTGGAGGGATGTATTGAGAAAAAGAGAGTAGAAAAGAAAAATTGGAGAGGAAGTCCTAAGCAGTCAACTGCATTTGTAATAAAGCCCCCTCGTTCCCACTGAGATGTGTGTGATTAAATGTGGAAATTGGGATGGGAGAAGGAAAAGGGGCTGTGAGTGTGGAAACAAGACAACTGGAAAACAGGACTCACAGCACTTACTTGAGCAAAGGCAACAAGAAGTTAAGCTCCCTGGTGGCCCTGTCTCCCCAGTGACAAAATTTCTAACAAAACAGGATTATTGTAGAGATGTCAGAGGAGGCAAGGCTCCTGATATCAGCCCTGCCACCTCCACTGTGTGACCAGGGTGGACAAGTGACCGTGATTATCTCTGCTTCCATTGCTGATTATAGTTTTAATAAAGTGAACATTATTTTTCCCTTTTTATGCTCAGAAATTCTGTTTGTTGGAAGCCAGGGCTGGGGTGGTTAATTAAAGTGAGAAGCTGAATGTGCAGAGATGTGGTCACTGGGGAAAGAGCAACTCTCTCCCTGCCCTGTTTAATCAGTGCAAGCTTCCTGGAAGAAGGGATTTTGAAAATTTCAAACCTTCAGTAAAGTTAAGAGATTAGCACAATGAGCCCTTATGTATGCACTCTACCTCGGTTTACCAGTTTTTAACATTTCTCTCGCTATGCTTGATCTCCCTACCTGCTTGCAAATATGTGTTTGTTCAAGTACATATCACTGTTGTCTTTGCTGACTCATTTGAAAGTCAGTTGCAGGTGAGATTTTATCCCTAAGGCTATGTTTCTATATAGCCAAAACACCTAAGACACTTAACATTAGTGGAATAGCTAAAATTCAGTTTTTCATATTCAAATTTCCTCAGTTGTCCCAACAATATTCCTTATAACTGCTTATTGTTTCCTCAATCCAGAAACCATTAAGAATCACATACTATTTAACTGTCATGCCCCTTTAGTCTTCAAATGAAAAGAGTACTCCTACCTTGTCTTAGATGACTGGTATTTTTTGAAGAGTCCAGCTCAAATAAAAGAGTATCTCACAATCTGGGTTTGTCTGAGTGTTTCTGTGCATTTCCTCATCATTAGTTGTAGGTTAGGCATTTCTGGGAAGAATTTGATGTAGGATATTGTGCACTTCTCATGGCATATCATCAGGAAGTATGTGTTGACTGAAAAATACACAAGATTGCGGGCAGGAGAAAGGGGCAACAGGATGAGATGGTGGGATGGCATCACCAACTCAGTGGACATGAATCTGAGCAAAATCTGGGTGATAGTGAAGGACAAGGAAGCCTGGCACGCTGCAGTTCATGAGGTTGGAAAGAGTCGGACACGACAGCGACAGAACAGCAACAAAAAGTTGAGAATTATGTTTGATTTGGCAGACTTGCAGAGGACTTAAAAGCCCAGAAGACAGCCTCTCAGATGACTGAAGGACTGCTCCCAAGAGGTAAGGGAGGAGCCTAGATAGTTTTTGTGACAAAAATCCGGTAGTCAGGAACTCCCCTGGTGGTCCAGTGGCTAAGACTCTGAGCTGTCAGTGGGGCCCTGGGTTTGATCCCTGGTCAGGGAGCTAGATCCCACTTGCCATAACTAAGACCCTGTGCAGCCAAATAAATACAAATATTTTTTTAAAAATCAGACCATCAAAGATTATCATTAATTAGAATTAGACTTCTCAGGACATTCCTGGTGATTCAGCACTTAGGAGTCCATGCTTCCAATGCAGTGGATGATGCTTCCATCTCTGGTCAGGGAACCAAGATTCCCACAAGCCTCAGCCAAAAGAGAAACTTATAGCAAAACACTAGACCTTTCGAGTTAATGAACCTAGTGCTCTTTTGTTTTTTCACTCTTTTGCTATGCACCTTAACTATCTATGGCCAGTATCCTGTTCTTTTCCTTCCTGAATTCCCTCGGGGTTCACCTCTGGGGATGGCTGCAGAGGTTGTCCTCGTTTGATGGCCAGAGACCCTTACGGGTGACTATAGTGGCTGACTGGTTGATGGTCACAAGATTTTTTTTCTGATAGGCAACATTTTTTGTTCACATGTAATGTCAATTTGTCTCATTGGTTCTTCTAAGTGTTAAGTGGGTATCTGTTAGATTTCTCCACTGTTAAAGTATTCTTTTCCTTTACAATTAATAAGCAATCCATGGGGGCTTCCCTGGTGATCCAGTGGCTAAGATTCTGAGCTCCCAATGCAGGGGGCCTGAGTTCAATCCTTGGTCAGGGAACTAGATCCCATATGCTGCAACTGAAGATCCTACATGCCACAACTAAGACCTGGCACAGCCAAATAAATGAATTAATAAGCATTGTTTTAAAAAAGCAGTCTATGAGTGATACTTTGAGACTATATGATTTTCCTATTCCCAATGACATCGCAACAATGGTTTTAGTATCCATGCATCTGTGGTACTCATTTGATATACTCTGTAAAGGAAACCCCTACTCTCTTTTTTTAAAAAAAATATCATTTAGGTTGTTTTTCAATGTTTTAATCATGTTACTATCAATTTTTCATGCTCAAAATCATACCAAACTGACCAGCCAGCCTCTTTAAGGAGCTTCCTGTGGCTTCCCTTGTGGCTCAGCTGGTAAAGAATCCTCCTGCAATGAGGGAGACTTGGGTTCGATCCCTGGATTGGGAAGATCCTCTGGAGAAGGGAAAGACTACCCACTCCAGTATTCTGACCTAGAGGATTCCATGTATAGTCCATGGGGTCGCAAAGAATCGAACACGACTGAGCAACTTTCACTTTCACTTTGTGTCCTTTGGGCTTTCCAGGTGGCTCAGTGGTAAAGAACCTGCCTGCCAACGCAGGAGACTCAGAAGATGTGGGTTCCATCCTTGGGTTGGGAAGATCCCCTGGAGGAAATGGCAACCCACTCCAGTGTTCTTACCTGGAGAGTCCTATAGACACAGGAGTCTGGTAGGGTTGCAAAGAGTCAGACATGGCTGAGCTACAGAGCATGCATGGATGCTGTGTCCTTTTGATACACCATCAGTATTTGAGCACTTTCTTGCTGTTGGGCACAATATGTTCCAGGCTCACCTGCTTCTCCTGGTCTAAAACTTGGTATCAGCCATTTTCCCAGGGAAACAGTATTATGTCCAGTTTTGAATACAGAAAGGAAAAAGTGCTAGTGTGAAACTGAACTGTATTCAAGTGAAGTAGAGGGGAGAAGCTGAGGGGAGAAGGAAAGGCAATTTCAACATCTTGGTATCCCCATTACCCTGAATAATTTTCTTCTACCCCTATGCCTAAGGTGGGAAGGAGCTTGCTGAGCTCAAAGTAGAGTTTCTGTATCTGGTATTGTGCTAAGCTCTTAATACAAATAATCTGCAGTGATCTCTGCAAAAAGCTTGTGAGAAACATACCCATTTTACAGATAAGGAAAGGGGCTCCAAAACAGCTGAGTCACTTGCTCACGGTAACATTGCCATTAAATAGCAGACAGGAATCCAGATCTAACTCCAAAACAAGCACCCTTAGATTATGAAATCTTTAGGGGCAAGAACCACATAATAGTCTCATAGCTGGAAGAACTCCCCTGGTTCAAAAGTCACTTCTCACAGATCAAAAGTTGAGGCTGAGAGAAGGAAAGTATTGGGTCCAAGCCTGAAGCAGAGCTGGAAGCAGAAACTGTCTCATATTTACTCTCCTAGAACACATATTTTATGAATGCTTGAACTTCTAAAATCTAAGAACAAATATAGAACCACGAGAATTAATCATTTAGCTTTTAAAACACAGTCACAGGGCTTCCCTGGTGGCTCAGAGATAAAGAATCTGCCTGTCATTGCAAGGGACATAGGTTCGATCCCTAGTCCGGGAAGATCCCATATGTCAAGGAGAAACTAGGCCCATGCCCCACAACTATGGAACCTGTGCTCTAGAGCCCAGGAGCTGCAACTACTGAAGCCCGAATGTCCTAGAGCCTGTGTTCCACAACAAGAGAAGCCGCTGCAATGAGAAGACCCTGCACTGTGGAGCCCAAGATCTGCTATTACAGTAGCCCCTGCTTGCCAAAACTGGAGAAAAGTTTACGCAGCAGTGAAGACCCAGCACAGCCATAAGTAAATAAAATCTTTTTAAAACCCTATTTTAAAACACTGTCACTTCAAAGATACCTTTAGGACCTACCATCTGCTGATCTTCTAACTCACACTTCCATTGAGAACAGTAAGCTGTCTGGTTAATAAATGCCTCAGAACCTACTTTCCCTTTCTTTCATCTAAGCAACTATTAGGAACCTACTTAAAAAAAGACAACAAAAAAACCCCCAAACCTACCAAGTGCCAAGCAGACACCATTGTATGTGATGACGGTGAAGCCTTTAACAAAAGCGGGAACTACCTGTTGCCGAACACTTATCTTCTAGAGTTCATTGAAGAAAGAAAATAAAAACAGCAATTGCATGTATAACGTTTACCTACCATTGCAGACACCAAGTGTTATACAGTAATACTATTTCCTGGTTTCAATTTTCACAAGCAGCCCCTGGAGTAAGTGTACTATTAATCATCGTAATTTCCGGAAAAGGAAGCAGGTACAGAAGGCAATGGCACCCCACCCCAGTACTCTTGCCTGGAAAATCCCATGGATGGAGGAGCCTGGTAGGCTGCAGTCCATGGGGTCGCTAAGAGTCGGACACGACTGAGCGACTTCACTTTCACTTTCATTCACTGGAGAAGGAAATGGCAACCCACTCCAGTGTTCTTGCCTGGAGAATCCCAGGGACGGGGGAGCCTGGTGGGCTGCCGTCTATGGGGTCGCACAGAGTCGGACACGACTGAAGCGACTTAGCAGCAGCAGCATAGACAGCTTAACTGAAGCACACAGTCCGTTAGCGGAATAGCTGGAATTTGATCTCGATAGACGGGTTGAGGAAGGCTCTCTTGATAAGGAGTATTAGGTCCTTAGAAAGTTATCAAACTCTCTGCTGCAGGTGGGAGAAGGTTCCTCCTCTGGGAGACTGGGGAGCCTGAGAAGGCTTGTGGTGACAATTTAGAGCTGGGAGGACACCTTCAGCGTGGCCAGCTCAATTTATTTCAGGCTTCCTCCCGTTCATCTCTTTTCTTGTCTTCTCTTCATCTTCTTTTAGGGGTTTTCTCTCTTTACGCTTCTCCTCCTTCCTCTTTCCTTTAACTGCTTTTTCACCTTGTCTCTGGTTACTGATTAAAAGGTTTCCTAGAGCTTCCTTTTTTTTTTTTTAACCTCGAGAGTTGAACATTTTGTATTTTTGGCTTAATTAGGAAAATTAATGAAATCCAATTAAATGGTCTCAGATAGCTTTAGAGAAGTGAAGTCGCTCAGTCATGTCCGACTTTTTGTGACCCCATGGACTGTAGCCTACCAGGCTCCATCCATGAGATTTTCCAGGCAAGAATACTGGAGTGAGTTGCCATTTCCTTCTCCAGAGGATCTTCCTGACCCAGGGATCAAACCCGGGTCTCCCACACTGCAGGCAGACACTTTACCGTCTGAGTCACCAGAGAAGCCCTTCAGATAGCTTTCAGTTCAGTTCAGTTCATTTCAGTCGCTCAGTAGTGTCCGACTCTTTGCGACCCCATGAATCGCAGCACGCCAGGCCTCCCTGTCCATCACCATCTCCCGGAGTTCACTCAAACTCACGTCCATCGAGTCGGTGATGCCATCCAGCCATCTCATCCTCTGTCGTCCCCTTCTCCTCCTGCCCCCAATCCCTCCCAGGATCAGGGTCTTTTCCAATGAGTCAACTCTTCGCATGAGGTGGCCAAAGTATTGGAGTTTCAGCTTTAGCATCAGTCCTTCCAATGAACACCCAGGACTGATCTCCTTTAGAATGGACTGGTTGGATCTCCTGGCAGTCCAAGGGACTCTCAAGAGTCTTCTCCAACACCACAGTTCAAAAGCATCAATTCTTCGGCGCTCAGCTGTGTCAAAGACCCTTGCGAGGCGCGGGAGGGTGGAGAAAGGTTGCGTAGAAGGTGGGTCGACTTCCCGCTGTTACCGACGCAGCCTCTAACTGGGACGCCGACTCAAAGCGGAACCAATGTGTGAGGGTCACGAACAGCGCCGGATGGGTTTTCTTGAGAAGCCTTTTCGCTGGTTCCTTTCGGGTTTCCAGTCAGCGCGCATGCGCTCCCTGCGCTCCGCCGCTCCCGCCTCAGGCTCGGTCTAGGGCTCCGGGATGTCTGCGTTGTGCGACCCTCCCGGGGCCCCAGGGCCTCCCGGGCCTGCCCCGGTCACTCACGGTCCCGCGCCGCTCAGGTAGTCAGAGCCCCTGGCATCTTTCCCTCCCACGCGGTCCCGCGCCGATCCCCAGCTTTCTCGGCAGAAACCCGGATCCTACCTCGAGAACTCGCGTCGGGGTTCTCAGAGATTCCTGGTCCGGTCTTCCCCGAACTCAGGGACTGACTCACCAAAACTCTGGGCTCCAGTGCCCGCACTCCCAAGGTCTCGGTACTGCCTCCCTCTAAAGCCCAGTGTATAGTTACCCCCTATCCTGGCCTTGCTTTTCCAAGAGTTGGGAGTATCAATTCTTGGGAATCCGGGTGCCCTGTCCTTTTTAGACCCGAGCTAACGCAGAGTCCCCTGACTTCATGGGGACTCCCTGAGCACCCAGGCCCCCAGAATCCCACAGAATGCTTTCTAGCCTTTCCCTCGCCTTCCAACGGAGACACTCCCCTCACCGTTGAGTGGTTTTGGTTTTTGTTTTGGAGGAACCAGAGAGGAATGGCATAGTCAGAGCTTACCAGTCTCTAGAGGATGCTGTCTTCTTTGGCAGAAAACTCACGAAGAGGAAGGGAATTTTGTCTCTTCCCATGATACTGCCTCCTGAACCTCTTAGGACTGAACCCATATGTTTTAGGGTGGGAAGGGCTGGAAGGCATTACCTTGTCTCTGCCCTGGGCACCTTGGTTCCTGGAGCATATTGAGGGTACTGGGACGGTAGTGGTTGTTGATGTGGTGGAGTCCAAGTGGTGGGTGGTTAGGGTGCTTGCAGAATATGGAAAGAAGTTTGGGGAGGAAGAGCCCTTAATGAAGGGCAAATTTGGGCTTAGAATTTTCTTTCCATTAAGGGCAAAATCCAGGGTACTTGAGTTGTATGGAGGGGGGAGTGCTGTAAAGCTGAAAAGGTGTGTTTAAGGCAGATGTTATAGGAACACAAAATATACTTACTCAATTCAACGAATTATTATTTCCCATATTCCAGGGGCTCCAGGAGAAGGGGATTCAGTGTTGAAGAGCAGAGAACTGTTAACTACCCTCTTGGAGTTTAGAGTCTGATTATTTAACCTTGGTTTCCTTCTCTGTAAAATGGGATCATAATGGTACCTACCTTACTGGGTTGTTACCTGTATTGAAATAATACACGTAAAGTACTTAAAAGAGAACTTGATCTATTCCAGGAGTTACCTAATACTGATTCTGTTGTTATTAAAAGAAAAACAGCTTGCATTTATTAATTAGTGTGAACTAGATATGGTGCTTCCATACTTTGTGAACATTATGAGGGAGGTTCAGTTATCCCTATTTTACATAGAAAAATACTGAAGCTCACAGAGGGAATGTAACTTGTTCTACATCTTCCAACACTCTCACTCTGCTTTTTTTGCTTCCTTACAGTGCTCAGGAGCTGTCCCAGGAAATTAAGGCTTTTCTGACTGGTGTAGACCCTGTTCTGGGCCACCAGCTCTCTGCTAGGGAGCACGCTCGCTGTGGCCTTCTCCTGCTCCGCTCTTTGCCACCTGCTCGGGCTGCCGTGCTTGACCACTTGCGAGGTGTCTTCGATGAGAGTGTCCGGGCCCACCTGGCTACTCTGGATGAAAGCCCCGTGGCTGGCCCACCTCACCTCCGTCCACCCCCACCTTCCCATGTTCCTGCTGGGGGTCCTGGTCTAGAGGATGTGGTGCAGGAAGTGCAGCAGGTGCTGTCTGAGTTCATCCGGGCCAACCCGAAGGCCTGGGCACCTGTGATTAGTGCATGGTCCATTGACCTCATGGGGCAGCTGAGCAGCACTTACTCGGGCCAGCACCAGCGTGTGCCCCATGCCACTGGGTCTCTCAATGAATTGCTGCAGCTGTGGATGGGCTGTCGGGCCACACGCACATTGATGGACATCTATGTTCAGTGCCTCTCGGCTCTCATTGGCAGTTGCCCAGATGCCTGTGTGGATGCCTTGCTGGATACCTCCGTCCAGCATTCCCCACACTTCGACTGGGTTGTGGCACATATTGGCTCCTCTTTTCCCGGCACCATCATCTCTCGAGTTCTCTCGTGTGGCCTTAAGGACTTCTGCGTTCATGGTGGGGCTGGAAGTGGAGCTGGTGGCAGTGGTGGAGGCTCCTCTCAAACTCCCTCTGCAGACCCCTTCCCTGGATCTCCTGCCATCCCTGGGGAGAAACGGGTGCCCAAGATTGCCTCAGTTGTAGGCATCCTAGGGCACCTGGCCTCCAGGCATGGAGACAGCATCCGACGAGAGCTCCTCCGAATGTTCCACGATAGTCTGGCAGGGGGCACTGGTGGCCGGAGTGGGGACCCCTCCCTTCAGGCCACAGTTCCCTTCCTCCTGCAGCTAGCAGTCATGTCACCAGCTTTGCTGGGCACAGTCTCTGGAGAACTGGTAGACTGCCTTAAGCCCCCAGCCGTGCTGAGTCAACTGCAGCAACACCTGCAGGGATTTCCCCGAGAGGAGTTGGACAACATGCTGAACCTGGCCGTGCACCTGGTGAGCCAGGCCTCTGGGGCAGGTGCCTACCGCCTGTTGCAGTTCCTGGTGGACACAGCCATGCCTGCCTCTGTCATTACCACCCAGGGCCTGGCTGTGCCAGACACTGTACGTGAGGCGTGTGACCGGCTGATC
>NW_011494906.1:942828-957868 GCF_000754665.1 Bison bison bison
CTGGCAACACCAGCTCCTCGGCCTGCTCTCCGTCTATACCCGGCCTAGCTGTGGACCTGAGGCCTTGGGCCACCTCCTGAGCCGGGCCCGAAGCCCTGAAGAGTTGAGTCTGGCTACTCAGTTATATGCTGGGCTGGTGGTCAGTCTCTCTGGCCTCCTGCCCCTGGCCTTCCGAAGCTGCCTGGCTAGGGTACATGCAGGAACTTTGCAACCTCCCTTCACAGCCCGGTTCCTGCGAAACTTGGCGCTGCTTGTGGGGTGGGAGCAGCAAGGTGGTGAGGGTCCTGCGGCCCTAGGGGCCCGGTTCGGGGAGTCCGCCTCAGCTCATCTGTCTGACCTGGCTCCTCTCTTGCTCCATCCTGAGGAGGAAGTAGCCGAAGCCGCTGCCTCCCTCCTGGCCATTTGTCCCTTCCCCCCAGAAGCCCTGTCCCCTTCCCAACTCTTGGGACTGGTGAGAGCTGGAGTGCATCGCTTCTTTGCTTCTCTGAGGCTGCACGGCCCCCCAGGGGTGGCTTCCGCCTCCCAGCTTCTTTTGCGCCTCTCCCAGACCTGCCCGGCGGGGCTCAAAGCTGTGCTGCAGCTGCTAGTTGAGGGAGCCTTACATCGTGGCAACACAGAACTATTTGGAGGGGAAGTGGATGGGGACAATGAGACTCTCTCCATTGTGACAGCTCCTTTGGCGTCTGCCTCCCTGTTGGACACAAACCGGCGGCACACTGCAGCTGTACCAGGTCCTGGAGGGATTTGGTCTGTGTTCCACGCTGGAGTCATTGGTCGTGGCCTTAAACCACCCAAGTTTGTCCAGTCACGCAATCAGCAAGAAGTTATCTACAACACCCAGAGCCTCCTCAGCCTCCTGGTGCACTGCTGCAGTGCCCCTGGGGGTACTGAATGTGTAGCCTGCTGGGGGGCTTCCACCCTGAGCCCAGAGGCAGCCAAAGCAGTGGCAGTGACTTTGGTGGAGAGTGTGTGTCCTGATGCAGCCGGTGCAGAGCTAGCCTGGCCTCCTGAGGAGCATGCCCGGGCCACTGTGGAGCGGGATCTCCGCATTGGTAGGCGCTTCCGGGAACAGCCTCTGCTCTTTGAGTTGCTAAAGTTGGTAGCAGCTGCTCCCCCCGCCCTGTGCTACTGCTCTGTGCTGCTGCGGGGGCTGCTGGCTGCCCTCTTGGGCCACTGGGAAGCCTCTCGCCACCCTGACACAACCCATTCCCCCTGGCACCTGGAGGCATCCTGCACCTTGGTGGCTGTCATGGCTGAGGGAAGCCTCCTGCCACCAGCCCTGGGGAATATGCACGAGGTATTTAGTCAACTGGCACCTTTTGAAGTGCGTCTGCTGCTGCTCAGTGTCTGGGGCTTTCTCCGGGAGCATGGGCCCTTGCCCCAGAAGTTCATCTTCCAGTCGGAGCGTGGTCGCTTCATCCGGGACTTCTCTAGGGAGGGTGGGGGTGAAGGTGGACCCCATCTGGCTGTGCTGCACAGTGTCCTCCACCGCAACATTGACCGCCTGGGCCTCTTCTCTGGCCGTTTCCAGGCACCTTTACCGTCCACTCTCCGGCAGGGCACATAGCCTTTCCATGCTCCAGAAGCCGAGGGAGGTTGAGCCATGAGAGAGGGGGCCAAGGTGCTGCAGAAAGGTGGGAGGTTTCTCTTCTAAGACCTTGGCTTAAAAGAGCGCTGTCACTTTCTTCCTCCCCACCCTTTTTTCTAAATAAAATTTGCCAAGTTGAGAAAAACGGGGTTCAGTGCTTCTGTCTGATGTTTAGGACTAGCCAAGTCGGACAGCGCCTGGCTCAACAATCCCGCCCCCTCCCTCAAGCTCCGCCCTGGCACCGCCCCCATGAGCATTTAGCGTAACCCTCCTTCCGCCAATGGGACAAACGCCCGGCCTCTGTGCGGTCGGGCCAATCAGGAGGCCGGAAGGGGCGGGCGCTAAGATACGTGGCTCAACGCGCGCTGGGGGAGGGGAAGCTCCGGGTCAAGGAGCAAACCCGGCACAAGATGGCGGCGATAGCGGCAGTGGAGGCGCGTAGGAGGCGGTGAGGAGCTCGGATCCCGGGGGCGCGCACGGGACGCCCCCAAGCCCCTAAATCCCGTATCTTTCCTTTCTTTATGTTATCCTGAGACTCCGCCATCCCCGGCCTCGTGAGGACTCTTTGTTTCTCTGGAGCTGGCCTCAGGTTGCCCCAGCCTCCTCGCATTAGATCCGCGCGGCGTTGGGGGCCCCTTATTTCTGGGGCTCCGGACCGGTGGCTTTAGAAGGCCGCAGCCGTGCGTTTTTCTTGGTCTGGGCCGCTCTCAGCCGCCGCCCTCCCTGGCGGATTGCGGCGGTTAACGCTGCCACCTCTTTCCTGCAATGCGCGGGGCCGTCGGGGCGGGGGACGAGACGCGGCCAGGCCTCCGGGAATGCAGCCTGCTGCCCTGCGGCCCCCAGCCGGGCTGGAAGCACCGTAGCCGGCAGTCTTGCTTTCCACTGCCCTTGCCCTTCTCTCGAGAGGCCCGGACCCTGCCCTGCCCTGGTCTTCACGTGGACACCATACCTGGCTTGTTCGGTGTTCACGGTCGTTGGGCATGGCTGGGGCAGGATCTCGTAAGTTAACAGTCGACCTGGACGATGTTGCTGAAACACAACAATGATTTGGTCTGCGTTCTCTAGTTAATATTACGGAAAAAACGGCTTGAAACAGTCAATCAGTGCCACAAAGTATTTACCAGGATCTAACGGATGTATTAGGGTGGGGAGAGGCGTGTACTGTTGGCAGCAGTGGAAAAGCATGGATCGGAAATCCTATTCTGGAAACCTGTGATCTGAAACAATAAACGGGTGCACCTTTCCCTGCGACTCATTCCTAAACTTGACTTGTGACCACCTCTTGCTCAGAGGCGTTCGAGGCCTTCCGGAGTTCTTAGGGCCTTCCAACAGGTTACATCTGAAAAATCTTCAGAAATCCTATCCACATTGGCATCTCTCCAAACCCATTTTATAGATGTTGCAAATAAGACTCCAGAAAGTATTTAACTCATGTACTTCTGCTTGCTTCTGCCTTGGGCCGGTATAGACATGGGGTCAGTGGCTCAGAGTGTCCGCTGCAGTCGCTCCTGCTTGTGGTGTGGGGGTGAGGGGCCGCACATGCCTTGCTTTTGAGTTTTCTGGGAGCATTTCTTCTGCTTGTTTTGCTGCTCCTTGTTCCTGCTTGGCCTATTAAACCACAAAGCCTGGTGTTTCCCTCACCTTTCTGTCTGGCCTGGTATGCTTTGCCCTTTCTTCTGGAACTGGAGGGCTTACTCTGTTCCATAATCTCCTTCCTGGTGAATTTCTTTACCTTTAGCTTTCCAGCTGATACCGAGGCTAGTGGTGGATACCGTGTGTTTAGTAGGCCCTACTCTCTGGCTAGCAGGGTTTGAGTGGTGAGAAGTCTGTGTTTTGTTTTTCCCTCTCCTATATGGAGCACTTTCTCAAAGTGTGCTCCTAGATCAGTCACTGGGAAAAAATGCAGATTCCCTGGGACCTAGGAATTTTCATTTAACAGTCACTGCTCATAATTCTTAACAGACACTAAAGTTGGAGAATGCCTGTTTAGGATGTACTCAGAATGGAGAATATATCCTTAACAAACTGACTTGCTTAAATAAGCCTGTTAGTCCCTTGTCTGTCACTTGATGGCATGTTGGGGAAGTGGCGGGTTTGTAGTAACCTTAGGGGGACGGTCCTCAGTGAGGCAGGCCCTGCTGGTGGTTGGTGCACCGTGCTGTACATCGTGCAGTACCTGAGCCCCGGGGTCACACACAGTTCAATCCCGCTGGCGCCTCATACTGTTCAGTCTTGGATGAATTATTGAATCTTTTATGTCTCAATGTACCCATCTGAGATCAATTCCAATCCTACCTTCACGAAGAAAACAAAGGGAAAAGAGTTAGTGCGTAAAAAAGTTTGGTTCTGAACACTGGTTGCCCATTGGGACTGTTTTGTTATTGTTCAGTCCGTGTCGTGTCCAACTCTTTCGCGACCGCATGGACTGTAGCCTGCCAGGCTCCTCTCTATGAGATTTCCCAGGCAAGAATGCAGGAGTGGGTTGCCATTTCCTTCTCCAGGGGATCTTCCCCACCCAAGGATTGAACCCACATATCCTTCCTTGCAGGCAGATTCTTTACCACTGAGCTGCCCCGGAAACCTTAGAATTATTTAGGGGAGTTTAAAATCTGATGCCCAGGTCCCATTTCAGGCCAGTTAGATCAGAACTTTGGGGTGAGACCTGGGCATTGACACTACTGAAAACTACAGATAGAGTTAAAAACTATAATGCAGTTAGCCAGGCTCCTAGATGTAAATTAGGACTCCGTACAAGTTGAAAGTCGCTCAGTTGTATCCGACTCTGTGACCCCATGGACTATACAGTCCATGGAATTCTCCAGGCCAGGATACTGGAGTTGGTAGCCTTTCCCTTCTCCGGGGGTCTTACCAATCCATGGATTGAACCCAGGTCTCCTGCATTGCAGGCAGATTCTTTACCAGCTGAACTACAAGGGAAGCTCAGTACAGGTTAGCTCTTGTTATTCTTTTCAAGCTCAAGTGGTGATAGTGGTGACTTATGTCAAAGATACAGGAGTGGAGGTCTGAGGAGCACGATGATTAGAGCGTTAGGGATGTTAGGACCCCAGGAAGTGTGGCCAGCAGGCTAGCTGAGGGCACATCTTTAACTTTTTCACTGTCACTCCCCCTAGCGTCTTGCCCATGAAAGGCATGGCTTGACTTTGTTTCTCTGTTCTACACGGATGCTACTACCACCTCCCCTGGGATTGGCTGCTACTGTGCCTTTCCTCTGAGAGGCTGATGTAACCTGAGTCAATACCTGGCCTCTGAAGGCCAGGGATCCTTTGTCCACTTCCTCTGCCTTTTGAAGGGAAGGTGTGAGTGAGCCAACTCCTCAGGCCTTACACTTAACCCTGGGTCCAGTTTGCCTTCTTTTGCTGTTTAGTGGGAGTCTTACCTTGCTCCCCTTTTAGGGTTGTGGTGGGGAAAGGCCTTCACCTCTGAAGTGGGGCCCTTTCTGACCCTGCTCTGATTATTCCCTGGTCATCCTTTTCCTTCTAGGTCTTGGACCGCTTTGGTACTGGCCTGTTTAGGGGTCTGTCTGGGAATTACCTTTGCTGTGGATAGAAGCAACTTTAAGACCTGTGAAGAGAGTTCCTTCTGCAAGTATGATATTTCTGGGAGACTGGAATGGAAAGTAGGGTAATGTGGGAGGTGTCTGGCAGGTGAGGTAGCGTGGGTCACTGCAGCTGATAGAAGGACTTAGGGCCTTGGGGAAGCCCACCCCCTTCTCAATTGTTTCACTTGACAGGAGGCAGCGAAGCATACGGCCAGGCCATTCCCCCTACCGAGCCTTACTGGACTCTCTGCAGCTTGGTCCTGATGCGCTCACAGTCCATCTGATCAACGAAGTCACCAAGGTCAGGGGAGAAAAGGAAGAGTCAGATGGGGGTGGAGAAATAGCCGGGGGGAATTGGGGAAGGGGAAACCTATGGCCCACATCCCATGCCATCTAACTGTGGGACTTTTACTTTGTGAGGAATTCGGGTCTCAGATCCCTTAGGCAAAGGGCTAGAAGGAGGAGATCCCCTCAGGAGAGAAGTGGGTTCAGAGGGCATTCCTCGGTGTAGCTCTTTCCTTTCTCCACTCCCTGACCTCTGCCCCCACAGGTGGTGCTGGTGCTGGAGCTCCAGGGACTTCAGAAGAACATGACTCGCATCAGGATCGATGAACTCGAGCCCCGGAGGCCCCGATACCGTGTGCCGGATGTGCTGGTGGCCGATCCCCCCACAGCTGGGTAAATTTCCCCTGAGAAACATAGCCATCTCCATGGCCCTTTCGTCCTTCCTAAGGAACCTTCATTTGGCGGCTGACTTTCTCTTCCACGTTGGAATGATAAATGAGTAGCACCTTGCTGCCCTCAACCTCCCTTCATCTCTTCCTTTGTTTCAGTTGTTTTCTCTGTTGATTGACTGACTGAGCCAGGTGGCTTGTGGGATCTTAGTTCCCCGACCAGGGACTGAATCTGCACCCTCAGCAGTAAAAGCAGAGTCTTAACCACTGGCCACCAGGGAACTCCCTTGCTTGGTTTCTCTTTCACCTTTTATCTTTGTGCATTCAGCAGACAAATACAGCTTTCTCAGTATAAGAGGAAATCAGCAAGGCCATGGAACTTGCCTTCCAGGAATACAGCGTCTCTGGAGTTGGTTCCTCCCTTCCCTTCCTGTCCCATCCCACTGTCTTGTTTGTTTTCTTCTCTTTTCTTTTCTGTTGTCTTTTCTCTTTCTTTCTTTCCTCCCTCCCTTCCTCCCTCCTCTCTTTCTCCCCACTTACTCAGGATAGGATTATTCAAGTACTTGGGCCACGACACACTGTCATTATTCCATGCATGGCTCTCTGTTAAGTATTTAACGTAGAAAATAGCATGATAAACCCTTCACCCAACCCAAACACATACATCTTACTGCCCCGTACCCCTGACTCCTTCAGAGGTGATTGTTACTCGAAAGTTTATTACTCCCTTGGTTTTTGTTCTCACAGTTATGTTGTGTGTATATGTATATAAACATACGTGTACATATACGTACATACATACGTGCATGTGCCAAAGTGATAAATTCTGTGATTTTGTTTGTTTTTGAGCTTTTGTTTGTTTTGAGCTTTGTAGGGAAAGTATTTTAGTAAATGAGATCTTTTGGGATTTCTTTTTTTTCACTTACGTATTTAACTCTGTTGCATGTAGCTTTAGAAATTCATTTTTACTGCTGTATAATACTATGTTATATGAATATTTCCCAACTTCACTTCTCCATTTCTGTGTTGATGGGCATTTGGGTTCTTTCCAGTGTTTTACTCTTCACAGTGTTGGCTCGAACGTTCTTGTCCATGTCTCCTGTCTGCCTGTGCAGGAGTTTCTCTGTGATGTAGAGCTAAGAGAAGAACTACAGAGTATAGAACATGGAAATAATCAACTTTCCAAGATAAAGCCAAAGTGGCTTGCCAGTTTACACTTCCACCAGCAATATATGAGACTTACTGAACTGCATCTTCTCCAACCCTTGGTACTGTTGGACTTAACTTTTGTCAGTGAAGGGCTGTAGGATGATACCACGTGATGGTCTTGGCTTGCTTGTCTTTCCAGTTTATGAACGATACATTGAGCATGTCCTCATCTTTCTATGTTTATCTGTCATTCTGGTTTACTCTTCTGTGAATCGGAAGTTTACGGCTCTGCTCATTTTCCTTTGATGTTGTCTTCGCTGATTTGTAGAAATTTGTTAGTCTTGATACCAGTTCTTTATTATGTACATGTTTTACAGCTGTATTTTCCTGGGTTATAGTTTATCTTTTCACTTTTGTAAAATTATAGAATAATTTTAGATTTATAGGAAAGTTTCAAGAATATTATGAGACTTCTTCTATACCTTGAATTCCTATTTTCCCCTGTTATTTAACATCATTGTTGTATATTTGTCATGCCTAATGAATAGATCATTATTGTTAAGTAAAGTTCTTAAAAAAATTCTTTTTAAATTTTGTTTTCATTTTTTTTAGTTGAAGTGTAGTTGATGTACAGTATTATGTAAGTTACAGGTGTATAATATAGTGATTCACAGTTTTTAAAGGTGTTACTCCATTTATAGTCACTATAAAATATCGATTATATTCTCTGAGTTGTACAATATACCCTTGTAGCTTAAAGTCCATATTTTATTGTTTCCTTAGTTTTTAGTCTTTTTTCTGCCTGACAGTCCCATTTAGGATTCTGTTTTATATTTAGTCGTCAAGTCTGCTTAGACTCCTCTAGATTGGGACAGTTTCTTAGACTTTTTTCTTGTTTTTGACTACCCTTAAGGTATCTATCAATAAACCAAAATTCTGAAGTTTATATTGTCAGGTATATTAGCCTGGTGTTCACAGTTTCTAAGTTGTGTTTAAATAATCTGAACCTCAGGGTCAAAAAAACGTTTCTTTATAGTTTCTTCCAAAGGTTTTACTTGAAAATTTTAAGTCATAATCTGTCTGGAGTTGTTGTATCTGAAATGAGATAGGATTGTGATACCATTTGTTTCCTCTACAGAAAATGTGTTTTTCTTATCATTGTTAACGTTTTTCCTCCTGACCTCACTGAACTGCCACGATGTCTATTACATTTCAAAGTTCTGAGTATGCCTGGGTCTGTTTCCAGGCTCTTTATTTGGTTCCTTTGGTCAAACTTGTCTGTCCCTGTACTGTTAACCACACTTCCTGTATAGCTCTTAGCACTTGCCCTTCTTCTAAGTGTCATGGCTACTCTTGGCCCTCTGCATGTCCTTAGATCCTTTTTGATCTCTTTCCTAGGCTGTCTGTCTCTGGCCGGGATGACAACAGTGTGGAGCTCACCGTCGCCGAGGGACCCTATAAAATCATCTTGACGGCACGGCCATTCCGCCTTGACCTGCTGGAGGACCGCAGCCTTCTGCTCAGTGTCAATGCCCGAGGACTCTTAAATTTAGAGCACCAGAGGACCCCCAGGGTCTCGTGAGTACAGGGGTCAAGCATTGAAGGAGACCTAGTGTGAAAGAACCTAGAGGTGTTGAGGGGTCTGGCACTGGGGCCCTGGGAGGAGATGAGGTGGCGGTGCAGCCAGGTGGGGGCTGGGGCTGGGAGAAACTGACCAGCAGGGAGGGTAGGAAGCAGACCTGGCTCGATGTTTTCTCCATGTCCTGTACAGACCAGGAGGCAGTCTCATTGTCCGTTGTCTGTACCCTGGGCACCTCCTCGGGGAGGCCTGCCTAGATCTGCCTTTCCCTCTTCCCCCTCTCACACCATCACACTTCCCAGATTTATTTTCTTTCTTTTTTTTGGTTTTTGGTTTTTGGTTTTTGTTTTTTATTTCTTCCCCTGCCCCATCTCTGGAAGTTTGTCGACTGAAACTCACTTTTATGTTTCTGTTTTTGTGTTGGTTTTGTGCCTCCTTTTCCCCTTCCCTACCCATCTCCTCCTGCCCCAGTTTCTCGGATAAAGTTAGTCTCACGCTCGGTAGCATTTGGGATAGGATCAAGAACGTTTTCTCTAGGTAAATCCATGACCACTGGTACTGTATCTGTTCTTCTGCCCTTACCCGCCCTTCACTCTGGCCCCCAAGGAAGGTGCCCCGGACCTTTTCCATGCCCTTCCCTTCATTCACCCATTTACCCCAGCTATATGGTCTCTGGTTCCTGTCCTCCATTCCCCTAGCTGGGAGCCCCCTGGGAGAAGGAAGATAAAATGTTGAACGAACTTGAGGAGTGTAGGGAGCTCCTTGCTTTGCCAGAGGGTGGAGAGATGCTGCCTGTTTCTGGGGTTCCTGGCTCTCAGCTGGCATGCACTGAGGCCCTGGGCAGACCTGCTTGCCAGCTGCCCTTGAAAGCATTCTTTGGCAGAATCTCTTGTTTTAAGTTCCTGTGTATAAGCCTGACCGTGTGTAGAGGTTTGACCATGGTTGTGACTCACTTGCCTTTGCAAAACCGTGTGTCAGCCCAAGAGGCTGAGGCCCAGTGAGGGAAGGTGGGGCCAGAGTCTCTTGGTAGAGGCAGCAGGGCCAGGACTGGCATTCCGAACCCACGCCCTTGAACCTGCCTGCCTGTCTCTTCTGGAACGCTGGCAGAGGCTGGTGGCTGGGCCTGTGTTTGGAAGGCACCTCCAGGTGGCATTTCCTTCTCATTTCCCTTTCTCATGTCTCTCCCCATCCTCTGCATACTTACCTGCTCACTGGGGGTCCCTCTCCAAGCTTTGACATTCAGTCCATTCCTCCAATGTCTTCGTTCCTTTGGACCCTTGGCTCTCTATTCCCTCACCCCTCCTTCCACTAGCCCCTCGTCCCCGCCCCCTCTGGATTGGAGCAGACAGCTCTCCTACCTTCCAGGCAAGGATCAAAAGAACCAGCTGAGGGCGATGGGGCCCAGCCTGAGGAAACACCTGGGGATGACGACAAGGCAAGTCGGTGATGGTGGGTAGTTGGAGCACGGGGCTGGCTGGAAGGTCGGAGGGGAAAGGCCCACAAGAAATTTGAGCTTAGTCTTGCCATTAGGGATGGGATTTAGAAAACAGGCAAGGAAAGAGAGAGAACTGGTGTGTGATTGGGCAGTGGTCCACTTTCCTCCTTCCAGCCAGATGAGACCCAGGGGAAGCCAGAGCATGATGAGCCGGGAGCCTGGGAAGAGACGTTCAAAACTCACTCTGACAGCAAGCCTTACGGTAGGGGCTGGGAGAGCTTTGGGCAGGGGTGCAGGGAGTCCTTGTCAGGCAGCAGCTCCGGAGCTTATCTTTTGCTTCTCTTCCAGGCCCCATGTCTGTGAGTTTGGACTTCTCTCTGCCAGGCATGGAGCATGTGTATGGGATCCCCGAGCACGCAGACAACCTCAGGCTGAAAGTCACTGAGTGAGTCCCACAGTGACATCAAGGTCGGGGGAGGTAACGGGTCAGAAGTCAGGGCTGTGGGGAATGTGCATACAGATTGGATACTCCGGATGAGCCTGGATCACTCCCCATGCCCAGGGCGCCTTTGGTGGTCAGATTTTCTGCTTGGAGAAAGGGCAGAGGGGCCAGTGTTTATCCTGTGTGTACCACGGTCAAGGGCTGGTCTGTCTGTCTGCCTGTAGGGGTGGGGAGCCGTATCGTCTCTATAATTTGGACGTGTTCCAGTATGAGCTGTACAACCGCATGGCCCTGTACGGGTCTGTGCCCGTGCTCCTGGCACACAGCCCCCTTCGGGACCTAGGCATCTTCTGGCTCAACGCTGCAGAGACCTGGGTTGACATATCCTCCAACACTGCTGGGAAGGTGAGAGCACAGGCGTGGGGAGGGATCAGTGGGCCTTGAGCCAGATGTACGTGCTGGGCCATTTGCTTTGAAGAGGCTGGTAGGGTGGCCTGTCTGGTTACCTGTTGGGGATTGGGTGAGAGACAGGCCTTGGCCTCGTGAGCAGCCTATGAGTTCCCCAGTCACTCCCCGAAGACACAACCCATGGGGAAGGTGTTTCTCTTCCTTCATTTATCATCAATACGTTTTTATTGAGTTTGCAATAAGAGCTAGATCCCTTTATCCATATGGGGAATATACTGTATGTTGAGTTAGGAAAGGAAGAGGACAGAGGTTAAATAGGTAATAGGTCTAGATGAGCTCAGTGGTGGTAAGCGCTGCGAAAGAAATACAGCGGCTGTGGGGGGAGGATGGGTAGGGCTGCTTGTGAAGGGGCTGAGAGAAGCCTCACTGAGGAGGTGACGTTTAACCCCAGCCCGAAGTGGCTCAAGGAGCCTGCTGTGAGAGCACTCAGGAGAACACTGGCTTGGGAAGCAGGAGGGTGGGGTCAGACCTCTCTCTGGTCCTCCCTGCAGACCCTGTTTGGGAAGATGCTGGACTACCTGCAGGGCTCTGGGGAGACTCCACAGACGGATGTTCGCTGGATGTCTGAGAGCGGCATCATCGATGTCTTCCTGATGCTCGGGCCCTCTGTCTTCGATGTCTTCCGGCAGTACGCTAGTCTCACAGGTGTGTGGCGCCCCTACTCCATGGGCCTGCAGCCTGCTTTCCTGATCCTTGTCTCCCTGAGTGGGAGTGGGTGACTGTGCATTTTCAGCAGTCCTGTGCCTCGGCCTGTTCTCTGGCCCAGTCCCGGTGTACCTCCCTGAATTTCCGGGCATCTCCATTGGCTCCAGGTTGAGCCTGACCCCGCTGTGACCCCGTCCCCCCCCACCCCGAACCTGCAGGGACCCAGGCATTGCCCCCGCTCTTCTCCCTCGGCTACCACCAGAGCCGCTGGAACTATCGGGATGAGGCTGACGTTCTGGAAGTGGATCAGGGCTTTGATGACCACAACCTGCCTTGCGATGTCATCTGGCTGGACATTGAGCATGCCGATGGCAAGCGGTATTTCACCTGGGACCCCAGCCGTTTCCCACAGCCCCGCAACATGCTTGAGCATTTGGCCTCCAAGAGGCGGAAGGTAAGAGGGCTGCAGCTGTGGTTGGTTTTCTCAGGCATGATTTCCCTGGAGAGCTCTGACCACCCGTGGTCCTTGCCCACAGCTGGTAGCCATTGTGGACCCCCACATCAAGGTGGACTCTGGCTACCGTGTACACGAAGAGTTGCAGAACCTGGGTCTGTATGTTAAAACCCGGGATGGCTCTGACTACGAAGGCTGGTGCTGGCCAGGTAGGTGGGTCCAGAAATGAGGGGGAATGATTAGGAGACCAGGGAGCTTGCGTGGAGGCCGGTTTGCCCTTCGTGGGTTTAAAGCCATCCTTGACTTTTAGGCGCAGCTGGTTACCCTGATTTCACCAATCCCAAGATGAGGGCCTGGTGGGCTAACATGTTTCACTTTGACAATTACGAGGTACGGCAGCCTGTCTTTCCCACACTACCTCTTGGAGTCAGTCTCTGCCTGCCAACCCTGCTGTGGTTGGTTGCTTGTAAGATATCAGGGCCCTTGATGATCCTGGGAGGACCCTGAGAGGTGCATCTGTCTGGACTCCCAGGAGCTCTCTGCTCTCACACTGTTTGTCTTCTTCCTCCCCTCTGTCCTCTGTTCCCATTTTCCGCCTTGTGTTCTCAGGGCTCGGCTCCTAACCTCTATGTCTGGAATGACATGAACGAACCATCTGTGTTCAATGGTCCTGAGGTCACCATGCTCAAGGATGCCCAGCACTATGGGGGCTGGGAGCACCGAGACGTGCATAACATCTATGGCCTCTACGTGGTAAGGGACTGAGGCGAGACCGAGGCCCGAGAACTGGTGCTGACGGCAGCTGGTTTTGCCCCTTACCACCGCTCTTTCCTGTTCCCATGCAGCACATGGCGACCGCGGATGGCCTGGTCCTGCGCTCCGGGGGCATCGAACGCCCCTTTGTCCTGAGCAGGGCTTTCTTCGCTGGCTCCCAGCGCTTCGGTAAGATTTGGAGGAGAGATTTGGTGGAGGGACCTGGGTCTGGTTCTAGGGGAGGTCTGTCCATGCAGCCATCCTTTGAGTGGTGCGCTTCCTTCCAGCTGTGCATTTAAAGGGAGGCAGGGCATGGGGTGGCCAGTCCCTGTTTGAGTGCTCTGGTGAACTCCGCCACTTTCAGCAGGACCCTGGGGGCCCCAGAGCAGGTGTGACAGGTCAGAGAGGTCAGCTGTCTTAAGGCCGAGCCCTTCACTGTACGTAAACTCCCTCCCTCTTCTCTTCCTCAGGAGCCGTGTGGACAGGGGACAATGCTGCTGAATGGGACCACATGAAAATCTCGATTCCTATGTGTCTCAGCTTAGGGCTGGTGGGACTTTCCTTCTGTGGAGGTGAGAGGAGGAGGAGTAATTTGGGGCCTTGGTTTGGCGGGAGAGGGACAGGGTAGAGGGCACAGATGGACCCTAGGCTTGAGCAGAGAACCGATAGTCCAGGCTGGGGCCTTGGGGGGCTCCTTAGCCCTCCTTCACCCTCTTCTCAACTTGCTTTCTCTCTCCCCTCTCCAGCGGACGTGGGCGGCTTCTTCAAAAATCCAGAGCCAGAGCTGCTTGTGCGCTGGTACCAGATGGGTGCCTATCAGCCATTCTTCCGGGCTCATGCCCACCTGGACACTGGTCGGCGGGAACCGTGGCTGTTACCGTCTCAGTACCATGAGATAATTCGAGATGCCCTGGGCCAGCGATACTCCTTACTTCCTTTCTGGTACACCCTCTTCTATCAGTCCCATCGCGAGGGGATCCCAGTCATGAGGTAAGGCATTCGCTTGGGTCTGTGGAGAGTGGACTGAGGTTGCTCGGAGACAGTGGGGACAGGGTTCCATCTCTGGGCTCTTTTCTTCATTTGCCAGGGCCTTGTAAAGGAGGGAAATCTGATTGCAAGGGGAAGAGTGAGAGGAGACCAGTGGGGATGAATAGCAGTAAACATCCCTGAGTGCTTATTGACATGCCAGGGATCATCCATCATGACCTGCAGAGCCTGAAACAAGTTAGACAAGTGTCCTACCCTTGTGAGGAAGACAGAGAGACGTGTAGACAAATATATAAATTTGAAAATCGCCAACACTGACAAGCTGTTTGTAAAAAGTAGAACACGGTAATGGAATTAAGTTCCACAAACAGGCCACGTAAAGATGAGGCCTGTCTGATGAGTAAGACAGCCACTTGTGGTCCGAGAATGTTCCAAGCAGGAGAGATTGCAAGTGCATACATATGAAATGGAAACCAGTTTGGTGTGTTCCAGCAGTGGGAAAAAAAAACAGCGTGTCTCAAGGGTAACAAACCAGAGGGAGAGGTAGGTGAGGTGGAGTGGAAAATACGACCTGATCCTGGAGGGCCTTGTAGGCCAGGATAATAAAGTGGCCACTGGAAGGTCGCTCTGCAGAACATTTTCCAGAAGGAGCTGGGGAGGAGGCAGCAGGGAGGTGGGTTGGGAAACCAGATGTCAGGTCCAAGGTTAGGTTGCATAGCTGAAGCCTTACTGGTTGCCAGATCCGGGTCTTAACGCCTGTGCTCTTCTTATTGCCAGTTCCTGGGGTAGCATCTTTGACTTCCACCAAAACAGCAGGTGTCTTCCTTTCTTGTCTTGCTTCCTTCCTAGGCCCCTGTGGGTGCATTATCCTAAGGATGTGACCACTTTCAGTATAGATGATCAGTTCCTGCTTGGTGAGAAACGAGGACAGTTAGTGGTGGGTTGGGGTAGGGCTGAGAAGAAGCAAGCACTGTGGGGGATATGTCTGTGGATGTGCAGGAAGGGAGGAGGGTCAGAGGCTGCTGCTGCAAAGGGGCAGGTGCTTTAGGGTTCCCTCTTTGGGAACCGATCCCCCAATTCAGAGTGGATTCTGCTGTGTTTAGGGGATGCATTGCTGGTTCACCCTGTATCAGACTCCGAGGCTCGTGGTGTGCAGGTCTATCTGCCTGGCCAAGGGGAGGTGAGTTAAGGAAGGGCATGGTAGGGAAAGAAGGTGGAGGTCAGAGAGTGAAGAGAGTGGGGTCCTCTGTGCAGCGAGTGACCGAGGCTGTCTTCTGCACCCACAGGTGTGGTATGACGTTCAGAGC
>NW_011494906.1:957982-958960 GCF_000754665.1 Bison bison bison
TTACCTGCCTGTAACTCTAAGCAGTGTGAGTATGCCTGGCCCAGCTGCCAGCTCCATGTGCCTCTAGGTTTCCAGAAGGGGAGAGAGTGTGTATGGTGGAGTCCAGTTCCTAAGGGGGCACAGACTTGCAAGAGGTACAGCACCGCTGCTTCATCCTGGCACTGGTCTTGCCCTAGATCCCCGTGTTCCAGCGTGGGGGGACCATCGTGCCCCGGTGGATGCGAGTGCGGCGTTCTTCAGACTGCATGAAGGACGACCCCATCACTCTTTTCGTCGCACTCAGCCTCCAGGTGAGCGCGTGGGCAGGGAGCCGCCACCTCCATCTGTCCACCCTCCTAGAAGGCAGTCTTCCAGGGCAGGTACCCCTCACTCCCTCTGGGGCTCAGGCTCTCACCTGTCCCACTTCCTGCTCAGGGTACGGCCCAAGGAGAGCTCTTTCTAGATGATGGGCACACGTTCAACTATCAGACTCGCCATGAGTTCTTGCTGCGTCGATTCTCATTCTCTGGCAACACCCTGGTCTCCAGGTAAGGAGGAAGAGCTTTCTTCCTTGGCAGCCTTTGCAGGAGGAGGTGGAGAAGGCGATGGCACCCCACTCCAGTACTCCTGCCTGGAAAATCCCATGGACGGAGGAGCTTGGTAGGCTGCAGTCCATGGGGTCGCTAGGAGTTGGACACAACTGCGCGACTTCACTTTCACTTTTCACTTTCATGCATTGGAGAAGGAAATGGCAACCTACTCCAGTGTTCTTGCCTGGAGAATCCCAGGGACAGGGGAGCCTGGTGGGCTGCCATCTATGGGGTCGCATAGAGTCGGACACGACTGAAGCGACTTAGCAGCAGCAGCAGCAGCAGCAGGAGGAGGAGGCTGGGCCCCGGGATGCACACAGCTCACTGTGCTCTCCTGTCTTGACCTTGCTCTGCTCTCCTCCTTTCTGCTCTGATAATTGTTTTCCTGCTGGGTATCCATTTTTGCTTC
>NW_011494906.1:959060-967838 GCF_000754665.1 Bison bison bison
CCCAAAGGCCACTTTGAGACACCAATCTGGATTGAGCGGGTGGTGATAATAGGGGCCGGAAAGCCAGCAACCGTGGTACTCCAGACAAAAGGTGAGTGATCTGGCCTCCGGGTTGGGGACCCCCACCTATGGGAAAGTAATTGCTGTTGATCCTGGCACTCTTTCTTCCTCCTCCATCAGGATCTCCTGAAAGCCGCCTGTCCTTCCAGCATGACCCTGAGACCTCGGTATTGATCCTGCGCAAGCCTGGCGTCAATGTGGCATCTGACTGGACTATTCACCTGCGATAACTGAAGGGATGTTGGGGTGGGGTGTGAGGGTCATGATAGTACTCTTCCTTCTGCCCTGGAGTTTGACCTTCCCCAGGCTTCACCTTTCTGATCTCAAGATCCAGGTTCTGCCAGCATCTGGGCAGGATGAGAGGGCTGTCCCTGGGCTCTGAATTTCTTTTGTGATCTCCCAACCTCTCCCACCCCATTGACTCTAAATCTCCCTTCATCTCCAAATATCCTGTTGCTCTAACTGGAGCACGTTCACCTGTGAAGACCTGGGGATCATAGGGCTCTTGCTGCCCTTTGCTTTCTTTTGGGAGCCCTCAGTCTCCTCCACACCCTCTCCATTTGTTTCCCTTGCGTGTTGATGCCATTTCTTAGAAGAAGATGACCGCAGCTTTTGGCTTCCTCTTCTCCTTCCCCTTCCTTCCCCACCAAATTGCTTCTCCCTCCTTTTATTTCTTCCTCCTGGTTCTTCTCTGTTGTCAGCCCTCCCCTGATACACTGGGACCACCCCTTACCCTGAGAAGGGATGAATGGATCAAAGGAGTGAGGTTGCTGGAAATCATTCTCTTCCCTGGCATCCCAACCTTTCCTCTCCCCGCTTCTATCTAGAGCTACTGCGGTTCTGACAGGGGCGTTCTACCTCCCCTGTCCCTTGGGGGAAAGAAGTTTACACTCCTCAAGATGGGGGTGGGCAAGACTTCTTTTGCCTCCTAAAATTTTGTCCCCTTGAGGGGCATTCAGGATGGAGAAATCAGTTGTGGTTTCATGGAATCACGGTCACCTGTATTTATTGCTGGGAGGAGGCTGAGGGTGGGGGACATGATCATGTGTGCCCAGGGCTGGCCCAAGGCCCTGGGTAGCGGGTGGGGGAGAACTCACTGGGGACAAGTGGGGGGGATATTTGTGGGAATTTTTTTTTTTACTTCCTTTTGGCCCCCAGCTGTGACAGGTTTTGATAAAAGGAGAAATAATAAAGAGAGAAACCATTAATTACTGTTGATGTCTGGATTCTAGTTCTGGCCTGAACCACAGACCCTTAAAAGCCCAAGGACCTGACATTTTCAGCCTATGCCTTGTTGGTTGAGCAGAATGACTGAGTGCAAGCCTTCATCAGCTTGCTTGATGGCCAGTATGTCACGAAGGAACCTAGCAAGATCGTCAGACTTTAGTGGGGCCTAGTTCATAGTGGTGACTAGAGCTAATGGGGTCCCTCTAGAAATAGCTGTATGTTAGATGGTCTCACACTTAAGACTGCTTTTCTTTATTTAGAATTTATCTTTGGCTGTGCTAGGTCTTCACTGCTGCGTGGACTTTGCTTTAGTTGTGGAGACTGGGGGCTGCTCTTCATTGCAGTGCATGGGCTTCTCATGGTGGCTTCTCTTGTTGCAGAGCATGGGCTCTAGGGCGCTCGAACTTCAGTAGTTGTCACTCGTGGCCTCAATAGTTTCAGTTACCAGGCTCTAGAGCACAGACTCAATAGTTGTAGTGCACAGGGGCTTAGTTGCTCCTCAGCTTATGGGATCTTCCCAGACCAGGGTTTGAACCTGTGTCTCCTGCATTGGCAGGCGGATTCTTTACCACTGAGCCACCAGGGAAGCCCAAGACTGCTTTTCTTTAGCAGTATTAAAAAAATTTGTGTTTGTATCAGTGACAGGAGATGGTTTCCTCCATTTTGCAGATTGGCCACAGTCTTAGAGATTATTTTAACAAGAAACTAGGTTGGTTGGTTTGGGAAAACTACTGCTTAGGATGGTTTATGCCGGTGAGGAGTTGGGGGTGTGTTCAGGAAATTCCTCAGCTCAAGAAATATTTCCAGTTAATTCCCTGGGAGATAGCTCATCGCCTTGGCATCCCACCCCCATCCCTATTGTCATACATTTATGAAGTGTGGGTCAGAGGAAAGAAAAAGTACAAGATCCTGGAGTCAGGTATCTAGAAGGCACATAGAAAATTGCACAGTGGGGATTACATTATTTGGGGCAATCTTAGTTCCTTACCTGTAAGATGGGGACAAAAATCTACCTCACACCCAAGTGGACAGGTACTGTGACAATGCTGAAGAGCAGTTTGCTCTTAAACTACTGCTGGATGTGCTGGGAAAACACTATCGATGTAAACTCTTCATCCCAGCAAGGGACCTGATTCCAAGTGGACATACTAGAACATCTACAAGAGGTTGATTAATCATTAATGAAATGCCAGAAATGAATGCCCTTTGCTATTTTCCAGTTCATTATATTACTGTTAGTTTTGCATTTTTGCCATGATCAAAATTCTGCAACATCAATTTTTAGAGTGATAGTATTCTAAATTGTGGTTTTCCTTGGTTCATATGGTAAAGAATTTGCCTGCAGTGTGGGAGTTCCAGGTTCAATTCCTGGAAGATCCCCGGAGAAGGGAATGGCTACCTACTTCCACCAGACCGAGGAGCCTGGAGGGCTATAGTCCATGGGGTCGCAAGGAGTCACACACGACTGAGTGACTAACACACAGACATCCTAAATTGTATTAAGATTATCAAAATAGGATTATATGAGACAACCAGAGCACAGGCTTGGCAGTTTAGTTCAGTTGCTCAGTCGTGTCTGACTGCAACCCCATGGACTGCAGCATGCCAGGCTTCCTTGTCCATCACCAACTCCTGAAGCTTGTTCAAACTCATGTCCATCAAGTCAGTGATGCCATCCAACCATCTCTTCCTGTCGTCCCCTTCTACTCCTGCCTTCCATCTTTCCCAGCATCAGGGTCTTTTCCAAGGAGTCAGTTCTTCGCATCAGGTGGTCAAAGTATTGGAGTTTCAGCTTCAGCATCAGTCCTTCCAATGAGTATTCAGGACTGATTTCCTTTAGGACTGACTGGTTTGATCTTGGAATCCAAGGGACTCTCAAGTCTTTTCCACCACCACAGTTCAAAAGCATCAATTCTTCCTTGCTCGACATTCATTATAGTCCAATTCTTACATCCATACATGACTACTGGAGAAACCATAGCTTTGACTATATGGACCTTTGTCGGCAAAGTAATGTCTCTACTTTTTAATATGCTGTCTAGGCTTGGCAGGGCTGTAGATTTCACTCATTCCTGTAGCAATTATTTATTGAGCTACTGTCACTGCGTGCAGTGGCTGGTGGATGGGTGAGTGAATGAATGTAAGAAAATATGCTCTCAGGGACTGGAGATCAAGGCGGAGGGTCTCAAAGCCACTCCCACGTTACCTTACTTTGCTCCTGACCACCGGCCAGGCACGCTTGACACGCCGGATATGACGTCGCCCACTCCCGTGGTTCCCAGAACTAGGCAATGGGACCGGAAATTACCCAGAGGGAAGGGGGTGTGCAGACTGACCGGAAGTGGGCCCAGACGGGCGCTGCCAGCGCTAGCTCCCAGGAGCCTCTCGAGACGAGCGTGAGGAGGGCGGGACACGGGGCGGGGCCGCTGCAGGGGCGGGGCTTTCAGGCGGGCGGGGGCGGGAACCCCTTGTCCCCGCCGGACCCCGCCTGCCCCGGCGGCGGCGGCGGCGCGGCCATGAAGCTGAAGCTGAAGAACGTGTTCCTCGCCTACTTCCTGGTGTCGATCGCCGGCCTCCTCTACGCGCTGGTGCAGCTCGGTGAGCGGGGCGGGGCGGGGGTGCGGCGAGTCGGCCGGAGGGCATCCCTCCGCTGTGCATCCCGCCCTGGGGATGAAGCCCCGCGCAGACCCCATTCATCCAGCTCGGTCCTCCGACAGCCCCTCTGCGGCCCCTGGGCGCACTCCCCTCTCCAGAACGCACCGCGGCTGCCCGCCGCACCTCGGGTGAAATCATACTCCTTCCCAGAGCCTGCCAGGCCCCGCGTGATCCCGTCGCCTTCTGCCTCTCTAACCCCATTTCCCATCCCTCTCGCTCGCTCTGCTCCAGCCACACTGGCTTCATGACAGTTTCTCGAAAACCCCACGCTCGTTGCTCTAAGCACTAAACCTGTCTCTGCTGTACCCTTTTCTCCTAGTTGTTCCCCAGCTGCCTCTTTCTCATCCTTCAGGTCTCAGCTCGCTGACATGTCACCGCCTCACAGAGGCCTTCCTTGACCACCTTAGCTAAAAGTCACTCTTCTTACTCTGGGTCCTCTTTTAAGTCTCCCTCCTATTTGTTTCCTTCATAGCCCTTACCACAGTTTCTAATAATTTTATTAATTTGTTTCTTCGCTTAGTGTCCAGCTCCTCCACTAAACTGAAACCTCCATGAGGGCAGGGACCATGTCTGTGTGGTTTCCTGCTGCAGCCCGGGCACGTAAGGCAGTGCCTCCCAGGAGGAGCATTCAATAAATATTTATCCAGTGATGGAATCAATGAATTTAATGAGTCTTTGGTCACACAGCCAACGGAACAGATTGAACCCTGCCTCTTATGCAGGGATTTAGAGACTGGGCCACTGCATGATTCTCAGGTATTTGAAAGACTGCCCTGTTTAGGAGATCAACTTGTTCATTATGCTTCCAGAAGGCAAAATTAGGCCCAGCAGGTAGAAAGGATGGAGGCAGGTGATCAGCTTAACAGACACATGAAAATTGTAATGGATGGAATTGTTAAAGTTGGAGAAGCGCTGCTATTTAAGGCAGCGAGTTCCTCACCACCCTAGGTGTAGAAAAGCTGTTAGAGAAGTTGTAAGGAGAGCCCCGCATTGGTTAGTTGAATGGGAAGGTTAATGGCCCTTTGGGATGCTGAACATCCTGTGGTTCTCTGCCCCCATCCCTGTTTCCTGGGACCAGGCCAGCCATGTGACTGCCTCCCTCCCCTGCGGGCAGCAGCGGAGCAGCTTCGGCAGAAGGATCTGAGGATTTCCCAGCTGCAAGCCGATCTCCGTCGCCCACCCCCTGCCCCTGCCCAGCCCCCTGAACCCGAGGCTCTGCCTACTATCTATGTTGTTACCCCCACCTATGCCAGGTATGGGCTCTGACTCACCCAGGATCTGCCTGGACCAAGAGGCTGGGGTTGATGATGAGTTTCAGGAGGCACTGGGCCAGGGGATGTTCTTCAGGCTAAGGCATTGCCAAAGGTCAGGCTAAATGAACCACATCATTCCTCAGAGATCTTGGGGAAATTGTTTTTTTCTATAGACAATAGACGGGAGGACTTCCCTGGTGGTCTAGTGGTTGAGACTCCGGGCTGCCATCGTGGGGAGTGCGGGTTCAGTCCCTGGTTGGGAGCTCTAGGATCCCGCATGCCATGTGGCATGGCCAAATGTGCCATGAAGTACTGTAAAAAATTCCTGAGAAATTTTAAGATACAACAATAAAGTTTCAAAGAAATTCTGAACTTGAACTTGCCAAGTGAGTTCACTCTGACTCCTTAGGGAACCTTTGGTGAGGAAGTTTGAGAACCCCTTGACTAATGTAAAGTGGAGGACGACTTGGCCATTCAGTCGTATGGTGGTCTAGAAATAGTTACACCAGTTGTTACGTAGTGTGTGTACTCTCTGTCCCACACTGTGCTAAGTGTGTTCCTTTTTTAAAAAAAATAAAATAAAATAAAAGGTAGCTTTATTAGTGATACAAACCAACTGGGGAATGTGGTTTTGAAAGGAGCCAAAAGGGCTTGCTGACATCTGCCTGGAATCAGATGGCTGGCCCACCTAGGCTAGGCATCTTAAGACCCTCCCCTCTCCATGCACACACTGCCAGCCCTGGGGCGGGCAGGCCCATCTGAAGGGCAAATAAACTTATAAGAGACTCGGTGATGACCTTGGTTCAATCATTTTGGTCTAAGAAGGCACTGCCCTCTGCCCAGCAATGACAGACATCAGGAGACAGTGTCTATAAGACTCCCCCACCTCAGACTCCGGTTCTGTATTGTCTACAGAACCGGAAATCAAAAGGAGACTTGGACTTCTCTGGTAGTCCAGAGGTTAAGACTGTGCTGCCAACGCAAGGGGCACAGGTTCAGTCCCTGGTTGGGGAACTAAGGTCCCACATGGCATGCAGCATGGCCAAAAACATAAAAATAAATAACAGGGCAGGTGAGGGAATTCCCTGGTGGTCCAGTGGTTAGGCCTCTGCGCTTCCACTTCAGGGGGCACAGGTACCGTCCCTGATTAGGGACCCAAGATCTCACAAGCTGAGCTACTCACCCAAAAAATAACAACAGGGAGTTTGGGTGCTGGTCAGGGAAATGTCGTGAGGGTGCTAGGAGTGGCCCAGAAGAAGACATACGTACCTGCTGGAGTGGGCAAGTGGTGGCCACCCCTTTCCCTCCTGCATCTTTCCCCCTGCAGGTTGGTGCAGAAGGCGGAGCTGGTGCGGCTGTCCCAGACCCTGAGCCTGGTGCCCCGGCTGCACTGGCTGCTGGTGGAGGATGCTGAGGGCCCCACCCCATTGGTCTCGGGGCTGCTGGCTGCCTCTGGCCTCCTCTTCACACACCTGGCGGTCCTCACCCCCAAGGCCCAGCGGCTCCGGGAGGGCGAGCCAGGCTGGGTTCGGCCCCGAGGTGTAGAGCAACGGAACAGGGCCCTGGATTGGCTCCGGAGCGGAGGGGGTGCTGTTGGGGGAGAGAAGGACCCACCCCCACCAGGTACCCAGGGAGTCGTGTACTTTGCTGACGATGACAACACCTACAGCCGGGAACTCTTTGAGGAGGTGAGCACTGGCTTGGGGCTGGGGAAGCAGGCCCGGTGGGACCCGCTTCATCACTGTCCCTGGGTGGGGAGTGGTGGGGCAGAGCGACTCAAGTGGTCCTTGCTCCTCCTCTTCCTCTGGGCCACTTCCTGTCTCTTCTTTTCCGACTTCCGCTAGATGCGCTGGACTCGTGGTGTCTCAGTGTGGCCTGTGGGGCTAGTGGGCGGCCTTCGATTCGAGGGCCCTCGCGTACAGGATGGCCGGGTTGTTGGTTTCCACACGGCCTGGGAGCCCAACAGGCCCTTCCCAGTGGATATGGCAGGATTTGCTATCGCCCTGTCTTTGCTGTTGGCTAAACCCAATGCCCGGTTTGATGCTACTGCTCCTCGGGGCCATCTGGAGAGCAGTCTCCTGAGCCACCTTGTAGATCCCAAGGACCTGGAGCCACGGGCTGCCAACTGCACTCGGGTAAGGGGATGGAGGTAGGCATAGAAACCCGGTTCTGGGATGGACAGGAGATGGGAGAAGTGGAATGAGGCCCTGCGGAGCAGGATCGAGGATGGGTGTTTGAACAAGGAGAGACCCTGCAGAGCTTGCTTACTCTACTGAAGGGGAAGTCAGAGAAGGAAAGTGGTCTCTTGGCACCCCTGAGACAGAGAGAGGGTAAGGGATTAGGCCCCATTTCAGAGGCACTGGTTTCCCTTGTGGCTCAGATAGTAAAGAATCTACCTGCAATGCAGGAGACCTGGGTTCGATCCCTGGGTCGGGAAGATCTCCTGGAGAAGGGAATGGCAACCAGCTCCAGTATTCCAGCCTAGAGAATTCCATGAAAAGAGTATATAGTCCATGGGGTCGCAGAGTTGGAAATGACCGAGCGACTAACACTTTGACTTTCAGAGGCACTAAAGCCTCCCCCTCCCCCTGCCCTTCATACTTGGCAGCCAACATGGTGTGTGTCCAGGAGGTGGGAGGATCCGTTCTATCCTGAGTGCCCCAGAGGCTTGGCTGAGGCTGGGCCTGGCTCTAACTGAAACCTCCCTGGACAGGTTCTGGTGTGGCACACACGGACGGAGAAGCCCAAGATGAAGCAGGAGGAGCAGCTGCAGCGGCAGGGCCGCGGCTCAGACCCAGCTGTCGAGGGGTGATGGTGGCCCTACCCTGCCCACCAGCTCACGAGGCACAGAGCTGTGGGACTGTGCCCCTGGCCCGCCCAGGATGTGGTTTTCCAAGTCCTGACCCCTCAGAGCCAGGAGCGGCCCCTCCACCCCTTCAGCCCCTCCCCTGGCCTGCCATGTGGCACTGCCCACAGGCTAGGGACAAACAGCCCTCCTATTGAGCCAGACTGGCCCTGTCTGGGGCGGAGCAGAAAACAGACAGACTCAGGAGGGAGGGCAGCTGAGTCACTGGGTAACTTATTGGGGCTGGGCATGCACTGGAGGGGCTGGAGGAGCTGGGCTGGATCCTCCCCACCTGAGCATGCTGACCACCCCCCTCCTACCTCCAGAATAAAAACTCAACCTGGCAGGGCCTCTGTGTTCCTTCACTTCCCACGTCAGGTTCTTGCATTTGATTCTTACCAGGGTCAAAACCCTTGGGTCCTGGCTTCTCCATCAGATGGAAATCAGTTCTTTCAGGGCCCCCCACCCCCTTGAAGAGAAAGATCAGGAGCTTCAGTCCAAAAGCTTTATTGAGTGTCCACCAGAAGTAGCCTCCAGGCCTTCCCATGTCATTTCTCCCACCTTGGTTTTGTTCTTTTTCTGTCCCCTGGTGGTTCTGGCCATGGACTAGGCCCTAGGACACCTGGTTTTTTCTCCTACCCCAGTCCAGCTCACTGACTATCCTTAACCCTCTAATCCCAGATTCCCCCCTCCCTCACCGGGAGCCTATAAGGAGTTGTGAGCTTTCCAGTCTTGTCC